>NC_071091.1:88454423-89054423 GCF_027358695.1 Spea bombifrons | reverse complement strand
ATCTCTTATTTTCTGCCTTAAAGTTTGCCTAGCGGGGCCTTTTAATGAAAACGGATTTTTTTTTAAACCGGGGGGAATGTACTTTGTGCTTGTGTCTAATGGCCAGGAAAAGAGCAAGACGTTTTCAAAACAGTGCAAATGATGTCTGAACAGCAGCAAACATAGGAAGGGGAGAAGAAAAAAAAGGATGCAGGATTAAAAGCCCATCTGGCCTTCATAGAGTTTCCCCCAGTGGATTGCTTCAACTTCTGCCACATATATTGTACGCTGATGATAGACATAGCCCTTGGCAAGGAGGGCTGATTATAGAAAGCAAATGAACTTCTGTTCGAAATCTTAAAGTGCAATTTATGTTCTAAACCGACAGCCCAAAAATAGAAGTGCGCGTCCCCCCGAAATCTAGAGAATGTTGTGCTTTTGTGATCTGAGCTTAAAGCTTTTCACTCCTTATTTTATCACTTTCACTGCTAAAGAAGTAACATCGGATTGCAGAACGCGGTACCCCTGTGCTGAAATAGTAACGTGTAACTAGCCATTTAAAGGATCTCGCATTCCCTAAGCAAAAAAATATCCCGTGACTTTAAAAAAAAAGTGGCAGAAGGGCACAGTTGCTTTGTAGACATTTTTGCTGTGTCCTTATGCCAATGACGTTTAATGGGGCCACACATTAGCAATCTGTTTCAGGTTTGCTACGGTCTCTGTAATCTTCTCAGGATTTAGGGATAAGGAGAACACTGAATTAAAATCTTGTTCTCCGAACAGTACAAACGTTACGCCAAGCAAGGAATTTTAACTAAAATACTCTTTTTTTTTCTTCTTCTTCTTGTTTTCCTCTCTCTAAATTACTATGGCCTTTCAGAAGATTTATCAGGCTTAAAAATCATGAAGCTGAAAAGTCTATAATGCGTATATTTTGGTATGTTAGAATTAGTAAGGTAAAATGAACTTTAAAAAAAAACATATTTAATAAAATTAGAAATATTTCAGCAATAAAAAGTTTGGGATAAATAATGTAAAGCAGACATAAATTGCAGAATGTGTTCATTCCTCCTTATTACAGTGGTAAATATTAAATGTTTAGGTTTTAATTAAGACGTTATCTTCAAATGAAACATTTGTACCTAAACGACTAAAATATTCCAGATTGTACATGGTCAAGAGATTGTTTTTTGTGAAATATTGGAGATTCCCATGTGCTAAGTCAATTTCATGTCTCAGAACAACAAGTTCATATAACACGATGAGCCTAGAAATCTATATGTAGTTCATACAGCCAGTTGGAATAGCCCGTGACATCTAACAAATAAAGACGTATCGGCAGGATGTTTGAGATTTGTTTTGCTAAGAATTTTGTATCCAGTTTTTTTGGCCCCCAAGGCTTCTTTTCAATACAATGATTTTGTTATTAGGGCTATTTGGGATTTTTTTTCTCTTTTTAACCTTTTGGGTGACCGAAAGTGCTAAGCCTTCATGGCGTTCTGTGTTTCCTCTAATTAAGTTTAGAACATAGTTGACAACACGCAGCGATAGAAGCTTGCCTAATTCACATTTTATGTTTGTGCTCATTACAATCTGTTTCTTCATCTGAAAATGGTCCAAAGACGATGTCATAGTGGACTCAGATTGCAAATATTTGATTTTTCTGTTGTTTTTGTTTTACTCTTACCAAAATACTGATAGATGAACATTTTTACATTTATAACAAAACTGCAATTTTTGTTGTATTAGCTTTTTTGTGTCCTATAAGAGGGGCTGTTTATGGTTACTATTCCAGAGTTAAAAGGTTAATTTTAAAACATGTTAAGAATTGGATTATTTTACGCGGATATCACTATAGCAATAGTACAAAGCAGTTGTGGAAAATGTATTATTTCATTATCACCTCCCTCGTGTTTTTGGATTGTTCTGAAACGAAGTAATTTAACTGCATTGTCAAGTGGCTTAATATAAATCAACAAATATTTAAGTCCGGCTGTATATAGTATAATCATATGTTTCATTTTTCTGGATAGATAATATAAACCAGCAGCCATATGCAAGTGAGGAAGCCCAAGTATCATTGGGTAAGGAGTTAACAAGTGACGCACCTTGGGTCCATATCTGTATGTCGTTGTATGGAATTCTTAAAGTGCATCGGAAACTTTTTTTTAAATTGAGAACTTTTTTTTAATATGCGTGTGTTTTTCTGTATAATGTTGACATCTCAATGATCACAAAAGCTACTTCAATTTTGATAAGTAAGTTCAGTTGGTCTTTGGAGAAATACGCATTCCAAACAGTCTGTGAGTTGCAACCAGTAGCTTTAGCTTCCCTGGGGTGGTGGTGTGGGGGAGGGTAAAACAGGCTGCTACTAAGCTTTTTTAAGATTTCTGATTTTCTAGATCAATTATTACAGTCACCACCTTAAATGCCAACTTTTTCTATTTGTCTTCCCTTTCTTTAGATGAGAGGAAAGGCCGTGTGCCATTAAGTGTACATGGGATAGGTATATTGTTATTTTAAGTTTAAGACAAGGCTATGGACTGATTAAGGATTGCGTCTTTACATCATGAAAATCAGGCAGACTAGATGGGCTGAATGGGTTTTATCTGCTGTCGATTTCTATGCTTCTATGTCTCGGTAATAATATTGTATGGTTCTTTATGGCTTTCACACCTGATGTATTATTCCCAATTGTATAATGCCTATTACCGATGCATTTATTCTCGTTGGTCGGTCCTGAGTTTGTTAACGTGTTTCTTTAGAAGTGGCCTCATGACTTTTTAATCAGTGTTTTGTTTTTGATAGCATTGCCGCTTTTCTCCGTGGCTTCTGAAGTACACATGGAGCCTATTGATGCTTCATTCTGGGAGGTCTACGTACACTTTTCAGTAATTTGAAGCATTTTTCTCATTTCATTTCAGGGAGCAGCTTTACCACCACATCAGGGATCTATGCAGGAAGCAATTCACTCACAAATTCAACTGGATTTAATAGTTCCCAGCAGGTAAATGCCAGAAAAACAAGACTATTTCATTTATATACAAGTCTTCTGTTCTGTCTTCCAAGAGCTCATGCTGTAGTCTTCATCCTGTTTTCCGGAGTCAGCGAGTGTGTTAAAAAGTCAAATTCTTTATTTCAGCAGACAACAGAGGAACTTATTACAATATGTTTCTTTAATGTGCTAGTGGAACCCTCACACAGCCATTTACATTTGTATTGTATGTGAATGTACACATGGGATCAAATCTTCTACATGACTTCATGATATAATTAATCCCTGAAATCCAGTACAGCTATCTATTTTTATGTACCAACAAGTCGCCAGCCAATGCTTCCCATGTGTTGGATGCTGAAAAGCTCACATGTGCTTGTAGTTAGGTTTTGGAATTCATTCTCTGAAGTAGCAACATACTAAAAAAGAATCTTTGTTACTTTTTGTGTGGCAGGAA
The DNA here is from genome assembly GCF_027358695.1 of Spea bombifrons. NCBI lineage: Eukaryota > Metazoa > Chordata > Amphibia > Anura > Pelobatidae > Spea > Spea bombifrons. Next base: position 89,050,992 of record NC_071091.1, on the reverse strand, counting down.
TACCCATCGTATCCTGGCTTTGGTCAAGGTCAATATACTCAGTATTACAATAGCTCACAGTATCCTTCACATTACATGACAAGCAGTAACACCAGCCCAACGACACCCTCAACGACAGCCACTTACCAGCTCCAAGAACCCCCGTCAGGTATCACCAGCCAAGCGGTTACAGATCCCTCCACAGGTATTTATTTCTGCCTTTGACCATCTGATACTTAAGCCATGGAAAAGTATGGTGGAAGAGTAGACATTAGACATGGGAGCATTAGTATTATTATTTGAAGGTTAGCGATAAAAAACAAATGTTTTCCATTTTCTATGTTCTACTTTTACCATATAAAGGTTAAAACCTGTATTTCTGCATTTTAATGAAGACCATGTGCATTTTATTGAGAAGAAAACATGCATCCCTAATTGATTCCTGTAGTCTATTATCGGTCCTATTAGCACTCAGCATGTGTGCTACTGTTTCTTTAAGATGCTTTAAGTATCATAGTGGGTGTTACAGAGAACAAAGAAAGGGGACGAGAAAATGAATTAGCCAAGATCTGGCAAAATTCCAGAGACCAACTGTGAAATGTAAACAGAAGTGTCTAATGGCAATGGGGATCATAGAATGTAAACAATAATGGAACCTTGATGTTGGTTTTTTGACTAATAGTATTTTTTTATTTAAGATTTGTATCTTCTGCTACACCTGAAAGTTGTAAGATCTAAGATGACCACATTTGAAAGCCAATATTAGAGAGGGTGGAATTAATATTTTAATTAATAATCAGAGGCTCATTTCCACCTTGATTTTATTTACCTTGCTAGTTTTGCCCAACATAGTTTTTTAGGGTGTTTGGCAAACTTCATGAAGCACTGGGTTATCTGTGCGTGGTGGCAATGCCTTTAGTGGATGAGGAGTGGAACGGAAGTAGGATAGGAGGGTAGCACAAAGAAAGAAGAAACTGACCTAGTTTTGGGGAAACAGGGCTTCGTCCAGCAAGTCTGGGTCAAACTGGAGAGGTCCCAGGTATGCATATGGGGGATTGAAGAGTATCTAAGAGCTGGAGAGAGAAACACTGGATGGTTCAGCCATATTTATAAAGAGCAACATATGGAGAAATATGTTAAAATGCTCTGCAGTCAGTAATAGAACTGGATTTTACTGTTACGTGCTTGGAAATAAAGGGCACTGCTCATTAGACCTTTGCGCTTTAGAGCTGTGACTTTGCCTGGTTTCATATGAACTCAGCAGATACATGGTTTTTTTCTTCTAGATAAAGCAAAAGTGATAGGAACAGGGCTGATGTTTACAGAATGATCTCTTCTTTTGTGAGGCAAAATAGTACAAAATAGCTCTAAAACATGGACACAGATTGAATAACAAAAAGCATATGAAATACATTTATTTAGATATGCTATAAAGGGATAAGAAATTAATCCTCCTTTAAACCGTATTGGCAAAGGAAATCATGATAGCATCCCTTTAAACGGTTACAGAATTTCTATGTAATTGGGTCCATTCCTTGGCTGTTCTGTTTTCAGTGGATGTTACAAGACCTCCGGCATTGTTAAGTAGGGTCTGATATCTAAGCGAAGGCATCGTCAGGCTTATAGATAGACCTATATACTGTATGTTTCCTGCTTCGAACAAATGGTGAGGTCTCTGCAAATGGTGGCAAATATCTAAATAATGTCTACTTGTGCTCAGCGGGATAGCCTGTTCTGTGCACTTGTAAATAAAGGCACAGCTGCAGAGTTGCTTTCGAGAGACATGCCCAAACTTTTTTCGGGCCTCAGAATGATCATTTTTCAGGAAACAGAGCTTGTAAAAGAGGTTTAGCACAATCTTTAAGTCATACGGAACAGCTGACAGTTCTGGCTTTTAATCCTGCAGAACACACATTACCATCAGCTTTTCCTCATAGGACTGGGCAATAATTGTAATTGTATAGTCGTAAAGTGAATTTTTCGTTTAAAGGTACGTTCTGGTGCCCCTTACACCCTTCAATAAATAATGCAATTATGTACTTTGTAAATAATGTAATATGCATTCTTGAGCTAAAAGAAAAAAACAACAATATAATAAAGCATGCTTACATTTAGAAGAAGCTGCAGCACCCCTCCCCCATGTTGTCCAATTTTCATGCCAGTTTCGGATGCTTGAAATAGCCAGTCCCTACCAGAAAAAGGCTCCCAACTGAAAGCAATGGAAGTCCTTTGTGAGGATGCACATGGGGGGTCTTGTTAGACTTCCTGGAATACTAATGTGCGTTAGAGCAGGCTGGTGGTGCCAAGTGTGCCAACCACATCTCGTGCAAGCCAAGAAACTGAGGGATGGGAGGATGGGGCAAATGCATGAAGGGATTCTGAATCTCACTATGCATTTGCAAGGAGGAAAAATGTTAATGTAAAGGGGACTTTTCAAGAACATACAATGGCTGGAGTGTCCTTTTAAATACTGCCCATAGTTTGGTGGCTTGCTCTCTCTTTTATCTATAAATAAATTGTATCTGGTCATATGTTACCTTTTTTAGGGAAAAAAAAATCCCTCCAAAAAGCAGTTCAGGTATACCAGCCCCTTAAATAAATGTTCCATCAATAAACCAAGTGTGGCTTCCTTCCATATATCAGTTTGCAGAGTAAATTTGGTGGTGTTTACGATAAAACATATCTTCTCTCTAGTGTGCTATATTTATAAGAAACGCTGCATGAATACATGAAATGTTTGTGGTGTAGTTGGCTGTGAAAATCCGAACATTCCATAATAAGAAGTCAGAGGCCTGTCTGAGAAACAGGACTCTTGTGGTATGAAGATTTTCTCATTCCAGCTCTCGAGAGTTTCAAGTAAAACATACATTGTGATGAGGGGATCAGTTTGTGTTTCCACGCCGTTCAGCACTTGTTTGATAGAAGACAAGATGCACAGGTGGATTTTCAGAAGGAATAAGAGAATTGTACAGCATGTGTGTTTATTTTTGCATTAGTCAGATAGGGATATTCCACTTATACTTAATCCGTCTTCGAGTGATGTCATGAAAATGGCAGGACCAGAAGTGTTATGAGATGCCAGTGTTTAACCTTTACATTGCCAAGCCATTGTATCCCTTTCTAGCATTAAAAGCAGTAAAAAGTACCTACTGTTTAAAGAAACTATTAATTTGTAATACGCTGAGATCTATACTAGTAGAAAGTAAAGGATTTGGACAGACTATATATATAATTTCCTGATTGGCTGCTGCAATTGCCAATATATTTTAGGGAATTTATTCATAACGTTTAAAAGATTGTTGTGCCCGTATAGTCGTATTGGATAATATATGAGTTTTCAATATGGATCTTCAGAAGAAGGGGACACAAGATGCTGTTCTGTAGCCTAATGGTTTGGCTATTACCCATTACCCTCTTCTGTCCTCTTATTGTACAGATATTAGTTACAAGCTGTCTAAGTAAATTGCTTAAGATTTAATACTTGAAGGACTTATTTTATTAATTAACACATGTATAAACCAGGCACTCTCAAGCATCACATGTTGGGAGAAGGACCTGTTTGGGAGATCATCATCTTTGGTAACTCATTGATGAGACACATATGGTTCAAATTCAATATATGAAATTCAATCAAGTTGTCTTATAAACCCTATTATGTTACTGATTAAGAGGGTCCCATAAAAACCTATGCTGATTATCTCTGTAATCCATGCAGGTATACATTATTTAAATTCTCTCCTTTGTTGCTAATGTTTCATCTAATGCATTAAGCTACCTTAAATGTACAGAATGCCATATTTTTAACAAATAACCATAAACAGGGATTAGTGAAGTAACCCTACCAAAAAACAGCATCTCCCCATTCTTGACATACCATAAATGATAAATAGTCTAGAATTCTGGCAACATCTATAGTATGTATCACTGTGCAAATGCATGGTAGCAACATTTACAGCATGTGACTGATTTCTTCTCTCGTATTATTTTTGCTTTCTTGAAGCAGAATACAGCACAATCCATAGCCCATCAACGCCAATTAAAGATTCAGATTCAGATCGATTAAGACGTTCTTCTGATGGAAAGTCACGCGGACGAGGAAGGAGAAACAATAACCCGTCCCCACCTCCAGACTCTGACCTTGAGGTATGTCATATAGTAACTTGAGTCCCATCCAAACGAGACATGTTCTCCAACCTCAGACGATTCTTATCCTGTTGACAGTAAAGCTCTTATATTAAGAATTGACATAATAGGTGGATGTTTTTGTCTTTTGCTGTTTGATGACTACTTCTTAAATGCTTCAGCTTCACTTGATCAACTGCAAATTTGTAGTCGTGCGTTGTAGTTTTGCGTTATGTTAAAAACTATATGGCTTTTGCTAATGAATAAAGAAAGGCGCTGAAATGCATGCTGTGCCTGAGAATGTCCTGATGCATTGTAATTAAGATTGTTGCCCATACTCATGAAGAACTAGAGAAGTTCTGGGTAAAAGCCCTATATTTAAAGAAATATAATAACCAGAGTAACTAGCTTTCTGCCAGATTTAACACTAAGAATCTTACCAAGTTCTTATCTGGAGATTTGCATTAATTCTGGCATTGTATGGTTTCCACCTACTACAACATAAGTACTACTATATATTTTATACCTTGTTATATATGTCATTATATTAGTAATAGTATATTGCCCCTTATATATAGCCATTTGCAGAAATTGTAATTTTCTATCCCCTCTCATTTTAATAAATGTGTAGAAAAAATATGAATTCTTGTGCATATAGTAAAGTGAATAATATTGTGCATATAGTAAAGTGAATAATAGTGCAGCTAATTTTGCTGATATATATGATTAATTTGCATATGTAGGTTTGCATTTAGCTAAACCGATACATATGCATATTTGTCATACTTCATTTCTTGTTTACAGAGAGTGTTCATATGGGATTTGGATGAGACAATAATTGTTTTCCATTCGTTGTTGACCGGATCCTATGCAAACAGATATGGAAGGGTAAGTGTAAAAATATTTATGATAACTTCAAAAGCACTATTAATTGTACCTAGTTACGAAACAAACATCATGAGACTGTTGATTGTTAGAGTTGCTCACTGCAGTGGTTAACATAATGTCATTCATCCCATGTGCACTAAAAGGTTAACCAATAAATATTGGATCCTCTCTTCCATGCACTACCTCTGTGGTTCTCTGTGCTAAGCATCCAGGCATGATGTCATATGCTGTGTTGGCTAGACCCAGAATTACATAATATAAATGGGTTGTTTACAACAGACATCTCTGAACTCTTCAATTGGCCCATTGGACAGCGGTGCTCCTAGTAAACTAATTTTTCAATATGGTGATCTAACCCTAATAGTGAAGCATGATGAAGGCTAGGATGAGTGAACCTAAGCTAGTATACACTGTCTATCTTAAGCAGGCAGAACAGGTACACTAAATGTTTTAATGTACAATAGGGCTTATGTCAGTGTGCCAATTCAGACAGAACGGTACACAGACTTTGTTCTGTATATCTGCATTATATATATATATATATATTTGTATAACTCCACATTTATTTGGTATAAGCTGTTTAAATTGTGTAATAATTGTATAAAAATCAAATATGACTTATACAAAATGATCAACTGACCTATATATGACAATGTAGGTTTCCAAAAGGTTTTTTTGTTCTTATTCTGCAGAATTGCATTTGGCTCTTTTATTGGAGCCTGCCCAGTAATCAAACCATATTTAAAACATGTTCTTTTGAGTGCTTTAGTTTGTAAAATAAAGTTTTATACATTTATAATCAATTATATAATCATACAACTTGTGGCAGCCTCTGGATTTTTGGCAGCTGTCATAGTTCTTTAAACACACCAAGTTTTACAGACATTTTTTAAATGATTCAGATTTTGTTTTCCATCTTTTTCAATTACAGAACATATTTTTCTGTTTATCGCTAACACTGGGGGCAATCTGATTTAGTATTCTTTGTCAGGTGACCAATTACTTTATTTTTGTGGGACACTCAACTGTATTTGAACATAAGTACATGAAAATAGTACAGACTTATAACTCACAAAAATGCGTATGTTCACAAAACCAAACATTTAAATGTTGTCTTGATTTTGGAATGATGCCATTTCTCTTTTGGAAACAAGATATATTGAATATGTACTGGAAATAATTTGGAAAACGAAATTATCCTCCAACAATTTTACCAATAGGCGTGATCACATGCCAGAAACACAGGCGGGGGCGGGGGGGGGACACTTTGAATTCTTTTTTAAGAGAATGGTAGCCTGGGGCTGTGCATTGAGTAGGACAAAAGGTCAATTACTCTACCAATAATACTGTGTGAAAGGTGGGGGTGATAAGAGGGGATTCTGCTGTTATCTCATTAGATGGTACTTATTTCGCCTAATGCATTGCCAATCTTCAAATTGGGGGTAATTGCTACTGTTGTGTGGAGGGGTAGATGGGAGATAGTAGTTTGTGTGCTTGGATTCATTCATCTATATCTTGCCAAAGCTGTCTTGTATCCCAGAAACAGGTGTTCAGGTCTTCAGGATTTTGGGCCCTCATGAAACATCACGATAAACACCTTGTTTGCATAGTTTATTGCCTTCCAGAAAGAAACTGTCAGTATAGAAACGGTATGGTTATAGTGTACATACGTAGCAAAAACTGGGCATAGTTTCTAGAGCACCTTGGTTTAATGTCACTGTGATGTGGAGCAGCCAGCAGTCAGGTTCTACTGGTTTCCACCATAATTGCCCTCATTTAGAACTTTCCCCAAGAATTGCTTTTTATAAATATGAGTCACTATGTATGAGCATTTATGTAGCAAGAATAATGGGCAGCAGTTATAGATCAACTGCTTTTCATCTGTTTATATATGATGTGTTTGCATAGAATACAATAATTGGTAAATCAAGCTTTCTTAGCAGAAGAGCTGGGTTTTTGGGGTAGGTGTCCATTTAAATGAAAACTGTCGCCATTACAGGTAAATTCATTAATTGAGCTACTTATAGCTTGTGCTTTTTGTTCGTCAATCAGCGTCATTAGATTGCAGTTATTTAGTTAAAAAGTTATCTCATCAGTTTCCTTTCCTGAACGTCTCTACCTTCTCATCCCCCCTTACAAAGGCAGCACAATTACCAGCTTGACAATAGGGCAGAGATAAGTTAAGAGGGAGACAAATCAAGTAGATCCTGAGAAAAGAAAGCCAAGATACCTTTGCCTATGGCATATATATATATATATGTAAGATGGGTTTTAAATATATGTGTGTATTGCGTGTTTATTCCGTGTATAAAACTGTAAAATGTGATTGTGAAAAGTGCCTGATGCGCATTTAGATCATTTGCAAACTCTCGAGCATTTTTAGTCCATAATAAATTCTTGTGGTTTTTCACACCGAGATATAAATCAACGCAATGTTAGTCTTGCAACATTTAGGTGTGCATTAATTATTTAGTGGGTTCTAGCTCTGAATATACCTGGCATGGTTTCATTAAAATGTGTTTTTCCATTTCTTATGGAATCCTACACACGGGTCTTGCTGTGGTTGAATTCTCTGTGGTAGAATGTCCCGCAATCAGACTTCTGATCAGCTTGCGAATATCAGATACAGCTTTGTGCTAAGACGTGTGCTTTTACGGTATCACATAGTTGAAGTCATTTGCATTGTACGGCTGGCCCTTATAATGGACACTAGAATGTACTATTGTGCAAATATTGCGATGCTGAATTATGTAGTGGTATGTTTTTTTGAAGTATTGGGTAATAAGAGGCCCTGCAGGTCACAACGGCCCACAATATATATATATGTCACCTACAATGTGGACACTGTAGCTATCAAAGTGTTCTTCTGTCTTCTTTCTTCAGCCACTTCTTCCTGATACTTTAGCTTCATTATCCTGGTACTTCTGCAAATCGATGGAGCCTCTGTGCACACCTTCTACCCTACTTGGAGGAACAGGGAAGAGGCTGTCACCGTGGTGCGCGCAATGCCCTTTTGAAGTACTCTTTTCAGAAGTACTCCAAGAGGCCAGAATATTGCAGACAGAGTCGCGGAGAAAGAGAAGTGTAGAAACGCTTCTCTTTCTTCGATAAGCTGTCTGTAGCATTCTTGCATTCTTGCAGTGCTTACACAAAAGGGTGGAGCCACGGCACGCACCATGGGGATAGCCCCTCCCATTCCTCCATTCAGGGGAGAAAGTGTGTGTGGATGCTCCGCCCTTTTGTAGAAGTACCTGGATTACAGAGTTGATACCGGAGAAAAGCGAATGAAGCAAGAAGAAAAATGGAGAAGCATTACGTTTCCTCTCTTCCATGTTCTAATCAGGCTTTCTTTTGCATCAAACAACTGTGTAATCAAGTGTAAACATAGATTAGAATGTATACTTTTTTGTTATACATGTAATATATGTGCAGTACTTTATATTATCCTAATTTTTATTCTATTCATGTTTATACAAATTATTACATATTCGTTAGATTTTAATAAGTTGAAGACTGAGTTAACATTGCTATACTTATCTTTTATAATAATTGAAATCTGAGCGTGCCTGCTTTTTTTTCACCTTCCACACTGATGTTTTGTGCCAGCTGCTGCTAGGTCTTGGAAGGTAGAATGATGTTGACACCCCATTCATAACAGTGACAGCTCAAAACAGGTGGACAAACACTGAAGCGTTGTCGGTGCCTTGGTCTAATGACATATCTTTAAAATTATATTTTTTTCCAGATATTCTTTTTTAGCATTTTAGCGTTCTAAACTAGTTGAAATAAATAAAATATATTTACAAATAAAAAACATAAAATATTAAACCTTTTACATTTTAACAACAATTAAGTATGGATAGCTTGCATGCAAAAATATTAGTTGACTTTTCCAGATGAGACATTCATTAGCAAATCTGAATGCAAAATGCATAATGTTTGCAGTTTTAATCCAAACCTGTTTCTTTTTGGATACAAAATGAAATGAATATTTAGAACAATATTTACTCAATATGTGAAGCATTAAGGGGAAACTCAAGTGCTTAATTATTAAAGTTCTTCATTAAATATGTTTAACCCCTTCCCCCAGTGCATACTTTTCCTAGGCCTATGTATAGGTCAACATACAATATTGCGCTATATGATATATAGGCCAATATGCATTCCATAAATACAATATGTACAAAGCCTAACCTCTCACGTTTGCTGATGTTTCAAGGGCTAATACTGTGTTGTAGGTTTGTTGCCAGACTCATTGAAACACTGCCTGGATTGCAGAAGACTTAGGGCAATATTTGCATAAACTTAACATACTAAATATTGAAACGAGCAGTATGAATAAACGTATGGGTTGCGTTACTAAGATGGGAGGTACTCGAGTGCAATGATATTATATGGAGCCTGTGCAAATAGTAGTTTTTTGTTCTACCTTGAAAACCTGATATGCCATCAATTTACATGCATCTTCCAAAAATAATTCTTCAGAATATGACTCCTACATGCAGACTTGCCAATAAATGTGGATTGTAAGATCACAAGAGCTGGGCTCTTTTCTCCTTATGTACCAGTAATTCATTTTTAATGTTAATTTCCACCGTCTCCAGTGGAGACTGTAACTGCTGGTTTTATGTAAATAAATGTAATGTTGTGTAGTTTGTCAGATTTCCATGTGTAAAAATGTTTGCTTCACTGATCCCTGGGGGGGAATGGGGCATTATTGTTCTGATGTTGGTGTATATTTCCTATAATAATTTGATTTTAATTATTCTTACAATTTTCAATAGCTGAATTGATGTATACATCCACTGATGTATTTCAGCACTTGATCATAGTTACTACCATTCCGATTCTAATATCTAAAATAGAACTATATCACCTATATTCAAGGACTTAGTGTTTTTTACAACTAGATGTTTTTTTAGACAACGCCGCAAAATATTTTTACTCATGAAGGACAGAAAGAGCCAAACCAGCAAAGTTACTTGACTTAAGAATATTTTTTCTTTGAAAAAAAAAACCTGAATTATTCTGAAGTATTCTAAACAAATTTGTAGCCTTTTGCAGTTTTCTTAACAACTGCCAAATACATAATCCAACAAATATATTTAGGGCACAATGCATATGTTCAAGATATAAAAATCATGAAAATATTGTACAAATGAAAACAAGACAGACATCTGCATTTTATTTAGTAACCACAATTTTGGACACTGTTTTTTATTTTATTAACTCAGCACGGAGCTAGTTGATACGGCAATTTCTACGGAGAACATAGAGTGTGTTATACGTTAATCTCAAACAAAAGACCTTAGTCTGTGTGGGTGGCCAAATTCATATAACACTCATAATACTTTAAATGTGTGTTTTTAAGATGTTTGATTAGCTTGAAATATCAATAAGCTTTAAAGTAAATTTAATTTCTGTAAATGACCATTTTGAATACTCCTATTCTGATCATGCTATGTACTATAATTATGTGCTTTTAAGCCAGCAGAAAATGCAAAATACAGATTTTTTTTTTTTTAAAGGATTGTTCAGTTTTTAAAATAATAAGAATACATTTAGATTTTTTTTTCCTCTGGAATAAAATGCAGTCCTTGTTTTAGGAACAGTAGCTTCTTTGTAGCCAATAGATTCTAGTAAATCAACAAATTCTTGAAAACAGTCATTGACAGAATTATTTTTATGATTATATATATATATATATATATATATTTTATATATATATTAATATTGTTTTCCTTAAAATAGCCATTTTGCGTCTCCTTAAGTTCATTCTGTCCAAGCGGTGGGACAGGCAGTGTTCAAAACTGTTAATAGTCCTTTTTATTATCATTTTGTCACTGGAAACTCCACTTACTACTGCTATGTTATGCTATCGTTTGGCATACTCATATATTTTTTTATTATTTTTGTCTTTCTCTTGAAGGATCCACCTACTTCTGTATCACTTGGGCTTCGAATGGAAGAGATGATTTTCAATCTTGCGGATACTCATCTGTTCTTTAACGACTTAGAGGTAAGTAAAATTTGATGTTTAAAAAGCCAACTGCATATTCAGCTTTTAAAAGCAATCAATAATTTCATAGAGTGAAAATGTTTGTGTTATTATTTTGTCTGAAATTATATAAAATACCGTCTTCACAATACAAACCCAACAAATTTCTTGGTAACAAAATAACCTGTTAAAAGTGGCCTGGACTGCAGTTAAAAACCGTTGTTAAAATCAAAGATATAAGTCAAGCCCAATGTAGCCGCTGACATTTATTAAACTTAAACATATATTTAATTAATTGTAAGCTTGCAGGAAGAGACCTCGTTACCTAGAGTATTGGTTTGCCATGTTTTGTCATACCCTTTAAATGTATGTACTGTATAGAAGCACTATATAAATAACAGATAATAACAGCATTTTCTTAAACCCATTACTGTTGCTTTAAAAGAGCGGTGGGTTCTAGAAGCCAATAAACGTGCTAATGATGGACGAGACTCCATTCACGGACAGTCTATGAAATATTAGCTATTAAGCCACACTCTGGTTTATTACAAGTCAATATTTACTGCAATCATTTTCACAGCACTTTTATTTTTTTCTTCTCCTAAATGCCTTTAGCCACAATATGATTGCCATATTAACCCAGTAAGCACGCTTTATTGAGAAAGTCAATTTCTTCCATATTTAACTGTAAGACATAAAACAAGCCACATTCAGTTTCACCAGGATATAGACAGCTGTTTATTTAAAACCCAGTCGTTAAGCAAGCTTGTGGTAGGGCTGCCAACAGACATTAATCATCAAGTTGCTGTTTTGCTAGATTTTGGAAATGTATGTTATTTCAGACAGAAGAAGGAATCTGAAAGATTTGAATACAACTTCTCCTGATCAAAGTTAATTGGCAGCAATTGGCCTTTAAATATTTCCTGATGTTTCCTTTTTCAAAATCAAGCAAAATGCACCTTATTTAATGGATGAGCCAAAATCATTTTAAAAAATGCCAGTATGTGACAGACCTTAAATGTGGTTTCTGCAACATCTGTCCTGTATTTTGATTTCTTTTCATCTGTAAAGAAACTACTCACATATGAATTGGCAACTTATATATCGCAATCAAATAATTTACAAGCTCTTTATTTTTTCTTCCATCTCTAAGAAAACTGCTCCTTTTTTAGTCTACGCCGGAATATTAGAAATTATTATTTCTACCTTTTTTATTTGGCGTAGAAAGCTGGGATTTTTAGTTTTCTCTCTGCATACATGACCTACATTTACCAGCGTTAATCGAGGCAGCTTAGCTTTAACATTCCCCTATTATGTTGACCTATGTGTGTTTCAGAGGGCTCATCGCCACTATGGCACCGAAAACGTTAAAAGAAAACTGTAATACAATTGTAATAATTTTAACTAAATTGTTGTTGAGCCATCCCATCAAAGTATGTTTTTCTTTTGTGTCATTTCATATTTTTTATATTTTCTTAGATTTTATTAGTTTATTGAAATGTACAGCACTGCAAGTGCCACTTTTGGATAAATATGTAATATTGTGGATTAACTGTACCATAATATCTTGAGTTATGGGTTTACATTGGCCCGTGACTCCTTGTTGTGGCGTCGACTAACTTTTCCAGATCTTCTGTCTCTAAGAATTGTTACATGTTCCTCTTACGTGACATGGTATGATATTACATTAATGGAAAGATGATGCCTCACCTGTTGATTTTAATTTAGAATTGTGTTAAAACAGATAATGAGATTATAAGCCAGTCTGTGGGTATGTATATCACAAATGATTTGTAAAATATATCAATTATCAATTCTATGTGGCTTAACTAAGTATTTGTTTAGGTGTTTAGTAAAATGAGTGGTAGGCACCAGCAGATATATGTGGTGGTGGTGGAAGCATCAAACGGAAACCCCAAGTTCTAGTTTTTATGGTTACTTAACTTCGTTACAGACTGTTTTCTCAAATCTTAAACAAATGTTTATATCAATTGGAAATTTTCTTAATTATCATACCTATTTTAACAGCGAATTCATTTTTCCTTCTTCAAGGCTTTAAATAGATATATATTTATGAAAGCTGCAAAAACCATAAGGCATACCTCAGGGTTTAAAAAAAAAGACATGTCACCTCAGATTTAAACCACCTGGTGATATCTTTCCGTCTTCTGTTCTGTGTCAAGAAAACAGTTACCTCATCTTAGATTGCAGGGGGGGCAGCTTCTGTAGTTTTGGGGGTCTATTTGACAATTAAGACAATAAATGAAAGAAAAATGTCACATTTAAAGTGCAAATAGATCACATAGTATAACTAGCTCAAATTGGCAGAAAGAAAATGAAGCATACAAACAGAAATGGAGATAATGAGATTTGTAGCTTCAACTCACCGACTTCGCTGTGTGTTAAAAAAGGCCAGGCCCGGTAAACCTCCCCTATATCAAGAGCTTCTTTGGCCCTGTATAAGGCATAGTGAAATAGTTTATGTATCTCGGACATCACCTCACTATTATGTAGAGCCATCGTGCTCTTTCTTGTAGGAGCAACTTGCCTTTCAAAATGCATAATGAAGTCGATATTTGAGTTGAAGCTGCAGCACTCCCACAAGCTCCCTGTTTAATGAATACACCTCAGTGTGTTTTAGGGTAATATTGTTTAAAGTGTTAATTAACCATTCTTTGGGTGCCATCCTGCGCTGTTCTAAGCACCGCAAGCATTTGGCCAGGTTCTATATTTTATTTTACCTAAAAATCCAAACTATGCCATTAGAAGTTTTCAAATGTATATATTTTTTCTCTTTATTCGACGTGTCTCCATCCCCTGTAGAGATGTCTGTTAGTGCATCTAAAATATGTTGGCTTAATCCATCTGCTTTATGCAAATCAGTCTGTTCTTCTATAACATCCCAATGAAAGAACCATAGAAAGAGGCATAGTTGTCATGTGAACCTTTTGATCCTACTGCGGAAATAAAATATTTTTTCATGCAATGTAAAGACACCCGATGCTCAGCTAAAGAGAACGTTTTATGTACGTTGAGGCAACTGTGAACATAACCAACAAAACTGTCAAAGACATCAACGTGCTTAAGATTAAAAATATGGTTGCTGTTAAGTCGTACTGTTTATTAAATCAAGTTCCATGTTAATAATTATTAGAGGCCCTAAACATTTTTGGCCTAGTCGTTTTTTGTAGTTTTTTTTTCCCCTAAAACTTCTGGGTTCTAAAAAAAAAAACATATATCAGTTTTCCCATTAAATATTTATTTAAGGAAAATAAAAACAAAAAAATAGTTTATGCGTAAAGAACAGAAAAATAAAAAGGAAATAAATAAATAATTAAATGAATTTTAAAATTTTTAATTTAATAATACTTTTGTCCTGTGAGTTTTTTCACTGTAGGAATGTATTATAGCTCACACAGTCTGCGCTTAGCATAATGTGAGCATTTTGTATGGTTTTACATTAACTTATGCCAATATCAAGAAAAAGTCCTTATTTATGTAGATGATAATGAGCATCATATGGTATATATACAGAAAGACTATACAGAATACCCAGTGGTACTAAAATCAAAATGTCACTTGTCTCTGACAATCTTTTCAAATTATTTTTTAGTTAAAAATGCTTGGGAGTAAAACAAAAGAAATGTTTGAAGGCTGATAATTGAGGTACACACTTAACTTTTTGAAATATTTTAACGAGTTGCCCCTGTCAGAAGTTAAAGTGATGAGGCGAGATAATGGAAGCTTAGTACACAAGAGGTGCTGACATAACAATTAACTACCACACCCTCTGTTTAATTTGTTGAAATTAACACTTCAGCCATCCCATGCCTCATTGTTATTTCAGTGCTCGGGCTCCTTTTTTTGAATTTATTAAAAGTAAAATAAATGGGGAATGCTATTCTACGCTCTTACCCACAGTTAAGGTTTCAAATCTCCATATATTGATATTTACTTTATTAAAATTAGAAACTATTTTTGATGGACAGTGATTATTTGCATAGCAAGTGGTGTGATGGGGGGGCTGCCGAAGACAGTTCTCAGGTTCGGAATAGAAAGGAAACAATGTATAAATTACAATAAATTAATGATGTATCAATTGAATGGCTTCAAACGCTATTGTGACCGAGTTATATACATAAGTATACACAAACAATTAGGCGACATTTTAATAGTTAATATCCAAGCAACATTTATTTTTTATTTCTATCCAAGCGACATTTTAGCCATTAATTTAAACACAAAATTGTGTTTTGTTCATGGCAAAGCCTCAACTAATTGCATCCTAACAATTCACCCCACTGTATAACCATCAATGGTCAGGAGTACTCTTTAGCCTTTGATGTCTCCGGTAACGTGGATATGGAGAGAGGACATCTCACTGCAGATTTCAGTTTCTGTATATACTCTTACCCTCACACCCTTTGAGGCGCATGCCATATGTGACTTTATCCTACTGTTTGCATCCATTTCACATTAGTTGATGCATCTCCCTTGATTTTGTTGTCCACCTAGTCTTTACAAGTAACTTTGACTCTTAAATTTGTGACACTTTTAAGCATTGGAATTTGTCCTTCAGACTTCAAAGTGTATATGACTTTTTCTTGAGCTCTGGAAAATAATGCACTTATTCAATATTCAGTGGTATGAAGTGTTTCTGTTTTGAATATGTATGTTCTCATTCTTTAAACCCCATTTGGGTGGATGAAAACAATGTACCTTTTATTTGTCTGTTCAATTCTTAGTCACAGTATTTCTATCATTTTTTCCCAGAGAAAAAAATAAAAAATATTGAAATATGAAATTATATTTTTCTTACTTTTGAATAATCTTGTATTGGGAGTCACACTTAAAAAAGAGTAGATTACATGGGCTGAATCATTATTATATCCCATCATATTCAATAA
Organism: Spea bombifrons; assembly: GCF_027358695.1. Taxonomy (NCBI): domain Eukaryota; kingdom Metazoa; phylum Chordata; class Amphibia; order Anura; family Pelobatidae; genus Spea; species Spea bombifrons. The sequence continues at coordinate 89,035,098 of NC_071091.1, read as the reverse complement.
TGTGGACTTTTAAAGTCATGAAATTGACAGATGTATCCTGAACAGCACAAAGGGTTACAAGATATATATTAGCTGTAAGCAGCATTTGAGTTCTCGGGGTTTGACCCGCTGGTTGAAGACCTGCTTCTCCAGCTCTCTGGGCCAGTTTCTTATTTCTCATTAACTTAAAGTATACATATTTTCTTGTATAATTTTATTTATTTTATGTGTTTGTTTTACCTTAATGGCGTTTTCAAATTCCCAACAAATCAGATTTGTTTCTGGTCTGCTCTTCTCCCAATTGTCAAGCCAAATACGGGAGATTTTGAGAGCTCTTTGTTTCCTTACATCCTGTGTTGGACCCACAGGTAATCTGCACCTTTTTTTCCCTCCTGTATAGAATAATTGTGGTGGGAAAGCATAGAGAATGCAGGGTCACAGAGTGCACAGCAGACAAGGTGTGACAGGTTCAGCCAATTTACTGCCAGTCAACTGAAGAATCCTCTCATTCACACGATCCATTCTCGCTGCAAAAGCAATTGAAGAAAGACGGCAAGAAAATGGGCATAAAGATGCCTATTTTTACCTCTTTTTTTTTAGCAAAATCTATTTTTTGCTGTGATAAAGGAAGGGTTGAGGGTGTCCCATGGACTTCATTAATATTCAGTATTTACAGATACACACAGTTGTACAAAATAATAGTGTGTGTAGAGTATGATGGTGCTATGTGAATCAATAAATAGTAAATACTATCTGTTATCTGTATTAATATTCACACTATAGTCTTTATATTATTAAAGAAGACAATAAACATAAATACCTAAGCAAATGCTTTAATATGCCTGCATGTATTTTAGCTTAAATACTTTTGCAGAAAAAATGCCCAGAGGGTCATATATCAAAAGTGCATTTAAATTACAAGGGGTCTTTTTTTTTTCCAAAAATGGTTACATCTGATAATCAGGTTCATTCTGTCTTCTGTATATAATATATATACCCCTGTGTATATGTTCTACTGATAGTAATAAGATATTTCTCCAGTTGTGATTGATGTTACGGCTTCAGCAGCTTCCAGATCTATTGCCGTGTCAAAATCTGAGATGTCTTTAGGCCCTTATCCCCAGGATAACTGTAATGTATAAAGGATAACTGTAATGTATAAACACGTATCCATGTGCGGCGTTCCTGCGTTTCTTTCCATCTGCTCGCTTTCCGCAGTGAACCTTCTTTCGAAGTATAGAATATGGTGGCATTTTAATGTAGTGCAGGTTCTCACAAATACAGCCAGGGTCTTTATTATCCTGCACAGAGAAGGAAAGGAGGGGAAGTAATTGCCTACTGACAGATATGAAGGGAACAGAGAATGCACTGATCATTTCCTGTAAGCTGGCCCCATTCCAGCCAGTCTCAATGGGCCCGCTGATGTAAAAAGGAAAAAAAAAAAAGTAAATTGCAGCTTCTACTGGGAGTTTTCTCTCGCTCTATTTTACCGAGCAGAATAAGGTATTGAAACAATTAGGCAAAAGTACGGTGTTAGTTTTCTCACGATAAACTGGGAATTCAGAACAAACATGGAAATGTTTGGGTTTGTTTTTTTGCCATAATAGTCATACTAAAAAGGATTATAATGCTCCTAAGCTCTTATTGAGAGTTTGTTTTTTACACGAAAAAATTATATTTCATTTCACATATCAACGTTCAGTTCTAAATACTCATTTCTGGAATATGTGCCTTTATATGTAAAATGGAAGCTATGTTTTGTTAGAAAAAAAACATTTATTACAGACACTGAATTGTCCTAATTTTACTAAAATGAATGTTGTATACTTGTTTTACACAGCGCTGCCACTTTCACACGTGCAGTAACTATGCATGATCATAATTTGCCCGCAGCTTACTGAATGGGCCTGATAACATGTGGTGATCTGACTGGATATATATCGTTTATATTGGTTAATCCAAACTAAATATATCTGACATGCAATGTCAGATTTTTTTAATCAATAATTCTTGCTTTTAAGTTTTATTTTATTTACTTATGGACTGCTTATAATGGGGCTATGTTCGCTTACTTGTGTGTACGGACTGTTTGGGTGAAATATCTGATACTTATATTGTGGGTTTTTTTGTGTGTAATACGGCTATAGAAAATGTTATTAACTTTAGAAGAACAGACGTTAGAAGGTAAACACAACTGACATTTTTTCAGATGAAAAGCTCTATATTCGACAGCTACCGCATAAAAGCGGGAATCTGCTCCACAGCTGGGATACTTATGCAAATCATTTGCCGTTTCTTATGGCACCCTAGACTGTGGTATAAATGACAGGAATTCTCATGAGCTAAATATCAGCATTCACCGTTACATCCATAAACGGTTTATCAAAACCTAATGAGTTAGGTCGATTAATTGCAGATTGCGAGCTGTTGACGTTTATCTAAACCCAAGCGTAACTTCCCGTGAACAAAAACAAACTGGAATCTGCCAAACAGCAGGAAGCAAACAGAGCGCTTCACACAACAGACTCATTATCAGCTAGAAGATAAGGAGGTCATACAGTAGTTAAAAGTAAATATGTGTGTGATGTTATCACTGCTATTAAACCGGTACATTACAATGCCAGAGATAATAGCCCCCAGCATAGGATTCTATTGTATGAATCCAGTGTGTTCCCTATTTTGTTTTATATATATATATATGTATATGTATATATATAGTAAGTAATGAGTCTCTCCGTCTTGGCAGAGCAGCAGTTATTGGATCTCAGAAACAGAGAAAAGTTGAATAAAAATAATTGTTTTCTAAACATGTAGTAAGCTCGAGTGAACTTATTTATTAGTTATGTTCACCGGGCATCTGCTTTTTTTTCTATACTCCATACAATATCCTACAATGCTATAGAACTTGTTAACAGATTAAGGGGATCTGTACCTTGTTATAAGTGTCATTTATATGTTTTTGTGTTTGTGTGTTTGTAATAGAAATCCAACTTTTTACAAATACCTGTGAGATTTCAGAAATCTTGTTAGTTGGTCAAGCATATTAGCTTTTCTTAATCAAAAAGGCGTTTTTCGAAAAACTTCACATCCTTGAAAATAATTAGATAGAGAAACAGAGAGAGACAAAAAAAACCATACATTTTCCGCAAAAGACCATGGTGGAATAGGCCCCTTGGTTGATCTTTTGAGTTTGCCGTATGTAAACCTGACTGCCAAGCACATACTCAAAAAGAAAAATAAAAACAAAAGGCACTTCAAAACCTTATTTTATTTACATAATTATGCATTCAGAGCCATCATGTGAGGCCTTCTATTCCTGTTTTCCTTATCTCAAGCAGTTGACCTCAGGAGAGGAGTAAAAGGTCACAGGGTCAAAGTCTTTTCCTTCTTGGATCTTGCTGCTTGCTGAGAGAAGGGTGCCTGGAAAATAGATGTTTTAAAAGTGAGGTTGAGGGTCACAGTTTAATTCTGTTACAGAACAGCTGGTTTGAGTTTTCTCCAAATTCTGACTTCCCTCCCCCTATCTGAAACCTACTGACAAAATATATAAATTCTTAGTGGCATAGTAACACAGACTAACTGATTGCAATATCTCTAAAGCAGTATCTAAACTGTCGTTTGATTCAATACTTTCAAACAATGCTACTTTCCGAATTACTACTATAAACTAATATTGTTTCTGGAGAGAATTCAAAAGGCGGACATTCGGCAATGCTTATGCACACAGAAGAAAATCCGTTACAAGTTAAGTATTTATTTGGTTTTAATGAGCAATAGGGGAAGGTCAGTGCATCAATTTATATGTTCCAAACGTCAAATTCTATTTCTTAATGTTTTATAAGAAAAGTCTTTGTGCAACTCTGCTTTCCATAAACATATTAAGGATTAGTCTCTTAGCATAGTGTACATCAGGGCCGGCCCAAGGCATTTTGCTGCCTGGGTCTTAGGATGAAATGCTGCCCCCCACACAATCTCTGGAACCACATCCACATCCATTATGATTAATAAATTCACTCTCACTCGTGCTCACGCTCTCATTCGCTCTCTCTCAGTCACATTCATGCTCTCTCACAATGTCTTCCTACCGTCTCCACTGATTGCTTTTGTGTCGCTGTCCCTTTTCTAGTATTTTGGGACCCCTGGTTCCTCCGCAGTTGGCCTCTGCTCCTGGTGCTCTTCTGCAAGAGGGCGGAGCTTCTGGCAACCCTCTTGCCTGATTGGAGGAATAGGGTGAGGCTTTCCCCGTGGCTCTGCTTTTTTGGTAAAGTGCACAAGAGGCCACAATAAAGCAGATTCCTGGAAAAAGAGATATTGAGAAATGCTCTCTTTCTCCTCTAATCTATCTGGATAGAACATGGGCTAGCTCTGGTATACTTACCTTCATACTCTCTAGGTTTTACTAGGAGTCTTCAGGTGAAACTAGGGTCTCTGGGTCAATTCCTCTTGCTCCAGGAAGTAAAGTGGTACGTGACCCTCCGCCAATGTTCTGCCTACTACCTACCCACCTTTTCTTTTCTCCGCACCCAGTTCCCTACCTGTAAAGGCGATTAGGGGCTGGGCCAGTTCAGAAAAGGGAGAACTCTGGGTAACCTACCCAGGAAAAATACCAGGTATAAAAGTCTATTATTAACGCCCTTATTTACATAAATCAGCTTGGGTACCCTTCAAACTGTGGACTGTTCCCAACTATTCATCCAGCAGTCTAGAGGAGATTACCGGTGGGAGAACACGAGAGGCCACTAAATGCTTCTCCATAGCTTGCAGTTTCATCTTCGTCTCTGTGGAACATTTTTAAAATGTAGAAACAAATCTTTATAATAATCTTATGTGATACCAAAACTATAAGAGTTAACAAAGCCTGGCAAATTTACATTTTACATAAACACTTCTGTAAAACTTTTAGTCCAGTTTTCTGTAGCTCAAAATATTTTTGTAAAATAACAAAGGAAAATGACCTTATGAAGAAAAGCATAATAATTTTTTTGGCATAGCAGTGTTTACACAAAGAACATCTGAAGGGCTTTTTCACCACTGTTGTTTTGTTTTATATACAAATACACTTTAGTTCTAGGTACAATTTCCATATTTTTGACGGCAGTCTAATCCCTACACACACTTGACATGAAGCGTGTTTAACAAGATGTATGTTTTTTTAACAACCAAACATACGTGCCAATCCAGCTTCACTTTATTGAGATTTATAGAATTTTGGCACATTCAATCATTGGTTTCCTGCATATGGAAGGCCAGCATAAGGTGTTATCATAAGGCATTCCTTAATAAGAATTTGGTGTTCAAACAGGGCATAAATGCCAAAATCCAAACTTCAATGAAAGTGTTTAGATTACTACCATAAATACTTAATCTGTTTTTGAGTATTTTAGTTATGTGCCACCAGTGTTCTCTAATTTTGTAAGAATTCCTACCTCTTAATTCAGCTTATTTATTCTTCTAAATATTATTAGGAAGGGCCCTGTGTGGTTGATGGACAATTGAAATAAGGTATTTAAAAGGAAAGCGAGAGTGAATCCATTTGGCTTTACCAATTCAAGTTAGAATTTTCTATATCTAAGCACACTTTCTTAAAATAAATAGAACTTGCAAGTCTTGAATATATGGCAAAGCAATAACAGATTTTTGTCTGCACTCTTCAGAAACATTGGCCTCAGGCTGTGTTAGTGTGTGGCTCAGAAGCAATCAGAGGTCATAATTTCAATGGCGGTTAGCATCAGGTTTAATTTTTGTAGCATGTTACATTACTAAAATGTCTGGTTTCAGTTAAGCTAAGTACTCACTGCATCAGACTTAAACAGTACAATATTTTCCAAGTAGCTTCAAGAGTAAAGGGACCTTTATAAAGCACATATGCTAATTGTTTTTAGCAGTTTAGTAAATATTAAGAATAGCCTCCAAATAAGAATCCATGTGTCAGTAAAAAGTAATGACAGCTGGAGTTTTCTAAGGCACTTAAGAAACAAAGTGGATATTTTACAAGGCTGCCACCTACTGCTTTACATTTAATAAAATTCCAAGATCAAGATGTTAATTGTCTGTTCTGTTTTGGTTAAGTGGCAGACTGACTATAAGTTTGTGTCTTGTCTTCCTTCAGGAATGTGACCAGGTTCACATTGATGACGTATCTTCGGACGACAATGGTCAAGACTTGAGGTAGGAGTTCATGTCATTTGCAACATTATTCATTTTTGGAGTTCCAGAATAAAAATAAATAGTTCATTGTATGAATATTTCCAACAGCACGAATAGGAGGATAAAGATATGTAACTGTACGGTGGTCTTAGAAGAAAGCAAACTATGACCACCTTCATAATCCTTCAAGCATGTTAACTTTTGCATTTAAACAATCTTTAACTAAGGTGCCAGTGTTTTTTCAAAACAACATTGGCTTATTTTGAACAAGTTAAAGTTATTCTGGGACCTAATCACAAAGAACATGTAGTTCTGCTGCACATGTCCTACAAAGAAAACATATCACACTTTCATTAATAGATCGAACAATATCTTCACAGCTTCCATTCCCAGCATTATTGAACATATAGACTTTGTCCAGACATTATAGCTGCTTTTGCCAACACAGCAGGTGTACATGAATATGTAAGTGTATGTGTGTTAGCATGAATATGCATGTTAAAGTGGTGTGAGAGGGAGTATGTGTTAGTATCAGTGTGTACGTGTGTGTTACTGAGCATGTGTATGCTAGTGTAAGCATGTTAAGTGTGTAAGTTTGTGTAAGTGTGTGAACATATGTCTGCCAGTGCGTACGTTGGAGGGAAGGAAATAGCCAATGGGGCCACATTCCGTTACTTGCCCTCTGGGCCAGAATGTGCCAGGCCACCCCTGCTGTGTCTGACTGATCCAATGTGCAGGAAGTGCAGGTACACGATGGTGGGCAGGGCCACAGGCAGGCTATTTTGTGGCAAAGGAAGCAGAGACAAGCTGATTGGGGACAAAAAAAGCACAGACAAGCTGTTTGCAACACTGACAAGCTGGGGCAAAAATGGCATAGGCAAGCTGTTTGGGGCTAAGTTGGCACAGAAAAGCTGCCTAGGGGCAAAGGCGACACTGGCAAGCTATTTGGGGGGCAAAGGTGACACTGTGGGACATGTTGCTTGGTGATGTTGGGGGCCCTGTGGCAATTTTCGCCCCAGGGCCCTGTGGTTTCTAGCTATGCCCTACTCTCTGTCCCAAAACTTGTTTTCTGTGTAATGTCTGTTGAACAACAAGCACATACCCAGGTGTGAACTAGCCTAGGGAGCTATTGTGTCCACACAGCCATGTATGTGCTGTCAATAGCCAATGTTTTATAAGTTGTAAGCACGTATAAAAAGAGCTTGTTAATTCATAAAAAGAAATCGCAAATACCTACAGCAAAGCGTTTTTAGCAGGGCCTTTTTCCCTTTCATTTATTGTTTTCTAGGGTTCTATTTTAAAAGAGCTACAGGTTTCTTCCTGGTCTCATATTACATACTAACAACTTCAGCCTCAATGCTCGGTTTCGTATTGTATACTTAATGGGCCTTTCTTTCCATTAATGCAGCACTTATAACTTTGGGACAGATGGCTTCCCTGCAGCAGCGACCAGTGCAAACCTCTGTCTGGCAACAGGGGTTCGAGGAGGTGTGGACTGGATGAGAAAATTGGCTTTTCGTTATAGAAGAGTAAAAGAAATCTACAATACCTACAAAAACAATGTTGGAGGCAAGTAAAAAATTACATCTTGTGATGTTTTCTTTTTAAACTGGACCGCCCTTTCAATTTATAGTGTAATATTCTGTTTCCAGATCAGTGCCATTGACCTAGGTCTGGGAATATCCAATGTGAAGTCATTTCATTATGTTGAGTTGAGGAACTTGTTTCTAATATGCACATGTGTATGACATCACATGTTAAAGCATCGCCTACAACTGCATGCATTTCAGGTAGCATGTGCTGTTATATCAGACATCACAGCAAACCTTTGGCTCATCAGTCTTGCCGTCTATTCTTGGAGATTGAGGAATGGCATCTACAGTTACAATGCAGTTTATTCACAAAAGGCAATAAACTGGCAAAAGAGTTGGCTGAGCTGGTCCTACAAAATGCACAACTGAATCAGTGACAAGACTTATTTCGCTCTACATTATACAAAGCCAAACAAGCCTTTCTTGTATAAGAAGCTCACTGGGATTGACCCTTCCTAATCTATAGTGAAGTCAAGGAGCGGAGACCACAACTCTCCTTTTAGTAAATTGACCCATTGGTTGTAACTATATAAATGTATAAATGCTCGATGGAATTTAGATTATTTTAAAACAGGTCTTTTAGCAGCCATAAAATGTGATTCCCAATAAACTTAAGATTGCACAGCAAAATTGATGCAACATCATGTAAATAAACACACTTTTTTTATAATAATGAATGTAAGCACAATGGTTCCATGTAAATGAGAATGCTTTTTGTGCATTTCAGGTCTGCTTGGCCCTGCAAAGAGAGAAGCCTGGTTGCAGCTTAGGGCAGAGATTGAAGCTTTGACAGATTCGTGGTTAACTCTGGCTCTGAAAGCCCTCACATTAATTCATTCAAGGTATGGTTCTCGTACTGGGTGCCTCCTATAAGGCATTATCCCAATAGCTTAATAGCAGTGAATTTCCCAACAGGTTCTAATTGTAGAAGTACACACCATTTTTTGGAGACTTACTCAAAAAGAGAGACACCAGTAGGAAGACTCCTGTATAATTAAATCTATGTAAATCAAAAGCATAAATGAATCATAGGAATGTAGTGGACGTTAGAATTTACAATTTATCCATAAATTCAGTTTGTGTTAAATACCCGAGAGTACTTTTGAATCATGGTTTCGGAACCAGGCGTCATCTAGGTGTGAGAAAGACCACTACTTACAGTATAATAGATCCTTCCTTTAACCTATTTTGTGGAAATGATTAAGTGTGGTTTTACTCTTGCCCCTAGCATTTAGTAATATCATGGAATGTACAACAATGCACCATATCTATTTTTCAATCAAAAGCTCAAATGTTGTTCTTCCTGTTAAAACTTTAATGTTATGTGTTACAGGACAAACTGCGTAAATATACTTGTCACAACTACACAACTCATACCCGCTTTGGCAAAGGTTCTGTTGTACGGATTAGGAGTTGTATTCCCGATAGAAAATATTTATAGTGCAACAAAAATAGGTGAGTTCATTATTTTTTTTGGAAAAACAGTGTAGATATATCCCAAATTACAGTGATTTATTTATGTGGGGTGTTACCCTAGGTCTGACCCTGTGCAGTCCTCAAACTGCCTCCAATGTCCTGCCTTGTAGAGGGGATCCTCTTTCTCATGTAGCACTTGACACCATATCTCGACACTCTGTTTTAAACAGCCGGTTACAAGTCCGATCTTTGTAATAGCTTTACATCTTCCAATTCTCTCAGTATCAACAGTGCATTCAAATTTTTACTTTACAAATTTGTATTCATTTTGAAGGTACATACAGTAAATTATAAAAATGTATGCATGTCTGCTTGCAAAACAATAATAATAACCAACATATTTTTTTGCACAGGAAAAGAAAGCTGCTTTGAAAGAATAATTCAACGGTTTGGAAGGAAAGTTGTTTATGTAGTGATAGGTGATGGTGTGGAAGAAGAACAAGGAGCCAAGAAGGTAACACGGTTTATAGAGTCATTGCATTCATGCTTATTGTTAATTTGCTCAACTATATATCCCTATGACAATAGCATCTTCTGTCCACTATGAGGGTAAGATTTTGGAGAATGATCTGCATGGCACCTCTAGTACTATGTGCCACAGCAGGAGGAAAATCCTTTTTAATTGCTTTCTTGAGGCACCCCTGGCACTTTAAGACCAGCTATGTTGTTATGCTCATGTAGCGTGCAGCTGGGCATGTATAGCCCACTTTGGGCCAGTTAGCAAGGGTCATTGTCTGCTTCAGTCTACAAAATAAAGAAATATGTTCTCAGCACTTTCTGTTGCTATTACTTTTTTGGCTAGAATACATACTTCTGTATACTGTATTCATGCTAGACAGAGAAATGTGTGTGTGTCAAGCATAATAGTTCTTTATAGAGGAACCCTACATATGTTCCTCACTTCAGTTTTCATGAACTATTATATTGTTCTGCTGAAGTGCATCATAAACCACAAATTGGTAGGAATACATGTCTATGCTGAGATCAAACTCAACTGTACATATGTGGAAAAATAGAATTTAACGCAAGATTAGAAACACTTGGACACACCTAATTGCTAATTTCCCTGTCTGCCTCTCTTGTTATCTGATTTCTGTCTTAGCGTCCAACTCTCTTTGTATTTATTTACATACCCAAATGATCTGATGCTCGGTGCCAAGTTTGATTCCAGCCCTTGAACGTGAAGGCGAATGGCGCATTATTCTCCCTGCCCTCAAAGTTGTACATAGACGTTTTTTTTATCTCCACCAAGTCACAAATTAAGTTAAGATGGTCTCAACAGGCCACAATAGACATTTAAGCATTGTCCGCACTGTGCAGCACAGCAAATTACTAAAGACCTCTAAATAAAAGCAGCTATTCCTATGACTGCAATAATGAAATACTTTTTCAAAGCAACACTTATACAGCTTCAAGTTGTGCTCACATTGTAATGTGATTATACATTTTGATAGTTTTCTTTTGTGTAAGCAATATTCCATTTATGTTAAAAGTGTGTATAAGAAATATCTTCTCAAAGAAGGGAAATCCTTTACCTTTACCTTTACACAATGTCAGCATTCTGTAACGTATTTAGAGTAAATAAAATGATAGTATTTTATTACTGTCCTACTAAGAGGTATTGGTGCAGAATAACACTCACCTTCAATGTACCCTTCTCAAACCCATAATGCATTACACACCACTAAGCAATGCAATGTAAGATCAGAAATGATGGACCACCCACATGAGTTTAATGACGATAACCAGAATCCTAGTATGCGTGGGACATATTGGAAGTCCTTCCAATATATAAAAAAATACTTTAAATAGTAAACCTTAACTTTTTTAAGAGTGTGTTTCCGTAATATAATCATAACACAGAGTTAAATGTTTATCCCAAATATATTTGCAAGTAAATATGCCATCAGGTTTCTGGACTTTGAATGTTAATTTCCTTTTTTTTGTAGCATTCAATGCCATTTTGGAGAATAACAAGTCACTCGGATTTAATGGCGCTCCATCATGCCTTGGAACTTGAATACTTGTAGCAGTGACACAGCACTTCAGGTACCAGAGTAATTGCATCTTGCTAAAGGATTAAACATCGTCCTCATCGCCCTGTGCAACTCGGTTACTGTGCATGAAGATCCTAACATTAATGTTACCAGTGTAAGGTCTTATATTTACTTGCCGACCTGCTGAAAATGTGAGTTTTGGAAAGTACAAGAAAACAGAGCATTCGTGTATCAGCAGCAGAAAATCCCACATTTCAACCGCACAGCAGGATAACCAGACTTTCAAATGTAATGGAAGACAAGTAAAAATGGCAGATATGACGATTGGCAATATGAGTGCGAGAAGGACAATACTTGTGCTGAATTCAGATTTGGACACCTAAAAAAAGGCTTGATATTTGTCTTTTTGAATCCAGAGCACTCTCGACATGTTATTTATAAATTGACTTGGTAAAGACATATGAACTTGACACACAAGACATGAAGAATACTGTATGATACGACAAGCAAGATTTTCTGTGGGACTCGCTATTTTACTTGCAAAACAGTCTAAAGTATGTATACTGTAAGTTAAACAAATATGTACATCACTGAGAAAATCCTGTACAGAGATTTTTTGTGTAAATTTGTAATAATTTTACATACTGTTTAGGTAAATATTAATAAGGTTGCTATGCCTTGTTAGAAGAAAGAAGCAAGGCAGCGTGTGTACAAACTGTTGTGCAGTGCCTTAACAAAGTGTTAGATATAAATATGTAGATAATGTTTTATGTTGATTTTTTTTTTGTTTTGATTTTATACTGTAGTTGATTTTGTTAAGACCAAAAGCATGGATGTCAAGTGTCAATACTATTTTATTCTTTTTAACATTTTCCTCATGAACCTCTAAATACAGATGTACCTGGTTTAACAATTCAGTGGAATCATGCAAAAATGCAAGTTTCTTCTTTACTTGAAGAGAGTTTTGTAAGATTACATATATAGATATGTGTTGCATATATGTATAGGGGAATCGATCACAGATTTTAATCTTTCACTTGAAGTTTAAAAACAATAAATTGCTACATTTTGTATTTTGTAAGTGCCAATTTGTATAACATTATATATTTATTAGGTCACGTCCAGCAAGTTTGCTGTTCTATATGTAACCAGCCCCCCCATCATTTCCACATTAGACTTAATTTATTGTGGATCCATACAAAAGAGAACATTAAGCATCTAAATCTCTCTAAATCACCAACAAAACTAGGGTTTATTCACTAAAGAGGTAGCCAGCAGGAAAGTTCCGGCTTCAACTCAACAATTTCGTTATGCATTATGACAGGCCTACTTTAGCTTTCAACTTCCCTCAAAAAAGGCTGAAGTGACTCTATGTAATTCACAGTTAAATCATTGACATTTCTAAGGCTCCCCAAGTACTTACCTGCGGTCTCACCTAATAACGCTCACTTTAATAAATAAATCATAAAGTGTGATTAAATAAACATAAATTTCATTCACAACTAATATCTGTATTTTAACAGGAATATAGACACAGTGGGTTCTGGAACAATTATAAAAATAAGCCTTTCCATCCTACTATTTTATAACACTGACCTTTATGTGGCCATCTAATACCCGAAAAAGTATTTTTTCATGTCCTTCAAATATTACATTATACACGTAATACATAAATGTTACATATTACGTAATACAACTGCTTGTTTTGAATTGTGTTTTCTTGGCATGTAGGGTAGGACTTGTCCTTTGAGCTAACACCCCAGGAAGCAATTGTAAGGAGCAGGAGTTGGCTAGTGCAAAGCAAATATGCTACCCCAGCACACGCCATATGAAAGTTTTTCATTTTGATTATGAATTGGTCAATGTTACAAAACGTTCTTTAAAAAGATAAACAGATTGTATCTAGGTGCAGTCTCTATGAGGTAGACAGGTTCAATAGGTCGTGACATTTCCTGAACATTTTAAATATAAGAGGTGCTTTCCACATTAAATGGAATTGGTAACGATTATGTATAGTTCTCGTATAAATGCATAATATTGAAAATATGTACTTAGGCACAATATTACCTAAAGTACCAATACATTTTACATCTGTCTTTTCTTTAAATTTAGATTATAGCATATCACTCAACTGCCCCTTTTACAGGATAGTCCTGATTTTCAGACACTGTCCAACTGGCCCAGCAAGTTGTGAGATCCATAGCGATGCAGACCTCAGTCACACCTACCATATGGCCGCCTTGCAGCGAATTGAAGCTGAAATCCTTCTTTGCCTCTAATTACACCCCTGGTTCTACCTCTATCCCCCCAAAAAGGTGTCCTGCTTTGGACACCTGACATTTTGGAGGGTAAATAATAGAGACAGGATTATTAACCTGCATTACCCTAGTTTTAATGATCCATGATAGAAACGTACGTAATATGTCTCAAAAATGTACATAAAATCATTGTACAGGCCAGAAAATCTCTGCCAATTGCAGTACAAAGTGTTAACATGCATTAACATTCTGTCATCATTAAACATGTCATCTTCCCTAACCTCCTTATTACTTGGAGGATCTACTTAGGCTTGTCCTTTGTTACAAATGCATAAGCTATCACGACCTCAGAGATCATGGAGAAGGAACCTCTGTGGTCTGGAATGTGGCCACATCTTATTCTGTAAAATTTGGTCCGCCAAATGGTATCACACATTTCTGTAAACTTTACTGGACCGGAACACTGATTTATGATAAGTAATGATTAAGTCGTTATTTTACTTTTTGTGTAATGTGCAGCAAACACAGCTTCTAACACTTTTAGCACCAATAGCACGAGCAGTGCTGTAATGCTCAGCTTTCCGGCATCCAAAGAGTAGCCGTTATAAAGAGTGGTATGTATAGAAAAAGCAAATACCTCTTGCCTGAGGGCTTGCTTATATTGCTGCTAGGATCAGTAATTTGTGTATTTAGCAAATTGCTTGGTTACCAACACTTTTACATTAATATTTGTCTATGTTGTTCTGAGGACAGTAAACAGGGTTTGTTTCTTAGTGTTTTTATTGGGGGTTGCCTTTCATACAGTCACCATGCAGATGAAAACATTGTGCCGTATTGTACAAAACGCATGTTGTATCCACAAATATGTACAGTTTTCTTTCCTCATTTAGTTTTGTGTTAAATTAATAAATTTAATTTGTGAAATGTTAAATTGTGCTTAATTTTATTTTTACATGAACTAATGTCATTGTTGGCAATGCTTGCGTTTTATGTTTGGGAGCTTATGTACAAGAAAAAAACTAGAGAGAATAAATCACTTTAAATAAAATTGGAAGAATAAAATCATGAGATAATACCTTTTAAATTTGCTGTCCATCAGGAGTTTTTTTACATGAATGGCTATGTTGGTAGTATAGTAGTAATTTCAGATTGTTAAATTGTAAAAGACTAACTCATTTTGTATCAGAAGCACATACAGGGGATTTGAACAACCATTCACTAAAAGCAGAAAAAGCAAGGCCTTGATTACTGAGGAAGCTGCGGAATCCTGACCCAAAGTGCTGGGTTGACCTAGACCAGATTTGTCTGGTCTCCAATGAAAAAAATACCATCTCGGGGTAACCTAAACCAGAGTCCAACCTAAACCAGGTCTCATCTAGTCTATCAGCCCATGTCTGGCTATAAGTAGATAGCACAGTCAGTAAGTGGGAGCAGAAAAGAAATCTGTGTTCCCCATCCCCACTAAATTGTGTAAACCCTACTTCGAAAAAAAAATACTGATGATCTAGTGGTACCCAGAGGAAGGGTTGCGGTGCAGGCACACATACATCGATGAACATTGTTTCTAATGTACAATGTAATATTTGCTCAGGAACAAGAGATACAATCTAAGTTAATTAATAATAAAAATAAAAACAGTATGTAAATGTTGTTATCTCTAACCCAACAGAAGGCAACACCGGATGCAGTGTTGTTTCCTCTGGAACATCCAGAAATCGTATAACCCACATTCTGCACTCACCATTGTCTTTCGTTCCACTGTTATGTAACTAGATCTCCCAGAGATGCAGCCAACACTAACAGAAACACATCTTGTATAGGTATTTCTTAAACATTTGGTAGTAGGGTATTATGGGTTGCATTGTTCTATAGAAAATTATAAATACAACTATTCTTATGCCTGAACAAGAACAAAATCCAGCATTGTATACCTAGTTTTATGTTTTTATACATATTGGTATACTAATACGTAGATATCGCCCCACACACATTTGGGTCATGTTTTACTAATTACATATACTTGAATACCATATGAAATAAAAACCTAACATGAACTTGAAGTGTATTATACAAAGGGGCCTATTCACTAAAGAGCAGATTGACTTCCCTATACATATAATATATAATTCTGTATAATTTATAGTTAAATGAGGGAGATGTCTTCCTCACCCATTAAGTTACACATTATGAAGTGTCAAGCCAACCCTTCACTTGGGAGAAACTTTCCAATGTTGCCTAATACATAATGAAGTAAGAATTAAAATCATTACTCTCTTGCAAATATCTATACTAGATAATAAAACCTTTGGTACCACAGACACAGTGGATGGGATGATAATTCTTACATATCAAAAATCTCTTCGTAAACAACATTAGGGGTATAATCTGTTTTACTTGAGGGTTCTAAAAGAGTACGAAGACTGCCTTGACTGCCTTTTCAACTGTAGCTCTAAAGAAACAGATTGGGACAAATATTTTCCAACCTTACTTAAAGTCTGACCCTGGATTTTGTTTCTGCTCATTGGAGAACTTAAACATACTGGAAATTGCTTTAGTTTCAAAATGAATGAAAAATCAATGAAGGGCCAAATCTGTATCATTTAGATAGCCTGACATTTGCAACAATGCATGGCCTAAAGGGCTAATCACGGTATAATATCAGTAAAATTGTCTCAAGGACGTAACGGCAAAATGGCAGTAAGATTGCTTCTCGAGTGTGACACTGGTTATCTATCAATTTTCCATGATCCCCATTGGATCAATTAAGTGCGGATGTTTCCATTACTGTATATTTCATTGCAGCATTGTAGAAGTTGTCATCTAGAGTCAACCCCTGAGAAGTCGTTCAAGCCGTTGAATATCAAACTATGAGTTACTCACCTCTGTTAAAACCAAATATGGTTTAGAAAGGTCACTAAATAAAGCCCACTGTGCGCAGAAACTGCTACGTGATGATACGGGAAATAACATTAGTAAATCCAACATTTTAGATTTGAGGGAAAGTTGGAGATATCAATCTTATTTAAAGAACAGATAGCAGGATGTAATTACTAAAACATCTGGAGTCAGTTGGCAACATTTAGCCTCACTGCAATAATAGGAGTACATAAAGAACCTTATTATGGAATCAATGCTCTCTGAACTCGTTCTGACTTAACCGTGATGGTTATATGTGGAACTGCATGAAAAATCCCCCCAAAAAGGCTCTTGGTAATACCCCAGTATCTTCAAATTGGAGCAGCTCAGGGACAATAGCACCCCTCCTTCCATGCCACCTCTGGGTTGAGCATCACTGTTATCCAACCATTTTACCAGATCCATGGGAGCGGCAGCCGATCTGCCACAGGACAGGGAGCCTCAGGCTGTAGCATCACTGCACAATGGTCCGATTATTGATATCCCCAACCATCCCACTAATACTATGGAGGACTCTACTGTGTCGGCACAGCCTCCATAGTTCATTTCTGCATGGTGCTGCATATCCTTTCATTAGGGATGGAGGCACAGAAGGGTTGCTGGTGACGTTCCTGGGTTAGACTTAGGGCAGTGCAAAAGATTAATATGGCCCTGTACTTTATATAAGTCACTGGCCTCATACACCATGTTACACCGTGAGAGCGTAACGTTATACACATACGATTGTACTAATTTAAATATATATATATATATATATATATATATTGAAAAGAGATAGGATGAAGAATTACCTTTTTTTTTTTTTTTTTTTTTACAAAGGTTCATACAAAATTCAGAGAACATAAATTCTTTGAGCATATAAACTTACCTACTTTGTATTTAAAAATGTAAGTAATTTCTTATTTTTTGGAGACAACCTGAGGCTGGAACTTTATATGATTGTTTAAAGAAATTATATTCTTGCTAAAACCTCCAACAATCTGCATAATGTATTGCTTTGGTTTAATTTTTCAGATATATGTGCTTTTAGTATTTTTTCTTCCATTAATCGTGCCGTGTCAATTGTTGTAAATTGCCTAGTGAGGTTGTCATTGGGCATGTTAACCACCGGAACCCATGTTCACTCTTGTGGTTATTCACATGGAAATAATATATGTTCTACATTTCAGTTTGTAGGCTGAATGGATTTTCACATAGAATTTTGGAATTTGATATTTAATTTATTTATGTTATTAAATGTTATTTTTGACATTGTATACTATATATCTTCTAAAATGAATATTATTAAATCATTTTAATTTTATGTAGTTTAGAAATAAATGAGATGGAGGAAATGCTTTCTTATGAATTTTAGATATTGATATTTCATGCACATTTAATTATCATATACATTAAAATTCAATATTCATCAAATTACAGAGCATATAGTGCACAAAATTGTTCTACTGAAGCATTTAAATTTGAAACATATGAGAGACCACCTGTATTTATTAAAAATTGATAAATGTGTACAATGTATCATGTATACAGCTCTAAAAAAGAAATAAAAAATATAATATTGCTGTAGGTTACTGTATGGGAGTATAATTAATGTGAAAAATAGTAGATGAGAAAAACAAAGTATTCCAATAAACATATGTTTGGAATATGTAAGAAGTTGATATTGTATACTTAGGGGAAATGTTATTGTATCCATACTTACAATAAAGACTTAAAATTAATACCAATATTACAGATATATCCAATGTTATAAAATAGTAACCACCTATTCTTTATTGGGATACCACTTTGCTATTACAAGTATCACATTAAAATAAAGTTTAAACATATTGTATTATTTTCCTTTTGAAATTGTTCTAGTTTTTATATAATACAGTTTTTTTGCTGGGTATTTGACATTTATACGTGCTCTAGCGCTCTTTTCTTAGCCCAGTCACTTGTTTTTTTAAATAATAGAATGACTTGGTGTTAATCAACCTGTTGGACACACTGAGTAATGAGGTCTATGGAGGACTTCATTAATGTTGCCATAGAAATCAGCTTAGTTTGAGCGTGGAAAGTCATCCAAAATATCACACAGCTGCCTACAATGGTAGTCTTCAGGTCTGCAGATAAAGACATTTATTGGAACAAAATTAAATAAAACCAAGTTTATTTCAGTGCTAATCTATAGCTGTATACTGCCTTGTATTTAAGGCTCAACAAAAAATGTAGGGTCTTGTTTTTGTTTATTTAGGGTTTGTTTAGGGTCTGCAACTCTAAGGGTCTGGGAAGTCTTATTAACAGTTGGTAAGTACAGTTCCTGCAGTTCTTACTGACAGATGGTTCTAGTTCCCCAATAGCTTAAGAGCTTAAGGTTACCTATTTCTGAAGGCTTTTAGGAATTTTATCTAGAAACATCAGTCATTTATTTTTTTATTTTCACAAGTTAATTGAGTAGCCTAACAGGTATCCATATAAACAGGGTTAAGTAGATGCTTAGTGCCCCTGTTCTTAGGGACCTATAGGCGAAGGTGAGAGACCTATACAAGATACTTTTCTTGAAACAGACATTGCATTCCTTGGTTTTATATTGATTGTTTTTTATTACCTGTGTTAAAAATTATAAGATAAAGAAAAATCTTTTTACTTGTTAGACTTTTCTTGACTTCCTTCTGGTTTTCTTTAGTTTTACAAATATGTTTGATTAACCAAGGTTTGTATGAGACAATAGGATGCGTTTTTTCCAGCAATAAAAAACTTTTATAAAAAGTTTTTTTTTAGAAATCTTATACAAATGATCAAGCAAATTGTGGAAAATAAAAAAAAGCACTTCACACTCAGAATAGTCTTCTATTCCGCTCTATATCATTGCAGCTTTCTTACCAGGCAACATTTATTATTGATGGCTTACAACATGGCGACAATAATGCTGAAAATGGAATTACCATAAAGCGTGGGAACTGGATGGATTGTTATATGATTTACTTGTCAAGTGTAATGATATGAATATCCATGTTGTCTCCATCCTAGCATATACCATTTGTTAATTAAAAGTGGTCAGATATATGTAGAATGGTGGATTTTCAAGGCTTCATTTCACTCAGCCGGCTTGTGGTTTACATTGTTCATTCATCATAAATGATTACCTTGGCCAGTTACTGCTGCCGGTTGAAAAATGTCATGCCAGCTACACCACAGCTGTTTCGCACATACCGGCACGGTGCCATGTCTATTGTCAGCTGTGTTTTATAAACCATACAATGACAGAAAAATGATAATTTGCCCAAAAAATCATTTTCGAAAAAATAATTTCCCCAAAAATGGTATATTTAAAATAAAAAAAATACTGGGACTTGTTTCATACTAAACATTTAACAGCTGTGCTCCCATGCTGAAATGTAAGCGCCTGCCCTGATTTGCAGTATTATTAGTATTACGATCACCAACATGTTCTATAACCAACTTAAGCACCCACATTACTTTGATTTCTTTAGTAAGGTGAATTAGTTCATTCGTTCTGAGATTTTCTGTTGGTTGGTAAGGTATGATTTGGGTTAGATAGTAAGCAGAGCGGAAATAAACCTATAGAACCCAAAGGTTTTATGAGTGTCAGATTAAATAAAAACATATTTTTGTAATAGTTCTAGTTTTTGCTTACAATCTTAAGGAAGCTGCATATTAGCCATTTGTATGTGTTCTATCTCTGTTGTGTTAGCCCATTGTACTATACCCTGAATTCTTTTTATACTGTCTGTGATAAAAACAGGAAGTTTACTAAAATAAATTGAGATAAAACCAGGTTTTCGTGAAAGCTAACATACAAAATTCGAGACGCTGAACCAAAGAGGAACGGCTGCTTCGTAGCCTGTCCTAGGGTGTGTCTAGGTTTAGCTCTCTTGTGCCATACCAGAGGAAAATCTCCATCCATGTCTCCCAACCCCAAGGGCAGTGCAGTAAATATGAGGGAAATGTCCTGTTCTCTATACTGTACTTTATACAGCATTGTATGTTGTGCTGAAGTAGAAAAATATTTTTTGCTATGGGACTGCACCTTTAAGTGCCCAAGGCACAAGCCTACGGGTCAACCTAGAATTTTCTGTATACCGAAGGAGCTGGTAAGAGGTCATGTGCACTGTGGCTGCTAAGTATAGTGTAGGACCATGCTTTAAAAACAATGATATACACAAATGGTAGGTCTGTGATAATGTGTTCTGAGATGGGCTGGTGATACATCTGTTGGTTCTTAAGATAGAAATATCAAGTTAATGTACTCAAAGGTTCTATTGACACATAATAGTGGATGTGTTCTTAGAGGTCTTGTTGATTAATTAGATATCTTTTGTTCTGAAACGTTATATAGTCTGGTATAGATATGTTTTGAGAGTTGATGTGTGAGGAAAAACTATTGGCTTGTAAGTATACAGTAGAGGTCTTTCAATAGTTTCTATTTGTTAATAAGATGTTATGCATTCGCAAATGGTCATTTGGTTGGTAAGTGTAAATAGGTTTCAAGACCACCTGTGGATTTGTAATACATTTATAAAAGTTTTATATTTTTTATATTTGTATTATATAGTTTTATATTTCTAGTGAATATTGCTCCTGGGAATAAAACTAGAACACCCATCCATTATCAATAATATTTCATTTGTGTTCCAATTCCTTGGGGGGGGGGGGTTGTATGTATGGGTCATTTCCATAGTACACTTATTTGCCAAGAACCTCCACATCTGCATTTCTTATTTCTGCAATATTTGCGGGTCAGTGTGTGTTTTTAAATTTTAAAATAAAATTTGTTTGCATCAAGAATTTGTAGGCTGTGAGGGTATATTAATATTCCTATTAAAAAGTGTCATTGTGATTTATGATGTGCAGTTTACTACTCTTGTCACAAAATTAATTTATAGACTGTTGTGTATTGTTTTAATTTAAAAACCTATGGTCTGAAACATGCTACATTTCCCTTCCAGTGACCAGTGTCGACTGTAAATTATTTTTAGGAGCAATGTGTTGAAGATCGCTTCAGTGCCCTGCATTTCAACTAGATATCATGGCATCTCTTCTTCACCTACTGATTTACTAATGAAAATGAACAGCAATATACCGCATTATTACATCAGCCAAAGTATTACATAACTCAACGTTCCGTTACCTCTGTCCAGGAAATATTAAGTATTATTTCTTTCGTAACACTTCCTTTTAACTATGGATGTGGGAACAGGAAATGGCACACATAGACTTTAATGTTGCAAACAATACAATACATAGAACAGTCTTGAATGTTGCTCATTCTGATATCATAACTGCCTCAGTTTGGGGATTCAGTAATTCATGCATCAAATTTAGATTATATTTTTAACATATCAGGTATGAGTCTATACAATATTTATCTTGCATACAAAATTAAACCGCATTGTTAGGCGAACAGTTGTTGACAAAATGTCATCTTGAGACAACATTTAAACTAGTGATGGAAATTTGATATGAGAAAGGATAAACAAGATGGGATGAGAATTAAGATATGCCATATAATTAAATGAATATACTACAGTAAGTCATTTTTTTCATAGACACAGCCAAATCAATCATCAGTGCCCGCATCAGAAACTTGGAGACCCAGCACAAATGTAAGATTCTAAATCAATATTACTTTTGGAAATGTACAACAACGCAAGTCTTGCAAACAGTATATTCCTGGGCTTAATGAAATCCAACAATGACAAATGTGAAGAAAGCAACCCAGACAGTGGCCAACCCAGTCAGATCCTTTACATCTTAGTATCTTAAAAAGGTCTTACTTGAAACATGTCTATATATTCAGAAGCACAACGGTATTCTCAATATCGCCTCATCTTTATTATTATTTAGTGACTGATTTGACTGAACTGTTCTGTTCTACAGAATTACCAGGCATAGACAGAAATCAATGTAGCAAAAAAAAGATTTTCCAACTAAAGGAAGTTTTTTTATTAAATCAATTTATATATTTTTTTAAATAAAAACTTTTGTACTTGTGAAAATGCAATCATACTGTGCACAAAATTAAGTATCTAACAATTTCAGCACCATAAGATGAAGCAATCTCTTGTTTTTGTTAAAACACCCAAATAATACATCCAGATAATTCTCTGTCATCTGGGAAAGAAAAAGTAACAGAGGTGCTTCCAACATATTATATGTTTCTTCAACAATAAGACTTAGTAAACTTTTTTTCCCAGAAATGTCACTAATGGTTTGGCTTCTTACTGTTTGCTTTCTTGCCGAGATAGAAATTTGGCAGAAAGTGTACTTGTTTATGAATGATCCCTTTCACGTCTGTTGTAGCTGGCACTGACACATCCCCCTTATAGTCATTTTCTCCCTGGAGATGTTCCTGTAGGAATCTGTGGTATTCTAGTGTAAGGTCACTCCTCACTGCACTGTACCTCTTCAAACTCTATACGGAACATCTCCCATTAGCAAATAAGAAATACAGGAGTTCGTTAGTTTATTAGGCACGCCGGTGTCATTGCAGTATCCTTCTGTGCTATTGAGGGAAACTGGAATTACTGGAATGCATGCTGGCAAGTGAAACCTCATTGCATAACAGTTGGATCTTATTTATCATCCTGGATGAAGTTGTTTGTTACATTTGCCATGATGCAACCCTATAAATTGTTGTCGGACTGTGTAGTCCCCTGAGCTGTTAATATTTATGAGGGCTGCATCTTATAAATAAACCCTGCATATGCTTGTATAAAAACTAAACCCTGTAAACGGTACTTTATAATGTATCACTAAAGCCTTGTAGGACATTATTACTCTGCTATAGTTATAGCCACAAAATAAATAAATAAGCAACGTTCAAACTAAATAAAGCGATTTTGAATGAAGGCAAAGGAGGGTTGGGATATAAAAATGTCAGATGAGCTACATGGGTTACTTTAATCAAAGAAAGTAATGGCCATAATACTTTACTACACTATACTTCATTAGAGCTCTATTTAACTTAACTACTGTTAAGAGATTTAATCATATTGAGTACTGTATTGCAGTTGAATGCAACATTCCTTTTCAACCTCAGTTTAGAACGTAAACCTCTTCACTGGCTGCTACAAGGGTCCTTACACAGGTTTCTAGGATTTGATTTGGAGTACCCATGCATTTGTGCTCGGAAACACACAAGTATATAATTTCACAGCAGATAAGAACCATTCGAACCACCTAGTCTGCCTGTTCTTCTAGTGTAAAGACTCTAACCAGTTCTTTCCCTCCTGAGCCATTTGCTCAACACACCGTACCTAATGCCAATAGGCATTTTGTTAACATTGGTTTACTTGGTATTCCAAACACCACACCTGAGGCTAATGAGCTTATGAGGCAGGTATGAAGCCCAACCATGTTTCTCCCATTTTACTTTACTACTGTTGCAGGTATTTTGGAGCTGAGTATTAGAGCCCACTATTTGGTACTGAAACTTTGTGAAATTAATATTTGTGAAATTAATATTCAGCCTTAATTGCAGTCTGCATGTTAAAGTCATATTTGCCTTTATGTTGTCTCTGTTCTAGACAGTACATCCCCTATAAAATGTATTAAATATCTAAACAATTTTATGCTGCTAAAGTGCAGGAATCAGTCACTGTGATGTCACAGGCCTTCCTGCATTGTAAAACTCCTTTCCTAATAAAAAAAAAAGAAAACGACGATGTAGTTTTGTATTGAATATTATTAATGAATTTCATTAAAAAGGAAGTGATGATGTTCTGTATACTACAACTTCCATCCTGTGGGAGAATACACATCATCACTTACAATATTAACTCAGGTGCTTTCGAGCTCATTAATAATACCTATTCTGCCCTCATTCACTCACCTGCACCTCCAGACAGGAAGTGCCCTCGGAACAAACCCCTTGCAGCAGGAGGAAGTTGAATCTATTGTTTTGGGCCCTGAGCGATTGCCCCTTTTGCCCTGTGTGAAAGACGACCATGGATAGAACAGTTTTTTTGCTAGTACAAATAAAACACTTCTTAGGTAATGTTTTGCTTTTGGTCAAAAAAAGCGCCCATTAATTCAGACGTTGTTGACGTTACTTTGGTTAGTTTTCCTCATTGCAAATATCTTTAAGAAATATTAAGTATCATGCTATCATAGTAAATATTATCTTGGAAAAACATTTCAGACACAATGCATTGGTAGGCTATAAAAAGTAGCCATCCTTCACAGACAGAGCTTTTGAAAGTTCCTGTAGCCATTTACATTGGTAAGCAGGAAATATATTATGCTGTCATCGCAAGGAAAGTATTGTCTGCTGTTTCCAGATGGATTTCTTTAGAAGCAAGGGATGCCTGACATCATATTCATTAAAATCAGTGGGCTGCTATCTGGAATTATGAAAAGATGGACGTTCATAGCCAGAAATAACAATGGCTTTCCAGGATAAAATAAATTATAAACTCAGCTACTGTTATAGTGAAGGTTTGGTACATCATAAGGGATTTTTTTTTCTTAGACATATACAAGAATGGGACCTTGGAGACTGCGCATCTGAATAACACATGAAAGTATTTATGTTTCCCCCCTTTTATGAGGTGATCAGAGTAAAAGGCCATCCAACATGTAACTTTAGATTGGCTAAGGAAGAAAGCATTTCCAAACCCACTGTAGAGGTAGGAATGGATGGAATCCTGTTGTACTTTGAAACGTATTCAAAAATAATGATGTTTGCAGACGCTGACTAACTTATTGCATAGCTCAACGGGGAAGCGGGTACTTTGAAACACCAAATTAACATATTTTGTTTGAAAAACGGCTAAGAAGATGGCATGTATTCCCATGTCTTACTGGTTTCTACAAAATATGCATATACATTTTTGCTAATAATGTTATCAACGTTGATTTCACATTGACCTGAGATTGGAAAATCAAGGCGCAAATTTGAAATTAAATTATTACATTTTTTCATATGATAATAATCTCTATCTCATCCCATGTAAACCATTAGATAACCTTCTGATTTTGATTGCACAGTAAGTGATTCAATGTATCAATTTTCAGCAAAATATGAATTGCAGTTCTAAATATACTATATTGGATACCAAACCCAGCAAGTGCATATAGCTTAAAGGCCACTTGAAGGCAATAAAGTTTAAATATAGTATGGAACTGCTTGTCACGATATTAGAGACATGTTTAAATATACGGTACAAATAACCTGTTACAAATAAAACATCGTAAAACTAAATAGTTATTATTTATTATTTTCTTCTTGTAGTACATGAGCATTTGCATGATGTAGTTTTTTCTAGTGATATTTAGTTGTCGATATTAACCTGAGAATAGCTGTGGTTCTAGCTGTGGCCATTATCATTGCCAGCTTCTTAATCGTTCCAGATCTCTGAGCTAATAGATGTAGATATGTCAAGTCTGGTTGCAATAACATTTTTTTAATGAGTGTCATTGTGTCCCCCTAATAGAGATAATGTCTACAACACAGACCTCAGGAGGGTGACACTGATGTAGAAACAGGTACGTTACTCATATTATAGTCACACCTCACCATGATTAATGTAAAAGCCTGTGTAATGGTAAAGCTTTATGATGTGACTTAAGGAAATGTTCTGTGCGCTGGTTAGCCTGGATTTTGTAGCTGTGCCAAAAGAAACAATAAAGGCAGGACCAAGATTTCACATTGCACTTAATTATCCATCAGTCAGATGTGGGCAGACACAAGAAACACTGTGTTCAACAGGTTGTAAAAAATAATCTACTACCAAAATGAATTCATATCCCCTTAATGCCTTCATAGGAGACCATTAACTGCTGTGGGAGAAGCCTCCCCAGTTGAAGCAATGTTATAGGGCAAATGCACTTATCAAGTAAAGCCTTCCATGCCTCGGTATAGTGGGTCTAAAGAAAGGAAGTAACTTCTGAGGCAAAGGAGTGAAGCTTTTCTGGTTGATCATATTGCTGTATATGCCCAAAAATAGGTTCAAAAATATGTTTATAGATACTTAATAGGACATAGCCCATTGTAAGTCTGAAGGCATTTGTTAACCCCTTAACCCTGTCAGTGCCAACCATGTGGTTGGCAAAGTGGACCCCAGGAACCAACTATATTTCTCATACATGTTGGCACTATAGGGTCCCCGTTCCCTTATTGCTACAAGAGACCATACAGTAAACATTTTGTGTAGCGTACTGCAGGCAACCATCCTTATGGGTTCCGGAGGAAGTCTTGCAGTTTTATTGTTATATGTGAAACTAACCTTTAAAAAGGAAAGCTGCCGTTTACTGTTAAATACACTGGCTTTACGTTTACATTGAAGAGAAAGCTATAAAAAAAATGTTGCATCACAACCTTTAGGCAGAGGTCAGTCCATGAAGTAAGTAGCCAATAGAGACGGCGTGGGTAGGAGGTTTAAAGTGACAGCATGCTGCCAGCTGATCTACTATGAGATCAGCTGGCTGGCATGCTGTTAAGGCAGAAAGTATTCTGTCATCACAATTGCCACAATTGCCCCCCACCACTCTAAGTCCCCAATCAAAAATAATACGGTAATATAAAAACCTCATCTTCTCTCCCTCCAGTGCTAATATTCCCTCATCAGTTTCCCTTAATGTCAATGGTGCAATCCTCTCCTCATCCCCTCATGCTTGCTGTTCTTGGTGTCATCCTTGACTCTGACTTCTCGTTCGCCCCCTCATTCAGTCTGCCTCTAAAAACATTGCCCACATCCATCCCTTTCTAACACAAGATACCACTAAGGCTCTTGTCCATGCCATCATTATCTTACCCATCTCGCCCCTCTACAATCTACCATGAATGCTGCTGCCAGACTTATCTTCCTCTCCCATGGCATTACTAGCACCTCTCTCCTCTGTCAGTCTCTTCACTGGCTGCCTGTGTGCTTCACGATTCATTTGAATATCCTCTTACTTTGGAAGCCCTTCACAACCGTTCCCCTACTGACATTTCCTCACCCATCTCTAAATTCACTCCTAACCGATCTCTCCGCTCATCCGATGATCTTCTTCTGTCCTCTCCTCTGATTTCTAGCTCTCATGCACAAGATTTCTCAAGGGAAACACCTCTG
Source organism: Spea bombifrons (assembly GCF_027358695.1). Taxonomy (NCBI): domain Eukaryota; kingdom Metazoa; phylum Chordata; class Amphibia; order Anura; family Pelobatidae; genus Spea; species Spea bombifrons. Next base: position 89,007,673 of record NC_071091.1, on the reverse strand, counting down.
GAATGTCCCCCCGGCCTATCCATCTTTCCCCCTGCATTTAGTCCTTCAAAAATTCCCTTAAGACCCACTTCTTTAAGGACACTTACAACATAACATATCAATGCCCTTCCATATTCCTTTAGCTCACCTTTCGTGATACTGTGCAATACTGTGGCTGGTCCATCCCTAGCAATGGCTCCTTTGAGCAGGGTCCTCATCTGTTGTTTCTGTAAGTCAAATTGTTATGTTATAAACTACTTGTTATGTCCTCTCTACCCATTGTGAAGCGCTGTGGAATATGATGCCGCTATATATAAAACAATAAAAAATACAAATAGCCATAACTAAATTGCATCAATTGCAGGTAAGCAAAGGTCTCTTTGCCTGTTTTCTGCGTGTACGAAATATCAAAATATCAAAAATCAATGGGGTGGATTGGTGAAGTTGTAGTGACTACTGTGGTGTATTGCAGGGACTGCAGCAGACATTTTTCCCTGTTTCTGAGTAGAGTTTAGTTGATTAAGACAGTTGCCCATATATATGCTACTAGCCAAACCTGTAATTTGTGGACAAGTTCATTTTTTAATTATCTTTCTATTTATTAATTTTTATTGATAAAAAATATTGATGACAAAACCTGGCATTGTATATATATATATATATATATATATATATAATATACACTCACTGGCCACTTTATTAGGTACACCTGTTCAAATTGCTTGTTAACACAATGTAGATGTGGTCAAGACAACTGCTGAAGTTCAAACTGAGCATCAGAATAGGGAAGAAAGGGGATTTAAGTGACTTTGAACGTGGCATGGTTGTTGATGCCTGACAGGCTGGTCTGAGTTTTATCAGAAACTGCTGATCTACTGTGATTTTCACTCACAACTATATCTAGGGTTTATAGAGAATGGTCAGAAAAAAAAAAGAAAATATCCAGTGAGCAGCATGAAAGTGCCTTGTTGATGTCGGAGGAGAATGGGCAGACTGGTTCGAAATGACAGAAAGGCAACATTAACTCAAATAACCACTCGTTACAACCAAGTTATGCAGAATACGATCTCTGAATGCACCACATGTCGAACCTTGAAGCAGATGGGCTACAGCACCAGAAGACCACACTGGGTGCCACTGTCAGCCAAGAACAGGAAACTGAGGCTACAATTTGCACAGGCTCACCAAAATTGGACAATGGAAAACAGAAAGAACGTTGCCTGGTCTGATAAGTCTCGATTCCAGCTGCGACATTCAGATGGCAGAGTCAGACTTTGGCGTAAACAACATAAAAGCACGGATCCATCCTGCCTTGTATCAACGGTTCAGGCTGGTGGTGGTGGTGTAATGGTGTGGGGGAAATTTTCTTAGTACCAATTGACCATCTTTAAATGGGACAGCCTACCTGAGTATTGTTACTGACCATGTCCAACCCTTTATGACCACAGTGTCCCCTTTTTCTGATGGCTACTTCTAGCAAGATAAATGTACTATGTCACAAAAATCACATAATCTGAAACTGGTTTCTTGAGCATGACAATGAGTTCACTGTACTCCAGTGGCCTCTGCAGTCACCAGATCTCAATCCAATAGAGCACCTTTGGGATGAAGTGGAACGGGAGATTCGCATCATGGATGTGCAGCCGACAAATCTGCAGCAACTGCGTGATGCCATCATGTCCATATGGACCAAAATCTCTGAGGAATGTTTCCAGCACCTTGTAGAAAGTATGCCACAAAGAATAAAGGCAGTTCTGAAGGCAAAAGGGAATCCAACCCGGTACTAGCAAGGTGTACCTAATTAGTGCCATCTTAGCCCCAATACAAGATGCCGCGCCATGTTTGTTCCCAAACAGCTTGTCAGTGCCCCAAGCATCCTGCCAATGCCATATTTGCCTAAAAACAGTACCCCAAAACAGCTTGTCTGTACCTCCAAGCAACCTGCCTGTCACCCAAACAGCTTGTCAGTGCTGACAGAGCTTTTCCCATTTAGAAATTAAATTCATTGTGACGCACTCACTCACACTCTCTCACGTTCTCTAGGGGCAAAATACCTTTTAATTCCAATTTTCAGCTGTTTTTTGTTATATTCACACCCCAAGATTTTTTTGTGAACCACATCTGCACAAGATCTGACTATATTTGTACTTATACTGACAGTGTCACCACTGATACCCCACCCACCTAAAAGGGATACAATTTGCTGTAGACACATAGATGCTATATCTATGTATCTACTGCCTACCAAGGATGTTAGGTAGTATTGATAGGAACTTGGTGATATAATCTGCACCATAATAACTAGGCGGGACAAAATGATGCTAATTATGTAGGTTTGGCAGAGTGGGCTGAGCATTTGGGCCATTGGGTTTGGTCATTTGCAAGTAAGTAATTGATATTTGTGCTACAAAGTGTCCCTGGATATTTTTTCAAATCTTAGCAATTATGGCTGAGGTCACAGACAGTTTCACATAAAACCCGATTATCTGGTTCATCATGCAAAGCTGTTGTTCAAATGAAACCTGAACTTCATGTGTTCATGCTGATGACACTGAACATAATACAAGCATAAAAACATTCTATAGTGATGGGCAATAAAGGCCTTTTTGTGTTTGCTTGTAAACCTATATGTTTTACCCATATACTTCTATTACTGCAGACACTAAATCCTTTAATGCCTGCTAGAAACATGACATAAACACATGGCAGGCACATGCTCTAACCTTATATTCATTGTAGTTTCACCTAAACAAGAATGTTCAGCTTTTCTATTCTCTTTAACTAATCCAGTTATTAAATAACACTGGACGGTTTGTATAACAAATAGGTTAAGCAACTCCTTAGGTCCCGAGCCATCTTGCCATTTTTACTATATGTGGGTTTCATTCAGGTTTACCTTTTCCATGGTAAACCAAAGCATGTGAAACCAAAGAAACATGCAAAAAATTATAATTGTGAGTGCCACTATAAAAAATATATATAAATATAAATATATATATATATATATATATTATATAAAATGTTTACTTAGAATTTCTTCTATACTTTCGGTGCCCCTGTTGAACAGTGACCGAATTTATGTTCTGCAGCATCTACTGATTACAAGTACACCCCACATATATTTTTTTTTGGTCTAGAGGGCCACATCGATCTCTTACATGTCCCCTATAGGGGTAGTTATGGCTTAACGGGTTTGGGGGTAGTGATTGGGGGTGGGGATTATACTTTTTAGAAAACTAGTACAATGGGATGTAAAGTTTGTTTTATTTTAATTATATTTTGTTATATTTATATTTTTGACACTGTTATCAGTGCAATATGGATAGAGTTCCATCTAGGGAATGCCCGATTGTGTGATCGGTATTCTTCATGTAGCGGATTACAGGCGCTCGTACCCGCGGCAGATACAAATGATCAGTCAGCAGGAGGCCAGCGATGCTGACAGGGGGAGTCCACGCTGTCAAAAGACAGCCTGATGTCCCGTGTAGCTCTGCAAGAAAGTCAGGACGTACTTTTATGTCTTGAAGGGCTTTTTTAGGACGTACATATAAATCTATAGGGGACTGGAGGGGTTAAAACACCAAATTTTATGCAATATTATTTCTTTAAAAAAAGGCAACAGAATAGTTGAGGGGAAGCCACTTTTGTTACAACTTCTAATTGTGAACTGTGACTCCTTGATACCCCCAACAATTCAGGTGTTCAAATCAGGACAATTGTGTTGGGGTCATGCTTAGAGGTGGGAGTAGGGGGGGTCATATGTGTGATCACCTTGTCCACCTTAATCAAAGAGCAACCATGCAGCATTAGCGTTGATTTCCATTAACTTTGCAACAAACTGGGCAGATCAACGGAAGTCAGAGCAGTATAGTAGAAAAGTGGAACAGGACAGCGGAAAAGTGCCTGAAAGATATGACCGTCCTGCTATAATTGGGACACTTGGGATGTATGATCCTGGGATAATAGCCCTGCAAAAGGTTGTCATTTGTCCTCTCATTCTAGAAACAATCCAACCACAGCAAACAAAAATGAGCAATGTAACCCTAAATATTTCAATTAATAATAAGCGAGCCAAATAAAATACTCAACATTCATATTTGACAAGTTAATTTTAATTGAAACATATTAAAGGGATGAAATTGGTATTCTGAAAGAGGCACTCCAGACTTTTGCCTGTACAGCTTAATAGGTCACCTGTTTTTCATCCTTGAAGCATAAGTGTTCCTTATAAAAAGTTATTTCTTTTTAATTCTGAAACTCTCCAGGGCCACTTAAATATGAAGGAAAGAAATTACCTGTTACATAAATACAATTTAAATGTAATCTTGGTAAGTTTCCTGAAAAAATGAAATCCTAATAAAGTAATAGCAATTGGCAATGCAATAAACCTTAACTTTATTAATTTTACCTCCAGAGCAATGAACAGCAAACCTCGCTGATGAGTGCTAATACAAATCGTCTTTGCAAGTTATGTAGGCAAATATTTTCAATCATATCAGCTTAAAATTAAAGTAGCCTTTAAAATGTAATATTATGGATTTTATAAAACCAAGGGCGCTTCCTCTGCGTCGGTTGAAAGGCTAAAATATAATAATCTTGGACACGATTGGATTGTTCACATGTCTGTGGGTGACAGTATTGCACAGGCCTAAGTATCTAAAATGCTTCTTAGGTTCTATGTCAAGCAATTTGCATAACCCTCTAGACAAGAGTCTAAATTAGACTTTTTCATATTGATAAAATATGTTTCCAGTATACCACATAATCCAAAAATATATGCCAAGCATAAAAAGATCTCATCAGTAAAACAGTTTTCATATACAGTGGTGTATTTATGGGAATACTGATTCTGAACTTATATCCAATCTATCTGCTCTAGAAGACCACACCAGGGAAGAAATGCTGCTGTGCTGACTAAGCAGAGACCTCTTTAGTGTAAATGGGTAGGTTACAAGGGAGATCTCTGATACGCATTCAGCACCAGCACACCAGGAGCCCAATAGTCCAATAGAGAAATGTACCTCCAGTAATGCCTGGCAGGAGCAGCCTCCTTGCCAGAATATGCTGTTGATCCCTTGGAACTAAGGGTACTTCTTTGACCTTTTGAATGTCTTGTAATTATAGTCATATTATCGTAGGGTGTGAAAAACAAGGTTTTGTTCTATGGTCCTCAGCTTTGTTACATCACAGCATTGTTTTAACTCAATCCGACTCACCAGAATATAAATCGTAAAGTACACTTCAACCACATAAAAAGTTAGACAGCACTGATATAGCGCTTAGTTTCATAATTTTACAAAATGTTGGCATCAGTATCGTATTGTAAGAAATGCTGGCTCTCACATGGCTTGGCTGCTTCTGAGTTGTGTTCAGTTACAGTATTCCCTGCCAAACTTTGTTCTCGCAGAGGATTTACAGTAGTTTTAAAATGAAATGTACATTTTCCATCGAGACCACCTGCCTGGTGTTAATTAGTTATGGGTTTCTCTTCACTGCAAGTAGTTGTTTGCCTTAAACAAACTGGTTGACATAACTTGGTCTCCACTTTAAATTCCATTACCAAGTGACTGGCCATGGTGTATGGACATGGCTGATCTGCATGTATATATTAGTTTCATACATGCTTTAGCAAATTAATGTGTACAATTAGTTTATTTTGCAAAATGCAATTCAATTTGGTAGAAATAATCATTTAAACAATGCTTGGCATGGCATCTTTTTGGGGAAGATTGCTAGGTCTCTTGACATCTTTGTTCAATGAATAGAAGAGCATCTGTATTGTGTTTTGTAATGGATATGTACATACATCATACAGACTATATCACAATAAAGTTTGTGCTGATGATGATGATGATGGTTACTGATGATGGGGTTAGTCTGCTCTTGGGCTCTGGGCAATTTTTCCTACTGCCCTCCCCCACCCAGCCAAGTCATAACTACCTCCTATCTTCATTACTACAATGTTGCCGAAACCAAGCCTTGTAAAGTATTTACTCTGGCTCAGTCATGGCATTAAATGTGTAAAATGTAGATCCAACATTAAAATGTATAACAATAATAAGGAATTTTTTTCAATAATTTAATGTTTTACCATTGTTAATCTAAAATCTACCTTTGACTGGTTGTGTAATAAATCTGACAAAGGTTTTTTTTTATTGCGGCTTTGTATGGTTTATTTCCTGGAGCGAATAAAACTATATGCAAATGATGTATATCATCACTAATTCCCAACTCACATAGTGATAAGAGCACAAAGGGCTTAATGAACGGATGAGGTGGGGGAAGGAGTGCTAAATGACATACCTGACTGGGGAAATATGACAATCAACAGTAGGGCTACTAGCCAAATCCTCTTATGGACCTGAAAATGCTAAAAGCTTCACAGACTGTAAACAAACGCCATGTTATGAGGAGACAATTCTCCTGGGACAGATCTGTTAACCATCAGTTGGTATGTTTCATCTCACCGCTCATTTGAAGCCTATTAAAGGGACCTTTGTGTACCTGCTTGCAGACAGAAACTGGGAATCTGTGGCACAGGAAACCATGTTCCTTCCCCTCAGGGTTTGAAACAGATAATATATACAGTTCTCTCTCTATTCTTCAAATACCCTCCTTCAGGCACTTTGTAGTTTTAATATACACACTTGAACAGCAAGGAAAAGTCAACAGTCGGTCAAAGATACAGACACATTCTTCCCTGAAAACTGAGGAACAAAAAAGTGTTTTGGTTTTTTTTGTTATTCATGATAGTAAATTTGATTGGTATATTTTATTTCCACGTAACTCGGATTCGACCCTCATATTTTTGTAACTTTTTAAGCAGCATGACTTAAATCTGAAAGTTTACTGAGCGGAAAGAAAATTGAAAATTTTCTCCGATGGGTAAATTGCACGTAAATGCAAATATTATGCCACATATTTCAGATCTGTTTTTTGTCCAAATACTAAAAAAAAAAAACTCCACGTCCAAAAACGTACAAAAGCAATGTTAGTCAAGTTAAAAAAAATATATTGTCAGCACAATTAATTATACCATGTAGCATGGCTGAATTTTTATTATTTATAGTGTAATTAACCAGGCATTTAATAGTTTAAGATGTCCTGAAGTCAAATTTAAACAAACATTCCTCTGAATAGTAAAGACTAAATATTATGATTACAGTTTAGTAAATGTACTTATTTGATTAATGTCATGGACAATTAAACATAAAAAAGTATACAGTAAAATACATTTATAAATATACGTTAACAAACTTCTGTAATAATGAGAATGACAGTCGCATATGCATTACAGGAGCTCTGTTGAATCAAGTTACATATTTGGAAGGTCTGTAACAATATACAGTAAATACATGTAGGTTTAATCTACATCCTTATATAGAGAAATATCCAACTGGACCTTTTCTTCTAAATGATAAACATACTGCGCCCTTGGATGGAAAAAAAACGACCAAAAACATAAAGGGAATAAAATCAAAACGGGAATATAATGAAAAGGCCTTTTCCAGGGAGAGTGACCTGGTCATATAACATTAGAACATCTCCAGTGCCATTTTTGAGGGCATCTGAAGGTTACCTAGTTAACTCATCTTGTATACATTATTTTGCTTGGTCAAAAAAAAATGTGAATACAATATGTAGACAGCTTCTGTGCTCATGCATTTTCGCTGTTTAGGTGACTAAGAAGCTAAAGAGTGAAATATTTTTTCTACAGCCTTCTTCACGAATTACAAATAGAGGTTTTCAACTAAATGTGCCAATGAAATCCTAAGCTTTTAGCTCCATTGGCCTGAAGGCATATTTGGTCCCTCTTTGTATCTTTTTCCCAGCAATCACACCACACCTACCACCAAACTATACCTTAACCCATACAATCTACTCTTCAAATTGTGGAATCTTTTATTATCTAAAGAGGTTACTGACATGACACAGATTTATTATTTTATATAGGTACATACTCATTCTTTCCAACATCTTAAATTACCAAAGATGGACACCTAGAGTTAGAGGCATGAGTAGGACCAGGTGCTTACTGTGACATTGTGACCTATTGATAGCCAACAAAGAAAAAATCCAGTCAAGATAAAACCCATCCACACACCTAGTCCAAAGGTACCATTAGAACCTAAATGAGCTTTATTACATAATCATTTTTGACAAGATCATTCCGTGCTTTAAGGGGCACTTAAATATAGGCAATGGAGTTTGGAAGAATATAATTACATAATAAAACCATTTTAAACAATATATATATACATTACGGTGACAGCTGGAGTTGTGGAATACAGTGATACACTCATATCAAGCAAACATTCTGAACTGCTAGAAAATAAGGAGATCTATGCATGATCACTTTGTAATATAGCATCCTTAACTAAGTGGAATACTAGCCTAGGCCGTTTGGACGATCATGTTCCCTAATGTGCTGTCGCGTAATGGCCTGGTTGGAGAGAACAGAGATCTCCCTTGTTCCTGGCCTAGTTCCAATCTAGAGGTCAGATTCCAGCTAGCACAGCCTTCATAGCATGCTTGATGTCATAGTGCCCAGGAACAGGACAGTAGCCATGGAGGTATGTTGCGTGGACCATGTCCTAGGTCCATCACATGGCAGCCAAAACCAAAATGCATACTGCTTACCAGGGATTTACCTTACTGAGTGGGTGGTAGATAAAGGGAGCAGTCTAACAGCAGAAGTACTGGAGGTTAATACTGTAAGCAAATATAAAACTTGTATGGGGTGATAAATCCGAATCTAAGCCCAAGGGCAAAAATGGGCAGACTAGATGAGCCTGATTTTTTCTTATCTACTGTTAAATTCTATGTTTCTATTTCAATTAAATTAGTAAACACTATATATATAAGATAGATACAGGCTTTCTTTTGAATTAATATTTTTATAAAGATTGTTAGTTACTATTAGTATCTGTCATTTGGGAACATCATATTGTTGCACACATGGAAACCTCTAAGTTTGTAGAAATTAATAAAATTAGCCAATATGGTAATACTAAGGAGCTGTGTCAGCTCTGTGCTCCTTATTATTATTACTGTCAAGGTAATATGAGAAGCATTTGCTCATAATGGTGCTTTTCACACGGTAAGCACATTTAAATCCTTCACCTGCAAAATACGAATGCCCAAATGCTTCTCTCCCTCCCATCTTCTTTCCTATATTATTTGCGTATTGTTGAATTGAAAGGGTTCCATTAACGCTTTTCTGTGAAATAAAGGCAGACTGCCTTACCTTAAAGTGGCACGTTAATTACAAACAATGTAGATCCCACTGTGTAACATGATCTGATCTGAAAAATTACCTAACCTTCTGTTTTACTTAGTTTAGTTTGATATATCAGTAATTCCTACTATACAGTAATAACCTACTGGCATTACAGTATGTATTTATTTTATACCAGTATGAGTAATCTAGATGCAGATATAACGAACGGTGTAACAATGGGACATGTACTGTATGGAAGACTATTCAGTGTAGATTTGCTGAAATCTGTGTATATGTTTATATGGAACAGGGCATTTTTTGTTATTTTAAGATGGCAGTAACGCCCATAACTGTTTGCTGTGATTAAGTGCCATACTTATTATTTTCTATTATACTATTGGCTCTACTCCTTACTATTACACAATCACACCTTTCTCCTGCACCTATGTCTAACAACTAAGAATGGATTTACAACAAGTGGAGCTTGGTACAGTGTTAGCCTCTGAAATAAAGAAAATGTGCAGAAAAAGGTGATACCTTTATTTTGCTCTGTAAGATATGAATTTATAATCTTAACCTCAACTTGGAATGGCCATAGGACGTGAAACGCCTGTTTTTAGAAGAATATTCAGGAAGACATGACTGTCCATATGCCCCACATGCCATTGCCTCTATACATGAATGTACTTCTTCTACACAGGAAAAGTGCATTGAGATTTCTCTCTTTCAAGTGTGTTTAGCAAATACAAAAGTAAGCTTCCCACTAATACTAGAAAATAAATGAAAACATATTTGCATTTAAGTCTAAAGAAGCAGACATTTTGAACTGATAACAGACCTTGTGTACTCAGGAAGGTTTGTGTGGTTATGTGGAAGATATGAGAATGACCTGTATTTTCTTTACAGGCAAATTGTAAATTGGTGGAAGTAAACTCTGGTTACAAGAAGCAAACCTGAGTAGGCTACCAGAGTACTCTCTTACGAGGGAGAGGTTTCTTGAAGAGGCAGAGCTAGCCCCAGACAGCATTTAGTAGGTTGAAGTGGAATGGAAGTGATTGGGGAGTGGGCATGACTCCGGGTCATGGTAGAGACTTCCTAGCTATGGTGGAGAGTGGTGAGCATGCCACAAGGATTGGTAGCCTTTTTTAGAAATCTTGGCAAGATATGTTTCCGTGCTTGGATGCCATTGTATGTTTTAATGTAGTTTTACCTCCAACAATTTCATGTATGACAACATAACATAGACATTTTACTTATTTTCCACACTGCAAAAACATGTTACATATTTATAGAGTTTAGCCTAAAACCGACAATTTCAAGAACAGGAATATCTACAAAATGGAGGTCAGTAAGGTTTATTTGTTGCAGTAGTTTAAGTCATTTTGTTTTAATATGACTTTGAAATGTTATGCGTTAACACTGATTTAAATGAACTGGGCATTCATAGATTTTAGCGTTAATGGATTTAATTAAGCACTGATTGATTGTAAGCTTGCAAAAGCAGGTCCCTCCTAATATAATAAGTGTTTAACTTGTCATATATTTAATGAAAGCTACATTATGTAAAATTCAATAACGGTCATGAAAGTCTCTAGATTATAACATTATAAGATTATATAAGTCAGCATTCCACTAAAAGCCATTTGTGCCTGTAGCTGTGCAACATAGGGTTAGCTATGAAAAATGACTGGTCTGTTGAGTAAAATGTTCTTATTTACATATGTTTATCAAACCTGTCTTAAATTCTTTATAAGTAAAAGTTACAGTTTCTTCTCTATTATATGTACTGTACTGTCAAATTTGATCCAGCATTAATATTCTATTTGAAGTACGTTTAGGAAATGTTAAAATAAATACAATTAATTATGATCATGTTAAGTCTGCCTTTAAATTGTTTTACATTGCAGACTACTTAACTATTAAATACAAAGGCTCCATTTTGTATATACTTAATTTTCTCTTGAAAAACAAAACTTTTATATGGTTTATATTGCAGGGATGAGGATTACTGCAAAAAAATAAGATATCAGAGCTGTAAAAATTCCAGTAAAAGAATGCCATTTACTTTCATTGAATAGAATATCACCATTTTTAAAGTAATAAAAGGAAAATGTATATAGTGGTAGTGGTCCAAGAGACAATGGAGTTTTTAGTTGATGGTCATAGAATAAAATATGTGGAAAGAGTGCTCACTGTGTGTGGGGATATTATTATTAGACCTGTGCATTCCTTTTCATAGAAACTTTATTTTTAACAAATGAATGAAAACAAGGACAAAGTCCGACGAAGCTAACAAAAACGAATTGCAAAAGTGACGAAAAATTCAACTGGATTTGTTAATTTGTTGCCACGTGTAGCATCCATTACAAGACATTTTGGCGCCATTACAAGCTGGAGTGTGAGGCCGTGACAGTGACAGAGGTTGATGCTCATTGCTCACCTGTCATACTGCAAGTTAATTAATAGTTCATTTAAGGCCAGAAAATGTACTGTTTTTTTATTACCTTTCTACCATATCATCTTTTATTCTTAATTGATAAATAAATATTGGTGACAAAACCAGGCATCATAATATAAAATATTGGGAAAAGTCAGTCCTGTTCCACAGGGTTGCATGTGCCTACCATCTGCCAGCATCTGCCCGCCCAGAAGGTGTCAGGGAACTCCCCCATTTTGGGAACACCTCCCAAAGGTAGTTTTGAATCAAAAAAGACCTCCGAATTTCGTCCGAAACAAACGGCCAAAAAAAAATACGGATTTTGTTCACTGTGCGCCTGCCAAATGATTATCCTTTGGGGTACCAGGTGGCCACCAGTGCTGCCTCTCACTTTCATTTCTTGTGCTGTGAGATGTGCGATAGAATTCAAGACTAATAAAAATATAGTAGCTTATAAACTAGATTCAAGACCATTGTGTTATCCCCTAAAAACATCATTTTGTGATCCTCAAGAATGTAATCTTGCAAGCAGGGCCCTCAATACTTAAACGTATTAGTTTGTCTTAGTCTGTCAATTCTAGTCTTGTCAGACCCCTTGAATATATGTAATGTAAGAAGTGCTATGTACATTGTTGGCGCTATACAAATAAAAGATAATAATAATAATAATAATCACTTGTATTATATGATGGAATGCGAACCCATCATAGACATGAATAATCTATGTAGTCCTGCATGCTTCTCCTCTGGTGCATAGGTGTAGCAATATATTTATATAATGATTAAGAATCTATATCTCGTAGAGGATGAGTATTGGTTTTGTAAATACTCAACCTTTAGGGGACAAAGATTCTAGAGTGGGATTCACTTGGTCACAAGAAGGAATGGGGAAAACAAAGGTAACATAAAGAAAGCTTTGTCTTTATGGTAAAGATAGAAGAAACATATGGTTCCTGTGGCATGTAAAGGGTGTAATTACACAGAGGGGGAAGGGATAGATCCTAAATATAAACCAAAGGGTAAAAAGCAAAGACAAGAAAAGCCCGTGAGCCACTAAGGGACATGGAGGTTATGTATAAATAACTTGTCACAAGTGCATGATAGGTACAATGCCTAAAATTCCAGATAGGGTTAATTGTTGTCTGTTTAGACAAAACCTTATTTATACATGGAATATGCCATATCTCACGACATGACTGTGCACTTTATTTGTTCAAAGAAGTGCTTTTTGGAATGGCTGTCGCCTTTCAGTTTATCCATTGGGACAGTTGCAATTTTAAATGATTTTAGCCCATTTTTGGTTTCTGCAACACCTTTATAATTGCCCCCAATAAGTATTTTAAGGAACAGCTTGGCTCAGCTTAAGGCCCTGACTTTCACAAGCCAGGCCAGGCCTGCCTTATCTTGTACACTGGTCAAAATCAAAACCACTTACTTCCTTATCCATGTTTATACCTCATTTTTTTATTTCAAAAAGGAATAATAAATAAGATAACATATTAAATAATTTAATTTTGGTTTGTCCAATTTTTCTCAGATGCACATCAAGGAAATAGTCTACTAAGGATTCTGACATAATTTCAAGGATAAGCATGTTCTTTGAAGATAATAACTCTATAGATAAATCATGTCTATATACTGCTTCTTTTCCAATTATGCGTTTTTTTAAAAAGAAATTGGGGATTTCTCTAACATTTTAAAAGTTGTCAATATACTAATCTAACTCCTAAGCTCAATCTCCACCTGCCAACTGCTGAAATAATGGCCATAATAATAAAAGGAAGTCCTTCATCAGACTTTAACTCTCATAGATACTGACATATGACTTGACCTTAGTAAATCGCTCAGACAGTTCACACATCTTGGTGATGAAACTAATTACAGTGTATTATGACAAACGCTTGCTTTCAGCTATCTCCTATGTTAAGAAACATCTGTCTGAAAAGATCTATCCCATCTTACATCAAGAGAAAGGCAGAATACTGCTACTCATTCCAAGTGACATGCAGTATTGTTTAATGGTGAAAAATAAATATATAATTTTATGTCTCTAAAGCCATGGAACTATTTGATAAATATTGATGGCTATTGATATACATAATATTATCACATGGCACCGTAAGGAACACTGTAAATAACTGGATTAAAAACAACAAATTTGAGAACATCAAATACACCCTTTATTAGATCAATTCTAATTACACAATTAATTCGGTAAATCATTAATAAGTACATTGCGCTAAAACTGAAATGGACTGACAATAAATATCTTTGGGTCACACTTTTACTTAATTACCGTATATCTTTCTGCGTAACTATAGCGATTGAGTTCCTACTTGATGGGGATGTTACTATAACCTAGGCTGCGGCTGCTAATATGTTCTAACTTTTGGTTACAATCGTACCTCTTTACCACGTACACGGATGTACCTTTCTCCGTATCTGCAAAGCATGCCAAAACCTACTCTACATATTTCTGGGTATAAGCCTTGTCAAAAGCCTTTGTTGTGTAATGAGTGATAGAATCTTGTTTTTCGTGAATTTATTTCATGCATTAAAAATTTCCAGGACAGACAGTTAATTATTAGTATCTGGTCAAAGCTGTTTGGCATCCCTATATATTTTATGTAAATATCACGGAGACAAGCCATTAACATTCAATTGTAATATTTTTGGCATGATATTATTTGGCGGAGCAACTTTCCAGAAGCAAGCAACAAGGCAATCTTTCTACATTATATATTCTGTGTGAAACATCATTCTTTTTAACCATTCCTTCTTAACAGCAGTTTTATATAAGGTACTTCAAATTAACTACGTTTATAACATACTGCAAAGATAAATCAAGTCTAAAATCTTTAAAATGCAAATTGTATTACATCAAATAGAATAGAAACATTTTTATTCTATGGGCCCTTTTGATAAAGCATTGAAATCTTCTATTCTATTTTAAATAGGTAGCTATCACTGTAATATATAGGTAGAAGAGCTGTCTAGATCATTTAGGGTAATTGAAGCAGTATTAATGTTTTTGTCATAAGTAAATGATTAAGCATGCCTTACTTACGTTAAAAGTAAGGTTTGCAGAATAGTTTCCGTAACAAAAGGCCAGGGCACAAGCCTGTCTCCTATCTACTCTTAAGGAAGTAATCCTGCAATCTCTGCCTTTTGTAAATGTAAGGCTTGCTTAATCATTTTCTTAAGACTCACAAAAAAGCTTTAATGACACATTAGTATTTGATAGTCTTCAAAGCACAGCAGCCCAGTGGTTTTATGTTGTCCACTTTTTATTCACACATAATAGCCTCTTTAAGGAGAAACAAACAAAAATTGTGTACTGTATAGTAATTCTAAAAAGCTGGTATTTAAACATCAGTTATATTCCATTAATACACGTTGTGGCCTCTTGCTCTGGGTGAGTTGTGGAAAGTGGGGAACTTGAAATGATACAAAGCTTTTGATACAAGATTCATTTTTTCTGCCTCGATTTTCCCAGGTCCCCAGATGACTCTTATAGATGTCTTGTCATGTTTGGAATCATCAGACAGCTGGTTGCTAGATTAAGAAGACCGTATAACATCTTAAAAGTAAAACAGTTAAAGCAGTGAAGTATATAGTAAATCAATCATAGGCAAGTAAACATATGGAAAAAGATGTTTAGTGAACTGAGAGAAATAATGAATCCTGAAATGTAGCTCGTTGAACTAAAACTACATCCATTTGCCTGGTTTCAATAATATGTAAAAAGTAGAAATAAAGATTTTATTTAAAGTTAATGAATAGGTTACATAGGTTTTCTATTTCTTCAAATAACCGTTTCACCATTTCAGTGGTGGACTGCTCATGTGCATGATACCTCTCCAACTACCCTCTAAATGTATTATCTGCCACTTTAAGCTAAGCCTAAATTTCTGTTTTTAGCTAGTTGAGATTCCTGAGAATCCTTGAATATTACAGAAGTTATATATTATTAAGTAATCTATAGTGTGTCCTTTTTTGTGTTTCAATCAACACGATTGTTTTGTTAATAGTTGATTTAGGTTGGCTCCGTACAGTCTCTCATAGTGTACATGGACCAGTTGGGGAGATCAAAGTAACTGGCTCATTGAGCAGCAGCACACACTGTCGCTTCCCCGAACCCCCAGAATACATTGCTACCTGTCAACTCACCCAGCTATATTAACATCTGAAATGTTTTTACATTTATGGGTATGCCATGGTAACTATTCCCTGTACAATTAATATTCTGTAATGTATCATATGCAGCATAAGTAAAAACTCTTCATGTCCAGATTGGATCATAATGACAAAATAATTAAGAGGAAACCATCACGAGGGTCCTTGAAAGCCATGGACTAATTACTCTACGTGTAGAAGTGGAACCTGTTGTGTATGGTAATATATTTGAATATGTTTATTTATTCCAGAGTTTTAAATCAGTCTCCACCACAAGAATTTGGTTTTTAAAATGTTTAAATCATGCAAAGAAATATGTTGTTTTATCTGAAATTATTTTAATGAGGTGTCTATACAAACAGTTTGGCTACCAACTGCTTGATGTAGAAGTTTGCATAACTATACTAATGCATTTGCCTATGGAAATGTACGGACATAGAAATAACTCAATGCATCTGATACACGATGTCTGTTTGTTTATTATATTATTTGCCAATACCTCTAAACTGACAACTTTAGGGGCAATTCTAGTGCAAAGCATTACAAAAATGCAATCACCATAGAAACTAGTGAAATTATTCCGCCAACAAATTTTATATAGCACAATCAGATTCTACAGCGCTGTACATAAACATGAATAGATAGTTTGTGCCCCCTTTGCAGCTATAACATCTTCCACTCGTTCCATACGATTTTGGAGTTTCTGTGGGAATTTTGGCCCATTCATCCAGTACAGCATTTGTGAGGTCAGGCACTGATGTTGGATGAGAAGGCCTGGCTCACAATCTCCATTCCAGTTTATCCCAAAGGTGTTCGATGGGGTTGAGGTCAGGGCTCTGTGCGGCTAGTGAAGTTCTTCCACACAAAACCATCGTCCAACCATGTATTTATGCACCTTGATTTGTGCTGGGATAGAAAAGGCCTTTCCCAAACTGTTCCCACAAAGTCTGAAGCATAGTATTGTTTTAGTATGTCTTATATTGGTATGCTGTAGCATTAAGATTTGCCTTAACCATAAGTAAGGGGACCAACCAATGAAAAATATTATCTCTCCTCCTCCAAACTTTACAGTTGACACTATGCAATGAGGCAGGTAACGTTCTCCTAGCATCCGCCAAGCCCAGACTCACCCGTCAGACTGCCAAACAGTGAAGTGTAATTCATCACACAACATGTTTCCACGGCTCCAGGGTCCAGTGGTAGCGAGCTTTACATCACTCGATCCGACGCTTGGCATTGTACTTGGTCATATGAGGCTTGCATGCAGCTGCTCGGCCATGGAAACCCATTCCTTAAAGTTCCTGATATTGTGCTGATATTAATGTCAGTGGAAGTTTGGAACTCTTCAGCTCTGGAATCAGCAGCATGTTGGTGACTCGGCACCCCGCTCTATGACTTTACAGGGTCTTCTGTTTCATTGCTGCTGTTCCTAAAAGCTTCCACTTTCCAATAATACAGCTTACAGGTGACCGTGGAATGTCTAGCAGGGATGAAATCTGATGAACTGACTTATTGCAAAGGTGGTATCCTATCATAGTACCACGCTTGAGTTTTTCAGAACAACCCATTTTTGCCACAAATGTTTGTAAATGCAGACTGCATGGCTAGGTGCTTGACTTTATACACCTGGGGCAATGGGTCAGGAATCACCTAAGAGGTGTGTCCCAATATTTATCTATATAGCATATATTAGTAATACTACAATGTGTGTTGAAAAAAAATGCTCTGGTTTATATCTGATGTGCATTTCAATTGCACATTGAACTCGCCACCAGACACAGATACAAAGAGACATAAAAGGACATATGATTACCAGAAAATGCCAAATCCTAATATGTTAAAGAGAAAAAACATTAACTATAAAAATGATGTGTCGATTTGCAGCTGCAAAGGAATTTCATTTAAGATAATTCAATTACAAGAGAGAGGGCATTCAAGCAAGCCCATTTAAAGAGGATTAGAAACTAATAAATATAAAAAAAAAAAAAAGTTAATAATCGGCTAGATGCAATACAGCCAAGAATGTTAAAACAGCTTAAGTAAGTTCTTGAACTTTTTAATGAAACCATATTGAAACCATGGGTTTGAATTAAAGAATATCTGGGATATGCAGACTAATTAAAAAGATAATATAATAACAATTACATAATAACCTTATTTTAGGGTACTTAGGAGATGAACATAGGTACACGATAACATGATGTAAAGTTTACTGTAAGTAAAATAAAGCATGTATGTCATATATGGATGCATATTATACTCAATCATTGAGTGCAGTTTAAGTCTGTATCATTATTATTTATTGTTTTATATGATATTCCATAGCGCTGTCAATGACAGTACCATTTGAATTATCCCTCTTTCATGGGGGAAAAAAGTCAAGTGATCTGACGAGCTAGCATTAAATAAAAACAATTAAAAAACCTTACATCCTCACTTCTAAGTCCCCCAAGCAAACCCATGAAAAAATACGGCAAATATATAAATATCGGCATCCAGTGGCACAAGATAATTTTATCCATTCTCTTGAATATGCCCCATAGGCTTGAAAGTATTTTATGCCTCTTCATGCTAATGGACACATGGTAGAAGGGGAGGTACAATGGCAGAACATGCTGCAGCCTCCCAGCAATAGTGGGGGCCTCCAAGCTCCTACTACACACAGAAACATACACACACACACTGTAACATACTAACATATTTACATACACACTAATGCACGCACACAGTAACATACTTACACACACATACATACTTACACACGCACAATAACATATTTACACATGCATACAAAGAAAAATACTTACCCTTATTCATGGGGGAGGCACCAAAGAAATACTGGACGCAGGCGCAACTTTAAGGTCGCCCCTGCTGCACCCCACTACACTCAAGTCTTCTGAAAGAAGGTGAATGTTGTTTTTAACAAAGGGCCTCAGTAGATCTGTAGGTCACCAGGGGCAGCTTGGGGCACTGCCCTGTGTTAGGCGTGGGGCAATGACCCCCATAAAATATGACACTATGAGTGACGTTAGATAAGTTTGCAGATGAAGTACAGAAGGAGGCAGTTAGGATGAGTGACATACAGAACTAGGAGACAAGCCAAGGTCAAATTCAAAAGACCAATTAAAATTACTAGCAGGAGCATAGCAACAAAATTGAAAGTTAAGTAATTATCCAACGATTTAGTGGCTCCTAAAATAATCAAAATGTATCCCATTTGAGTTATTAATTTCAGATATTGAGGCACAGTGTGTGCACAGGCGCTCGGACCTGAGGAGTTGATGCTCAGGAAGCAGAGCCTGAGTGCATGCATCCTATGCACACCAAAAGAGCAGCCAATGCAAGAACAGAGAGAACATGTAATTCATTACCCACATGATTACAGAGGTCACGTGCAACAAAAGTCATTAACATCAACTTCAAAGGGCCCTGGACTCCCCTGAAAACCTTGGGGACCCTGTCCACTGAAAGAGACAACAGGGGTCTACATATCTGAATAACATATTTGTTTCACACTTTTTTGAGAGTCAACTTAGTTCTTGCTTGGTTCTCAACTCAGGACAACTGCATTATCGTGAATCAATTTCCTGATATTAAGCTGTTTACTAAATTTCCAGGTTACCCCCCACAAAAAAATATATCTCCAACTACAACCAATTCACTTTTTCCAGGTATAACATTTGTAAAGTTCACCAGGACGTCATTGAAAGCTAATTTTGTGTATTAAAGTATGACATTCCTAGAAAATCCATTGATATTCATAGATGGGTTGGCAAAATCTCACAATAACAAGTGAAATATCAGAATATGCAGTGTCATTATTAATACTTTGATGTGCTGTATCATTTTACATTTACTTGGCAGCCTAAAATGTAAGCAGATGCATCTTTATTGCTTCTCCAGGTATTAAAGCCGTGTGATATGTTTTCTTTTCATTAATGTTTTCTCAGGGGGCTCTGATGACTTAATATGATTCTCTGCCTTCACGTCTAAAAAATTCTTTTCAATTAAAAGCTCATCTTCACAGATGGTATGGACATTAGCATTAGCCAACTATAGACAAGAGTAAATCTTGAGATATTTAAGGAATTAGCCAGTAAATCACTTGATGTATACTCTCCAGCAGGTTTCAAAATACTAAAACGGTGCAACATTAAGAAGATGCCAGTCTCCGGTTTATACCTTTACACCCCTAAGACAGATCAGTGCCAAACTTTAGTGTGAGCAAATAAGTGAAAAATAGAAAATAAGTTCCATTTAGTACTTGTATGGTATACACATAGGCAAATATATCTTGGTAGCAGTAGGTATTAACTGAGTTACAGATTTATGCTGCTTCTCTTAAGCAAAGAGCATGCTAAGCATGAATAATTGATCTAGGAGCTCTATTGTGAAGTTGTATCAGTTTCCACAGTAAAAACGTGGAAGCAAATAAGGAAAATACATCAACACATCCAGCAGGCCCTACAAATGAGATGTTTTCAAAGGCTTTAAGCCATCAGAAGTGAAGCAAAATATAATAAATTTACTGTGTGTCAAATGGGTGCTGCTTGAGTAATGACACCATATGTCTCCAGTATCCCAAAGAATGTCTTTCAATTATTTAATATATTATCCAACAAAAAATGCTTTAGTTTATTGTGAAAAGGGGAAGATGTGTTAACCAGCATCACAAGAGAAAAGAATAAAAGGGTCCAGATATAAGGTGCTAAATGAATACGTGAGGAGAAGAGAGTAAAGTACATGAAAAAATGAGTCTGTTCTATATGTTAGTCTTCATCTTAAATAAGAAGGAAACATTGAGATGTAAACCTGAAGAAAGGTGCTGGGTTGATGGGTAACATTACTAGGAGCAAAAATATTTGTTATTACCTTAACAACTAGAGTAAGACAAGGTGATTTATTTGCTAAGCTGACTCTCCAAACTGGAGAGTTTGCCAGAGAGTTGCGGTTTCAACCCACTTAATGTAGAGGGTTGATGCTGGGTACTTTATTCTTTACATGAATGACTGAGCCTGCCCTGCACAATACATAGATCCATAAGAAAACTTGTATAGACCAGTGCCAGGGGTAGATATAGTGAATGGGAGAGAGAAGAGAAAGAAAAGATTGAAAGAAGGAAAGTTAAAAAAAATGATGGTGCTGGCTGCTAGAGACACCAATTTGGAGCAGTTCTCAAAGCCGCCAGAGGATAATGCAGCAAGGGATATGCTGGCACAAGCATAGGTAGAGATCTTTTTAATTTTAATTACAAAGTTATAATTTATATAAATACAGATGATACAATTAATACAAGGCACAATTGTAAAAGAAATTCCAATTATTGTCCACGGGAATTCTTTAATGAGAGTGTACATATATTGGTAACAATTGATCTGTAGCAAGTGACTTCTTAAAACACCCCATTATGCTTACCTTCTGGGGAACACTGTATTTTTTTACTTGGCTCTGTTGCCTAATAGAAAATGTATTAGATTAGCTCATTTAACTGGGATATCTAGGATTTTTACATGCAGCCTTCCATCCAGTGATCCCATCACATGAGATCAAGTAGAACTAGTTAATTAAAATGTTATTATAACTTACTAGAGTCTCTAAGAAGCTCTTAAGTAGTCATTTTGTAATCAACTGAAAACCCTGGAACTTAACTCTATTATCAAATTTTGCATTATTAATTCACTATAATCAAAATACACCTTATTGGATTAGATACTCGTTTGGAATTATATTTTCTTTGGTCTTTTAGCTCGGTAAACCCAGGGATTAAATGAAACCCTTCCCAGCTTGCAGTAGACTACTGATTTGGAACAATACTACAATTTGCTGTGGAGGAAATGGAAAAAGCTAAAAACCCAGCTGTATCAACTACTTTCTTTTTCAATTAAACATGGCCATCTGTCTCTTCTCATTTTGTTTTTCAAAAGGCAGATATTTAATAAAGCAAAACAGAATAAAAACATAAAGGCTTACCCATTTGGATGATGCACTCTATTCCTAATTTATATTCTATACTTATTATGAGTTGAAAGTCATTTGCTCCACAAATTAGCTTTCTGCATTACCACTTACAAAAATAGAAATAATCACTAAAAATGATGTGGACAGACTTTCCAGATTGCACCGAAAGCTGTGTTTTTATTTTGGTTTTCTTAAATTGCTTTTTTTTCACATCGATATATAGGATTGCCCAAAATCCCTCAATATGCTAATGTATTCTATTTCCCCAATTGAATCCAATTTTTTTAATAAATTGAATCATAATTTTTTTAAATGATTAATGATGTTTGTAAGTGAATCGTTTCCAATGAAGACCAGGCACCGACCGGTCAACAGCTACAGATTGAAAAATAAAAATGGGTAAATTATATTTAAAAGCGCGTACACAAAACAGAGCAAGAAATCATTGCATTCTCAGAGATTTTCATTCAAAAACGCCTATCTAAGGCATGGCAATATGTATCGCTTAGCCTGCCACTTCGTCAAAATACCCCGAGTGTGGCGAGTCCTATTTGATTTTTCATGGCTATATTGCTTACCAAGGAGCTAAATCAGTGAGACTGCACCGCATTTTAACGAACTTGGACTCTCAAGCTATTTAAAGCCTTCTGTGGGCACCATTAACCTCCAGTTAGCGGTTAGACACCTCCAATCTAAATTATGCCCTTTTGTCAGGGTCCTACCTCACTCCCCCGTCGACGGCACAGGTTTTCCCCCGATGGTGGGGTCGCGGGACGCCCGGCACTTCGTCCGCGTACCACGCGGTCGCGGCTTCCTACGGCCTACGACAGGCCGCATCCCCGGACTCCAGTGCGGCGGATACCGCACGGGAGAAACGCCACACGTGGAGGGATGGCGGGGAGGCGTGGTCAGCGCCTCCAGTAATGATTTACTCCTGGTCAGGGGCGGGACGAGTAGTGATTGACAGTCACTACTCCATTGTACATACCGAGGAGGGGAGGGGTCTCTGTTATTGTTGGGGAGGAGCTGACTTCTAGAGTGCTATTTAAACCCACAGCTTCTAGGTCTCATTACTTGATTGTTCAAGTCTCTACCTACCTGTTTTGCTGATACCCGTGCTACACTTGTATGCTGATACCCCTTTATTGGATTTACTGGACTTTTGACCTCGGCTTGTTTATGGACTTTGATATAACTCTCCTACCCTTGATCTCGGCTTGTTTAATGGACTTTGCTATACATCACCTGCCCTTGACCTCAGGATTGCTACACGGTACAGTTTATGCCTTTTTCTATTCTGTGGAATAAACTTGCTGATATTCCTGATATTGCCTGTTTGCCTCTATTGCACATCTGGTGCCTCACTGCGCTACGCTCCAAACCCCGCATACCCTACAAAACAATCAAGTCAATATGGAGCCTGCAGGAGTCACTGATGCCATACTCACCCTCACCCAACAGATAGCTGCCTTGGCTCATACCGTGCAAGGAATGCAAGAGAACCAACAGACACTAAGGGCAGAAGTGCGAGCCTTACAAGCAGGACCACCTGCAGAAGCACCTGCACCCCTACCCGCTGTCGTCCCTCCTGTGGTAGAAGCCATGGCTGTCCAAGCACCTGAACCCCAAGTATCTTTACCCGAACGCTTCTCAGGAGACCGCTCTAAGTATAGAACCTTCATCACTTCATGTGAGTTACTGTTTGTTCTCAAACCAAGAACATATGCTACTGACTTTATTAAAGTGAGGACTGTTATCTCCCTACTCACGGGAGCCCCTATGACCTGGGCTCATCATCTGCTACAGGTGAACCACCCGTCTCTTCATGATTGGAATGATTTTCGTCAGGCTTTGAATTCGCTTTATGATGACCCCCACAGAACCTCCACAGCTGAAACCACATTAAGGTCCTTAAAACAAGGAAGGAGGCCAGTTGAGGACTATATATCTGATTTTCGAGGAGTAGCTTTAGAGACTCAATGGAATGAACCAGCTCTCGGTAACCAGTTTCGCCTGGGCCTGTCGGAGCACCTGAAGGACGAATTAGCAAGAGTTGGTGTACCAGAAACCATGGAAGACTTGATTCACCTGGTCACTCAGGTGGACCGCCGACTCCGTGAACGACGCCTAGAACGCTCCAATACAGCAGTTCCTTCACCTCGTTATACTCCATCTGTTACCTCCACCAACGCTCCGGCTCCTGATAACACAGTGGAACCCATGCAGATTGGACTCGCTCGTGGTCCTTTAACACCCGCTGAGAAAGAAAGGAGGAGGAGTGCCAACCTATGCCTCTATTGCGGTGGCCCGGGTCATACTGCTTACACCTGCTCAGTACTAGCCTCCAGAGGTAAGCCGACCCCGCCTCTATCTCCTTGTATATCTGCTGTGTTCCTAGGAAAACTGACCACTCACCTGTCTCTCCCTGTTTCATTACAGTGGGGAGGAAAAAGGATTCGCCATAATGCTTTTATAGACTCTGGAGCAAGTGAGAGCTTCCTGGATATCTCCCTGGCTCAAGCCTTGCACATTCCTACGCAAACCAAAAAGCACCCATTAACTATTCGCCTCGTGGATGGGAGTCCCATCCAATCAGGACCAGTCACCAAAGAAACTAAACCCATCTCCATCACGGTCGGGACCGGACATCAAGAACACCTTTGTTTCAATCTGGTACAATCACCCATGTTCCCTGTCATTTTGGGACTACCCTGGCTTCGCACCCATAATCCCCACATTAATTGGGCCACAGGTGAAGTGACCTTTTCATCAGACTTTTGTATGAAATATTGCCGTCCTTCTTCACGCATGGAATCTGTACACACCATTTTTTCTGCCGTTTCCACCCCAGAAATACCCGCTCCTTATCGGTCCTTCACAAAAGTATTTGACAAAAAGGAAGCCGAACAACTGCCACCCCACAGGGCATATGACTGCCCCATAGACTTGTTACCTTGTTAACAAAGATTCACTAATGCCCCCGTCCTGGTACTACCTGATCCAGAGAAAGCATATTATTTGGAGGTAGATGCCTCCGGGACTGCTGTAGGTGCGGTACTATCCCAAAGACACGGGGAAAAGGAAACACTACACCCCGTCTCCTTCTACTCCAAAAGACTCAGTCCTGCAGAGTGCAACTATTCGGTCGGGGATCGAGAATTGCTTGCCATTAAAATGGCCCTGGAGGAGTGGCGCCACTTGCTAGAAGGAGCCCAACACCCTATAACAGTTTTTACGGATCATTGCAACTTGGAGTACCTCCGTACAGCACGAAGACTGTGTCCCAGACAGGCTCGTTGGGCACTCTTCTTCACCCGATTCCAGTTACATATAACCTACCGTCCTGGTACTCGCAACGGGAAAGCAGATGCCTTGTCACGTCTATATGAGGATCGCGAATCGAACAAGAGTGAAGAAGACACCATTCTTTCGTCAGGCCATTTTCTTTCCCTACAGACCACTCTCCTCCAAGACCTGCAAACACATAGCAGCTCTCTCTCTCCTGTAATTAATAATATCCCTCTGCATTCCGAAAAGGGACTTCTGTTCAAGGACAACCTGGTCTATGTTCCTCCACCAGTCAGAACCGACGTGTTACAGGCAGCCCATGATCATCCTTTGGCTGGTCATGGAGGCGTACTAAAAACCTTTTCTTTGCTGAACAGAAACTTCTGGTGGCCTAAGATGAAGCAAGATGTCCTCACTTATGTTCGGTCCTGTGACACCTGTGCCAGGGCAAAAGATCCAACGACAAGACCCGCTGGCCTGCTACAACCTTTAGCAATACCCACTAGGCCATGGGAAGACATTACAGTGGACTTTATAGTAGACCTACCCTCGTCACACCAACACAACACCATCATGGTTGTAGTTGACCGTCTCACGAAGATGGCCCATTTTGTTCCTGTCCGCCACTTACCTACAGCTACTGAAACAGCTGATCTGTTTATAACTCACATTTTTCGTCTGCATGGAGTCCCTCGTTCCATTTTATCCGATAGAGGGGTTCAATTCACTTCCAGATTTTGGTCCGCCTTTTGCCACGGTCTCCAACTCCAACGATTGCTGTCCTCGGCCTACCACCCACAAACCAACGGGCAGACCGAAAGGGTTAATCGAGTCCTAGAACAATACCTCCGTTGTTACATATCCCATCACCAAGACGATTGGTATCCTATGTTGCCTTTGGCAGAATTCGCCTATAACAACCAAATACACAGTTCCATCAGGATGTCACCATTCAAAGCCAACTATGGCTATGATCCGATGTTTCATGTTAACTTACCTCGTTCCTCTATCGTTCCTCCAGTCACGGATCGCCTCCAACTTCTTCAGCAGGGATTTCTTACCTTACAACGTCATCTTCGGAAGGCGCAACAGGACTACAAACGACATGCAGATAAAAGGAGAAAACCAGCACCGACATACCAAGTGGGTGATAAGGTGTGGCTTTCATCCTCACACATTAAACTCCCAGGACCCGCAAAAAAACTCAACCCTAAATTTTTAGGTCCTTTTACCATTACGGCGGTGTATGGTCCGACAGCAGTCCGTCTGGAACTCCCCGCTACTTGGCGCATACACCCTACTTTTCATGTGTCGCTCCTCAAACGATGGATTGCTGATCCCTATCGTAGAAGTCCACAGACTCCTCCATCCCCAATCACTGTGCAGGGGTCGGAGGAATACGAGGTAGACAGCATCCTGGACGCATAAGGTACGGAAGGCTAGAATACTTAGTGAGTTGGAAAGGATACAATCCCGAGGAACGTACTTGGGAACCTGCAACACATGTGCACGCCCCCGCCAAGGTGCGTACGTTTCATATGACACACCCTGGCAAACCATCACCAGAACGCCCCCGGAGGTCGCGTATACGGGGGGGGTCCTGTCAGGGTCCTACCTCACTCCCCCGTCGACGGCACAGGTTTTCCCCCGATGGTGGGGTCGCGGGACGCCCGGGACTTCGTCCGCGTACCACGCGGCTCCGTTGTACTCGGGTCACGGCTTACTACGGCCTACGACAGGCCGCATCCCCGGACTCCAGTGCGGCGGATACCGCACGGGAGAAACGCCACACGTGGAGGGATGGCGGGGAGGCGTGGTCAGCGCCTCCAGTAATGATTTACTCCTGGTCAGTGGCGGGACGAGTAGTGATTGACAGTCACTACTCCATTGTACATACCGAGGAGGGGAGGGGTCTCTGTTATTGTTGGGGAGGAGCTGACTTCTAGAGGGCTATTTAAACCCACAGCTTCTAGGTCTCATTACTTGATTGTTCAAGTCTCTACCTACCTGTTTTGCTGATACCCGTGCTACACTTGTATGCTGATACCCCTTTATTGGATTTACTGGACTTTTGACCTCGGCTTGTTTATGGACTTTGATATACCTCTCCTACCCTTGATCTCGGCTTGTTTAATGGACTTTGCTATACATCACCTGCCCTTGACCTCAGGATTGCTACACGGTACAGTTTATGCCTTTTTCTATTCTGTGGAATAAACTTGCTGATATTCCTGATATTGCCTGTTTGCCTCTATTGCACATCTGGTGCCTCACTGCGCTACGCTCCAAACCCCGCAT
Organism: Spea bombifrons; assembly: GCF_027358695.1. Taxonomy (NCBI): domain Eukaryota; kingdom Metazoa; phylum Chordata; class Amphibia; order Anura; family Pelobatidae; genus Spea; species Spea bombifrons. Next base: position 88,980,317 of record NC_071091.1, on the reverse strand, counting down.
ACCCTACACCTTTACACAGAAAACCAACTGGTTTAATTACCCTCTGTAAAACATGCAATCTGTGTTTGCTATCTTGCCTCACAGAACCTCTTTTTGCAGATGAATTAACCCATTGAATACAAAATGGGCCCTGGGCTCTATGATCCAGTGCTGCGGAACATGATGGCGCTACATTAAAATAATAAATAATAATAATTACATGATAGTAGATACTCATCTCATATTACCACACTTTAAATTTTCCTTCTAAATGTTTGGTTTAGGTGGTAATTGTCGGCGCTATATAAACGATAATAATAATAACAGTGCACGACTAGTGCAAGTTTGCTTGCTATAGAGGTTCCCCTTTTTATTATTTATATGTATTTTGTTGTACATATTTGGTTTTTCTTTTTAATAAAAAAAACCAAATGTTTATTGCTGCATATTCCCTTTGGAAAACAGGACTACCACAAGAGTATCTTCATTGGGCATATTCTTTTTACAAAGAGGTTGTCCCTAATGACAAATTAACCTGTTGCCCCCTGGACAGGAGCATGTGTTTACAAATGCAGGGTTACTGTTATGCTGGATATCTCTATTTGTAAGGCCTGCCTCTCCTGAACTTTTAATGAGAATTTTTTCAGACAATGCTTAAATTCTATGAAAATAATGTGTATAAAATTCAAATGACTGGCTGTTAAATTCACCATTAAAATTAAATTACTCACAGTGTGACATCAACAGACTTAAGTATGGATTTTGCGACAGCATTAAGTATAATTACAAATAGAAAGCTTGTCTATTTTTCCATTTCTGAATGGACAGCCACGACAAATTTAATTACCTCTGGCTCCATAGCTCTCACAAAGATCAGAAAATGGCCTTGCTAAAACAACAGAAATTGGCATTACTAACACTGGAATTTTGCAGGTCCTGTTTGGCCAGCTGCAAACCCAGGGTTATGCAAATCCAATCCAAATCCACATTTCATAATCCCTGGTGCAGGAATCCGTGAACTATTACCTACTACATGTAGCAAGAATTCTGTCAATAAATACGATAAAAATAAATACAACTTTTAAAAAATTTCCATTACGGTTGTATGTTATTTGAAAAATTTGTTGTTCATACGGCAATGTTGTTGTCAATATTAAGAGCTGTTAACAGGGCCGCCATCAGAAATCATTGCAGGTCACCTCTGCCCAGCCAGGCCCGATACACCAGTACTGGGCGTACCCCTCCTGATGACGGCCCTGGTTTTTAATATTATTAACTGATTGTTCATTAAATTAAAGCTGGATGAAGTTTGCAAACTGGGTTTATACAACCCATAGAGACGATGAGGCAAGTTTAATTATATCTTCAAAGTCTTACAAAACATCAACTACTTGTACATAATTATTACCTAACACATGAAAAATTTGGTTTGGTGTGTGTTTAGTGAACTGGAGGAAAATTAATCTTGGGCACTAGTATCTCATTCAACTGTGTTCAGATGGCTTCTTATTTATATAACCCGTACTGTGTTATTCATTTCTGATGGCTGAATACACAGGAGTGCATGGAGGAGAAGAGAGAAACAAGAAATCAATCAATTAATTTACTTTCTTTTGCTCTAGTCCATGTGTTACCATATTAATCTGGATTAATCATTGTATCTTTCCTTTTCCTATCATTTCACCACCAGCTTCTTTCACTCCTTCTCTCCATCCTAGTCCTGACCGAAGGCAGTACCCTCTGCTACCCATTCCATGTCTGCCATCCTTATTGCTGACCACTTCTCCAGAAGGTATGGTCACAGATACAGCATGCTGAGGATGCTGTGCTAGCTGGCAACTATCCTTTACATGGAACAGTTAGGGCGATCATACATCTCCCTTGTAACAGACCCAGAAGTTGCGCACTGGCTATCTAATTGTCCAGTAGGGTGACCTTCCCCTTAGACCTGTTAACTTTGGTCTGGAAAGGTTAAGCCAGTATACCCCACTGATAATGATAAAAGGTGTCAGTACAAGGAATGTGACAATCTATTATGACATTTAATACACTTTTGCTGGATTAACACTTTTGCAACTAAATGTAGAATTGTAACCAAACCCCTTCCCGGAATTATTTCTTTGATCAAGGATAGATTTGCCTCATTTGTATATTTGCACTTGAAACAAAAAATGTTGTCATAGAAATTGGAAAAAGCCCATTAAACTCTCTTTTTGTATGGCGCTTCTTGGAAATAAATACTTTAGTTCCCATTTAAGCATCAATTCTGATTTTTTTTATCTTGAAATGCAGGCTTTTTGATGACTTTTTGTAAATAGCACACCTGCTTTGGTGCGTAATGCATTGTTTTATCCACCATCCTATTGTTTATTATGGCCTCTGGCATTCTAACTGGGACATAGTTCAGGTACATCAAAGAGCTCTTTGTATTCAGGCCTCTTGTTTGTAGTATTTCTATACTGGGATAATACAAGATCCAATCGATGGCCAGGGGACGTATTTTACAAGCAAAAGCCTACATGGTATATTCAATGCACACACATACACAAGGATTTAATCAGTAATGTAGTCTAGTTGCATATAAATAAGACCACCTTGACTAGTAGGGAGTAAGTCACAGGAGGAGAATCTCTCCAATGTTTCTTATACCCATATTTCACAATATAGTTCTCAACCAGTGGCGGAACTACCGGGATCGCAGGGGTCACGACTGCGACCGGGCCCTGGAGTTCTGCCAGTCAGGGGGGCCCAAGGGGTGCCGAGCGGTTGCTGAAAAAGACCGCTCGGCAACTCTTGGGCCCCCCTGACTGACAGAAATCCAGGATGCATTTGCTCCCCGCCGCCGCCTGCCTCAGCGCTGCCCAGAGTGCAGTGTTGGGAGCGTGAGGCGTCTGTCTCGGGTGCCGGCGCTTCACACTGAGCGCCAGCATATGACGTCATAAGCCCGCGCTCAGCAGTGAAGCGCCGGCACTCGAGACAAATGCCTCACGCTCCCAACACAGGAGTTGACGGTAAGTGACCTACAAAGGGGGGGGTAGGGAGGGAGTGGGTAGATCGTGAGAAGGGGGGAGGGAGAGGGTAGATCGTGAGAAGGGGGGGTAGGGAGGGAGAGGGTAGATCGTGAGAAAGGGGAGGGAGGGAGAGGGTAGATCATGAGAAGGGGGGGTAGGGAGGGAGAGGGTAGATCGTGAGAAAGGGGGGGAGAGGGTAGATCGTGAGAAGGGGGGGTAGGGAGTGACAGGGTAGATCGTGAGAAGGGGGGTAGGGAGGGAGAGGGTAGATCATGAGGGGGGTTAGGGAGGGAGAGGGGAGATTGTGAGAAGGGGTAGGGAGGGAAAGGCGAGACTGTGAGAAGGGGGGTAGGGAGGAAAAGGGGAGACTGTGAGAAGGGGGTAGGGAGGGAAAGGGGAGACTGTGAGAAGGGGGGTAGGGAGGAAAAGGGGAGACTGTGAGAAGGGGGTAGGGAGGGAAAGGGGAGACTGTGAGAAGGGGGTAGGGAGGGAGAGGCGAGACTGTGAGAAGGGGGTAGGGAGGGAGAGGGTAGATCGTGAGAAGGGGGGTTAGGGAGGGAGAGGGTAGATAGTGAGAAAGGGATAGATGGGTTGGGAGGTGGGGGGGCCCTTAACAGATTCTCGCACCGGGGCCCTGAGGTTTCTAGTTACGCCCCTAATAAGGGCTAGCAAGGGGATTACTCTTACTGTATCTGTAGTGTGTCTGGACTACACGGTGTGGTATGAATTGGTAGCTCTTTATAATGCATATTTATATCAGTTAATAAATCTTGCTGAGGTAGATATGCTTCAGCTCAATGCATCTAACTTCCAAACTCACTGTTTGTTGTGTAAATCCCTATGAGGTAGACCATCAAGAATTAGTGACTAATTCCAATGTATTTTATTTCCTGAGTATGTTTGGAAACATATCACCTTTGTTACGTCCCAGTGTTTAAATTGTAGAATTTCATAATGCATTTACTTACATTTTTTTGCATTTAAAGCCACTGGTTTTTTTTGGAGAAAAAGAATATATCTTCAGGCATCTTGCTTGTAGTCCCAAAACCCAATTAGACGATGGCTAGTCTTGTAATATGTTTAAACTAATGCTACTGACATGAAGAAGATGGCCTTCCTAATAGACTCTTGGCTGGCTTAATACCCCCTAAAGTCACAAATCCTTTTGTTCACCTGATTCTTTTGAAGCTTGGGAAAAAGATCAGAATGTTAATGTCTGGCAAAGTTTTGTTCATTTAGATACTGGTAATGTCACACAAACATAAGCATGAGAAACATTGTTCATCTTCTCTTTTTTTCCTTTTAATGTCACATTCTTCCCCTGAGCATTTCTCGGGGACTGGAAAAGAAGCCTGCTTTAAGAAAAAGATTACAAGCTCTTGCATGTAACTGAAGAGTGTGAGAATGACCTGTACTTTATGAGTAGAAGCCTCAGGTAGAGCTGTCTGCTTATTTGACAGCTTGACAGGTAATCTCCCATTAAACTCTCATTTCAGGATGTAAAGGATTTGTTTTTAACAGTGCTGACTAACAGTGGCTTCCTTTTGTCTCAGAAGCCAGAATCTGAATCTTTCCAAATGTTTTTATATAAAGAAATGATAAATTTAGTGTATGTGTAATAAGGGCAGTAAGTGTAATAAGACACTTGTAAATTTACAATAATCACTGTGAACAGTGTCATATTATTAATGTTCATTTTAATAGTATTTTTTATTTCTAAACAAAACGGTCTTCAAAGTTAACTATCATAATTATACCAAATACCGTGGACTTGTTGAGTTGTACCTTGGATGATCTCTCTCATTACAGTTTGACATCCACCATCAAAGACATGTAAGTGGTTTCCTTTCGATATGGGGACAACCAAAGCCAAGTAAAGGTAATCATATTCCTAGTGATAAATTCCAACAAAACAGTACAATTAAAAATGAACCTTTATCAATCTATTTAAAAAATAAAAAATAAAACCACTAGGATTGGAAAATAATCTAAAATTGTGGGAATTGGCATATATATATATATTTAGGTAGACTTTCTGTGATTAAAAAGTGTGAAATCCTCTGTATGCTCACTTAACACAATGTTAAAACCAATGTAAAAACATGTGTATCGCTGCTGTAGGCTCAACAATCCCCGATGATGTTATAGCAGCGAAATGTGTTGGGTTTTGACATTGTTAAGGGAGCAGCAGTCCATGCCTAGAAATATATCAATAACTTAGTAGATAGGATTAGAATAATAACTAATTGATTTACAGTATATGCTGAATGTAGCAAGTTTCATAGTTACATTGTTCATAAGGTTGAAAAAGGTTGAAAACCTTCCTATTCTTGATCAAAAAGAAGGCAAAACCCTAATTAAGCTACTTCGAAGTCTGCCATCAGGGGAAAAAAATTCCTTCTTGACTCCAAGAGGCAATCGGATTTCTCCTTGGATCAACAAGCTCTAAAATATTAATGTTATTTGTTTTGTTTACTAGAGGCATCAATAGGATATGAGATTTTCTCTCCTATCCTAGAAGTAATGTTCTTTAATGTTCTTTAAGCTGTTTCTCAATTTTATCAATATGTCATATATTAGCATGAAATTACAAGAATGAAAAAGAAGCCTCCGTATGGAAGTGGCTGTCACTGTGATATGGCAATAAATTACACCTACGTGACTGCTTATTCAATTTAGTTTATAACATTTAGTGTTGGAGTAGTCCAGTATCTACAGTCCCTGTGTTGGTATGGAAAGAGATAAATTGCTACTGGTATACGTTTTTTTGGGGGGCCTGTACAAGGGCAGGATGTATATTTCAGCTTTCTACGGTGCATTAAATATATTTAGATATAGTCTTAATCTCCTGGATTACACAGGAAGTTTTTTATGAACATTAAAATGTGTCTGTTAAAAAGTATAATTTGAATCTAATACTATACTAAATTTAATCACATAGTAGCAAGTATTTTCTATGTTTAATATAGATTTTTAACTGTTGCAGTCTAAGAGCCATGGTCATTATTTGGGGTTTACAGAGGTAGTTGAATCTCAAACCATGTATTTTCAATTCAATTTTTAATGTTAAAACTGTTAATAATTTTTTGGACGGGTCACTGAACTAGGTCCTGTCTATTATATGACAATAACATTGCTTGTTTTTCTCCATATTTTCATAAATGCAATTTCAAAGTAAATAGACAAATTATGCTTGCAAGTAGTACAATCTAGTGGCCAATGTCCTATTTCTAAACTATAAAGCACAACCCCTAGAGGGCTGGCACCTTCTGGCCCGGGAGGCAGGTAACGCAAAGTGGCCCCATTGGCTCATTACCCCGAATCCAGTAATAAACATGTGCACTGGCACACATATTTACACATATACTCTGACACATACAAATGTACACATACATCACACACATACTAAAAAACATTATAACAAACACTTACATACTCACATTACATGCTCACACGCACACATAAAAATAAGAAATCACCCTAGTAAAATACTTACACATAAGCACTCTTAGTAATATATGCACAATTATGCTAACACACATACTTACAGTACACATATACACACTCCTGCTAACACAAACTCCCTGTAATACACACATACATACTCATGTTAATATATATAGCTACTCCCTACCTAACTCTCTTACCATCTCTCCCACTCCCTACCGGACTCCCTTCCTTCTGTCTCACTATTTTATCCCTCACCTCCGCTCACCCCATTACCTTCCCAAAGCTTTTTTTTAGCTGCTCACGCATTTACCTCTGTGTCACATAACATTGTATTCCTGCTTCCATGAGTGGACCGGTCCAAGTCAGCCTAGCCCCTTTTTAAGAATTTTGGATGGGCCAGCCCACCCCTGAGCACAACTTAACAGCTATCACACAATTTACTAATTGTTTGTGTTCACAACATAAACTATGTTTATTTCTCTAATGCAACATTAAAGAATATCATGAATTAACTTGATTGTGATCAGTGCCATCTTAGTTAGTCAACCCCGTTTAGAAGGAAATGTATTATCTCAGTAATTCAGTAAATAAAATTTAAATAAGAAGAGCTGATCTTCCTCCATACAAAATACACCCTGAATATTAGATTATCGTATCTCAGGAAAAGCTTATACAAGAGGAAACTATTTGGGAATAAAAATAATTTATGGAGGTATGCGGTAGACTTGTGCATTCAGATTTATACAAATATTAACTAAATTTGCCAATTTCATCAATTCATACAAATCTCAGGAAATGAAGACGGACTCCCAACAAAACAAATGAAAAAAAAGTAAAGAATTATGAATTTTCATTTGACTTTCATTAGTTCTTTTACTCTCTCAAAGCTTACTGTCAGAGTTTTTACCTTTGTGGGGTAGTTCTAGTAGGTACAGCGCACATGAAGCAGGATTCCTTGTAATAAGATAGCCTTTTTTCACCCAGAATGTCTACTCTGTTGCAGACCTTTGTATCATCTGCAAAAAGACATACCATACCATTAAAACCTTCTGTAATATTACTAATAAAAATATGGAAAAGTACTGATTCCTGACGTACCCCACTAGTGACAAGTCCTTCCTCTGAATATTAACCATTAACTACAACCTTCTGCCTCCTGTCACTCAACCATTACCTTATCCATTCAACTATTCTGGCACCCATACCCAAAATAATATAATATTAAATCATAATTAAAGCCCATCCACACCAATTTGGTTATTTTTTTTTGTTGCATAAGAATAACTCGGGTGGAGTTTTGCTCTCAAAGCTAAGGGCCTATGCAGTGAATAAAAAAGAGAGAAGTATTTTGGCTTTAAGTTCATGCTCAATATATTCACTGCCAGCCAGTTCCAGAACTCATAAGAGGGGCGAGTTAGGGTCCTAACATGACCCTGTGCACTTCCACCGATTTTAATGAATGATTGAATGATTTTGCACAGGAGGCGATGCACTGAAGCTCTGTAGCTGCAGTGTTTTCATTAGGAATGCATTAATGAAGTACTTACACATGTATTTAATATGCATTCTTAATTGATGGGGCTGCTTGGAGCATTGGCCTGTTCCTGAAATTCACTTGTCCCAGAATACTTAATGAATTAACGAAGTGTTCAACACACTAAGAACAAAGGAGTAGTACAACCTGGCTATGTGGCCATTCCATATGTCCACTTTTTCTATGCATGGCACATAGCATTTAGAAACCTGTGATGTGTCAGGTTACATTAAATTAATTCTCAATCTGTTTCATGTTTGCTGGGCCAGCTAGAGTTAAAGGTGGTAAATAAGTGCTGTATGTCACGTTAAAATATATATTTTTTACATGTTGGCTACTGCAGACTTTTTTACAAATAAATTGTTATTCCTGTCTAAAATAATCTTGTGTTAAAAATATTTTATTTGGCTTTTGAGGGGGGTTTAATACATGTAAAGAAAACTAAAGGAGGTATATTTTAATGTTATACCCTAAAAATAACAAACAACACTGCAATAATCAACACTCATTTTTATAAATAGTATAGCAAATAAAAACACTAATATGATTGACTCTTTTTTTTTCTTTGAAAACACTAAATCACCAAAATAGCAAAAGCAGAAAATTAACCCACCCTTTCATTAAACCAAATTGCCGTATTTAACCTGTAAGCACTTGTTCAAACAGCACTTGTTCAAGTTAGACTTTTCATAATATGTTCTTTTTTAATGAACATAATTGTGCTGGAGTCAAGGAAGACATTATTAAATAGGTGAAAGAGTCCTTATATTTGTATCCCTATAAAAATAAATGGACTAAAAAGTCCTTGTGAAGTGTTTGAAAAATTCAACAATAAATCACTGCATTTCCTCAATGTCAAAAATATGAATGTGTGTTCCGTGTTAACCTTTGATCTTGTTAATCAAACAAAGACCCAATTTTTAAGTTCATTACCCCCCCCTGTGTCCTGTAGATTTTATCCCATAGTCAAGATTGATGCCATAAGATCACTGATGGTAATGTATTGTAATTAAATGTTTACGTGAATGCCGAAATTTAAGAAAATATGCTGTTTTACAGAAGTGGAATCTTGTTTTCCTCCTACAGTTTACGAGAGTAACGCTGGGATGACAATTTGCATGCTAACTGAACTCATGCCTCATGCAGATTACTTGGGACATCTGTTGGCTTTTCAAACTAAATTATGAAAATGCAAAAGGTTGAGGCAAATTATTGTTTAGGAATCAAAAAATATGATTGTGGTTAACTCCTTCATTGGCAAATAAAAGTGCATCTGACATTTCTGGTTCATCTTCTAGCTACAGAATTTAAAGAAAATAATAGCTACAGTGCCCTCTACTAATATTGGCACCCTTGGTAAATATAAGCAAAGAATGCTGTTAAAAAATGTCTGTTGTTTCACCCTTTGATCTTTTCTTAAAAATACACAAAATACTCCTCTTGCATGGATATCAAACCTTTTGCAAACACAACACAGGTTTATCATATTTTACAAATGGGTGACTAGGAACAGGAAACTTTTGAATTGTGTGTTTCACAGGGGCATAATTATTAGGTAACACATAATCCAAACTCCCTTAGCCATTCAAAACAATGGGTAAGACCAAGGAATATACCTGTAATGTGCGGCAAAAGGTTGTTGAGTTTCACAATATGGGAAGCGGCAGGGCCGGCCCAAGACATAATGCCGCCTGGGGCGAAGTTTAAATAAAAGCAAAGAAACAAAAAAGAAACACCAAGAAGCTTTGAAAAGCAAAGCAACGTTTGCTTTTTCCCAAGAGACTCTCTTTTTTAAATCTACCCCTCCTAAATTCTCTCCAAACTTCTTCCAACAAGTGGTGGTGGCAGATTAGGGGAGTTTGATTCTAGTCCATAAGGAATGGTCAATTGACCTCCAACATAAATACTGTGACCCCTCCGGCAGACTGATATTAATGTCACATGATCTGAATGGTGAACCAGTAACAGTAGCTAACCTCTACGTCCCTAACTCAGCCCAACTCCCATTTATCAAACAGAGCTTTGAAAGAATTCACTCTATGAAGTATGACAAACGTATAATCTGTGGGGACTTTAACATCAAGTTGGACTCCACATCTACCTCTCAAAGGTCTGCATGCACGACAGCTACTCTGTCATCAACTAAATTAATTTTTTTACAGCTGGAGTTTAACCTGTTTGATGTTTATTCAGCACCCTAGGGAAATAGATTACAGTTTCCTCTCCCCACTACATAATATCTACACTAGAATCAATTTATTTTGTTAACTCTCATATGTTACAATCTATTCTTCAATAAACTATCAGATATGTGGACTATGCTTCCCTTACTATCACTGGCACCTTAATAACTTTTTACTAACAAATCCTCAGACACATTAACTACTAACTTGAAAGACTTCTTTATTAAGGGCTTGAGTGCTTCACCAATGTATAATATTCTACCTTTCAAGAAGTCCTGACACCACAGATGACAATTGTTCACCTACATCTTTCAAACGGGATAGGTCTCCAAAGAAATGCCAGAGGCTACTATTGTTACAATTCCGGGACCTGGGATACTCTTGTGCCAGTTATAGGCCCATCTAGCTATTAAACACTGATATAAAATTATATGTGAAAGTGCTAGCCAACAGACTTAACCAGCGGCTGCCCCTCCTGGTCTTTCAAAAGTGGTATTTTGTCACGTTCTGCCCTGGCTGCGGAGCTGCATATCTGTCCTGCTGTAGTTTCTCTGCTTTTCTTTGATCCATTCCTGGATTTCCTTTTGCTTTGTTCTATTTTCCATTCCTTGCTTCTGCTCCGGCTCTTTGTTTCAGCTCTGCTTCCTTTATTAGGTGTGCCCCACCTGTGTTCTGTTTGTCTCAGTCTGCAGTCTAAGGTATGTCTCTGTGCTGTGTTTGGTTTACATGTGTGGTTTGTTTTGTATCTTGTCTGCAGGGATTAGCGTTAGGACCCACCGTCATTGGAGTACTTTGGCGTAGTGGTGGGCTAAGCATACTATGGCCATATCATGTGACGAAATCTCCAATAGTTATCTTGTAGTCCTAGGCTAGTTTCTGTATTCATGTTTGTGTGTCTTTTATGTACCTTTGCCCTTCTTCCTTGAATCATCTGAGGATTCCGGTTCCTCTCTCCTCTCCCCATGTCCCAGTTAAGATGTCCTATCCTTGCTTATAGGAAGAAGCGTCCGAGGGTTCCGGCTCCTCACTCCTTCCCCTGTGTTCCTTGCCTTCTTCCCTGTCCTTTGTTGTGCCCTGTACCATGTATGTCTTGTCAGGTTATGTTTATTCCTTGTCTTGTGCCTGTTTATACTTTATGCTATTCATGTCATGTTTCTAGCCACTTCTCATGTATATACTATATCATGTTTCTTGCCTGGTCTCCCTTTCCTTTGCTGTGTTATGTGTCTGCTACATTAACCCTTTGCTTAGCTTTCATTCTCCCAGCCTGCAGCATCCTGCTCATGATCCATGTGCTATGCTTCATGCCTGCTCCAGGGTGCCTGCAGGATTCGTTTTCTCTTGGACTACATCTGCTGCCATATCAGGGCGCTGGTGTTAGGCTGCACTTCCTAGGTGCTCATCGCCTGGGCGAGTGTGGTCACCCTGCAACCAGGCCCTGCCCCAGACTCCACTGCTGCATCGTGACTCCTGCAAACAACCATCGGGCGCGCTGGGTCCTTCCAGTCACCAGCTTGGACCCAGTTCGTGACACATGGCCGCAGGTAAATGGCCAGGAGTTCGCGGAGTGGAGTTTGCAGCGTCTGCCCTTCCAGTGGGCCTCCGTACCCGTCTGCCCTTCCAGTGGGCCTCCGTACCCGTCTGCCCTTCCAGTGGGCCTCCGTACCCGTCTGCCCTTCCAGTGGGCCTCCGTACCCGTCTGCCCTTCCAGTGGGCCTCCGTACCCGTCTGCCCTTCCAGTGGGCCTCCGTACCGTCTGCCCTTCCAGTGGGCCTCCGTACCCGTCTGCCCTTCCAGTGGGCCTCCGTTTCCGTCTGCCCTTCCAGTGGGCCTCCGTACCCGCTTGCCTGAGCCTGTTCCTGCCTGAGCCTGTGCCTGTTCCTGCCTGAGCCTGTTCCTGCCTGAGCCTGTGTCCGTTCCCGTACCCGTGCCTGAGCCTGTACGCATGCATGATTCACTACCTGAGCTTATGCCGGTACCCTTGCATGAACCAGTACATGTGCCTGGCCCGGTGGTACTCTGTTCTCGTGTGCCCCGCAAGAGGGCTTCTAGCCATGTCGTGTGCCCTGCAAGAGGGCTTCTAGCCATGCCGTGTGCCCTGGAAGAGGGCTTCTAGTCGTGTGCCCCGCAAGAGGGCTTCTCCTTGTTCCAGAAACCTGCCTTGTTCCAGTACCTGCCTTGTTCCAGTACCTGCCATGTTCCTGATTTGCGGCCAGCGCCCCAGTAAGTGGACTCCTAAGTCGAGTACCCTGTAAGTGGGCAACCTGCCGTGTACCCTGAAAGAGGGTTTCCTGATTTGCGGCCAGCGCCCCAGTAAGTGGACTCCTAAGTCGAGTACCCTGTAAGTGGGCAACCTGCCGTGTACCCTGAAAGAGGGTTTCCTGAGTTGCGGCCAGCGCCCCACTGTGGACTCCCAGGATGAGTGCCTGCATCCAGGCTACCCTGGTAGAGTACCCTGCAAGTGGGCAACCTGCCGTGTGCCCTGCAAGTGGGCAACCTGTTGTCTGAACCTGAACCCGTGCCTGTGCCTGAACCCGTGCCTGTGCCTGAACCCGTGCCTGTGCCTGAACCGTGCCTGTGCCTGAACCTGTGCCTGAACCCGTACCCATGCCTGAACTCGTGCCTTTCGTGTCTGCCCAGCAAGTGGGCTATCTGTCATGTCTGCCCAGCAAGTGGGTTACCTGCCGTGTCTGCCTTGTCAAGTGGCTTATCTACTTTGCCTTCGTCTGGACCTAAATGTCAGCTAGAGACTACTTCCTCAATCCTGTTCAGACATTCTGATTCCTGTTTTTGGAGGAGATTGGTCTACTAGCGGCAGTGCTGGTCATCGAAGGACTCCTACGTTTTTCAGACTCCGTATGCTGGTTCCTTCTGTTGATGTTTCTGTTCGCGTCCAGAGGCCGCTCTTTTGGAGGGGGATTGTGTCACGTTCTGCCCTGGCTGCGGAGCTGCATATCTGTCCTGCTGTAGTTTCTCTGCTTTTCTTTGATCCATTCCTGGATTTCCTTTTGCTTTGTTCTATTTTCCATTCCTTGCTTCTGCTCCGGCTCTTTGTTTCAGCTCTGCTTCCTTTATTAGGTGTGCCCCACCTGTGTTCTGTTTGTCTCAGTCTGCAGTCTAAGGTATGTCTCTGTGCTGTGTTTGGTTTACATGTGTGGTTTGTTTTGTATCTTGTCTGCAGGGATTAGCGTTAGGACCCACCGTCATTGGAGTACTTTGGCGTAGTGGTGGGCTAAGCATACTATGGCCATATCATGTGACGAAATCTCCAATAGTTATCTTGTAGTCCTAGGCTAGTTTCTGTATTCATGTTTGTGTGTCTTTTATGTACCTTTGCCCTTCTTCCTTGAATCATCTGAGGATTCCGGTTCCTCTCTCCTCTCCCCATGTCCCAGTTAAGATGTCCTATCCTTGCTTATAGGAAGAAGCGTCCGAGGGTTCCGGCTCCTCACTCCTTCCCCTGTGTTCCTTGCCTTCTTCCCTGTCCTTTGTTGTGCCCTGTACCATGTATGTCTTGTCAGGTTATGTTTATTCCTTGTCTTGTGCCTGTTTATACTTTATGCTATTCATGTCATGTTTCTAGCCACTTCTCATGTATATACTATATCATGTTTCTTGCCTGGTCTCCCTTTCCTTTGCTGTGTTATGTGTCTGCTACATTAACCCTTTGCTTAGCTTTCATTCTCCCAGCCTGCAGCATCCTGCTCATGATCCATGTGCTATGCTTCATGCCTGCTCCAGGGTGCCTGCAGGATTCGTTTTCTCTTGGACTACATCTGCTGCCATATCAGGGCGCTGGTGTTAGGCTGCACTTCCTAGGTGCTCATCGCCTGGGCGAGTGTGGTCACCCTGCAACCAGGCCCTGCCCCAGACTCCACTGCTGCATCGTGACTCCTGCAAACAACCATCGGGCGCGCTGGGTCCTTCCAGTCACCAGCTTGGACCCAGTTCGTGACATATTTATTCCTTGTAGACAAGCTTCTGACAACATATTAAAAGTGATTGATCTTATATTTCTGGCTAACAATGAACACCAGCAATTGCTTCTGCAGTCCCTTGATGGTGAAAGGGCATTTGACTGCCTAAAGTGGATGTACAAAAAAAACACTGGATGTATAAAACCCTTAAAGCTTATGGCTTTCCCCAAAAAATTGGTTTAGATATTTGGGCCCTCTACCGAGCACCTCCAGCAAAGGTCTGTTCTCCTGGTTTCTATTCAGACCCGTTTAACATCACGAATGATACACATCAAGGATGTCCATTATCACCTCTCATCTTTGTCTTAGCCTTGGAACCCCTATAAATAAATAAATAACTAGCCCACTTATTTCAGGACTAACTTACTATGCAGTAAACCTCTTTGAGAGTGACATCCTCCACACCTTGGTCGACCCAATGCAGTCACCCCCAAAAAAACTCCCTAACATACGTAGTTATGAAACTCACGGACTCTTACTCCACTTTGTTTCAGGCTAACTATTGCAAAATTGGGCAAGCCATGCATACCTCTTTTTGAGGCATCCAAGATGGTAGGACTGATGTACTGATGTACTTTTTTCAAACCTTACCTATCCATATTCCTGTAAGGACCCTTTAATTCTTTTATTTGGCAGAGGAAACACACGCTTACCAATAATGTCCTACAATTACAGAAGAGGGGAGGCGGGTCGGGAGCTTTAAATCTGCTACCATATTACAAAGCACCCTACAGCATAGTTACTTTTACCATACAAAACCCAAAAAAACACTTTAATGACTAGAACAGGAATCTATGTTCTCTGCCTCATACCACCTTCTGGTGGCTCCCTTCTACAATCTGACCCTCTTTACTCTCAAGTATGGCATGGTCCCCCAGGACTATGAGGAATGTTGTTCCAAGAATCATCCCCCTTTCAAACTCCAGCCAATATGCTGGTTAAGACACACTTCCATCTTACCACACATGTCAATATAGCTAAGTGGCAATCTAAGGGCTTTCACACAGTGGGCCAACTCCTCAAAGGCAGGGTGATTAGGCATTTCCACTCCCTGCAAGAAGTGTGTCACCTTGCTGCCAATGACCTCTACCTGGATCTGAGAATAACAAATATCCTAGGATATGTCCCCAAACAGCATATCTCTGCCATCTTTGTCCTCAAACCACGTCTGTGCAATTGTTGTCCCCAAACAGCTTGTCTGTGCCATCTTTGCCCCAGACTGCTGACCTGTGCCATCTTTTTCCCAAATAGCATGTATCTGCCATCTTTGTCCTCAAACAGCATGTCTTTTGCAATCTGTGTCCAGAAACAGCTTGTCAAAAACCTTTTTATTATTATTTTTTATTGTACTGCCTAGTATTTTTTCACTTCATTTTGTAATCAGCATATACACTCTATGTAAAACAACTAATAAACATTAAAAAGAAAATATCTGATACAGTGACTTAAAATCCATTATCCATAGATCAGGGTTACATTGTATCAGTGGCGTACAGTGATAACAGTAATAAAATGATTTGGAATCTGGAACTCAAGACTTTCTATATTGTATAACATATATTATATCTGGAATTACAAACACTTTGTAAGATAAACAAATGTACTTACTAGGACTTGATTATAAAAACACATACAGCTAAATATTTAGAGTTTAAAATACTCTAGCACAGATCAGGTAAAAAAAAACAGTATAAATCTGTGTTTTCTTTCCTACCTGGATCATAGAAAAACAAAGCTTAATTTCTAAAGGGCTTACTGAACTAGTATTTATCTGTGTTTTCATATGTACACTCTTAAGTTAAACCCTATGTCCTGATGTGTTTTCCATTTATTTAACAAAAACAAATATTTGTTAGGCTTACCTGAGAACAGTTGTGTCATTGTTTTTTCAAGGCGCTTCCATCTGCTTAACCCAAAAGCACCAGCCCTCACAGCCCCTTGCAGAGTTTATCTATAATAATATAATTTATAATAATAAAAAGCCTATTCATAAGTTTTTTTTTCATCTGTTTGTTCCAAATTGCTTGAAGCATAATGTTGAGGCTGTATTTTTACAATTGGTTGATGCCAGAGGAGGCCCCTGCAGGTGACCAATGAGGCCACCAGCACGGCCCTTTAACTCCTGACGGCGCAACTTGGCCTGGGGAGACCATGGTTTGGGTGGGACAGTCCTGATTTTGGGTCTCTGTCCCGCCTATCCCTACCGTTGTCCTGCTTTGCAGGCGCAGAGGTATAGTGAGACGAGCCATTCAGCTGCAGCTGCAGGGGGGGCAGCCAGCAGGACTAGTTGGGAGATCCCGATCTCCCTCTAGTCGGCTCAACATTAGGGAGCGCAAGGTCTGTCACTTCAGACCTCGCTTTACTGCTCCCTCATCCCTACGCGCCCGCAAATAATGCCGATCGCAGGGATATGACGTCATCCCTGCGCTCTGCAGCAATAGCCTGCGCGTAGTGATGAGGGAGCAGTAAAGCGAGGTCTGAAGTGACAGGCCTTGCGCTCCCACGACAGGATGGAGGATGGACAGCAAAGGAAGGAGGATGCTGGTAGAGGTAAGAGATGGGGAGAAAGGGGTGTAATGGCAGTGTATATGAATGTATGTGTTTGTAAGCTTGTGTGTATGTATGGACAGGTGTGTGTAAGAGCAGTGTATGTGTATATGTGTGTGTATAAGGACAGTCTGTGTGTATATGTGTGTTTATGAGCAGATGTGTGTAAGGGCACTGTATATGGGCACTGTACGTGTATATGTATGTTTATGGGCAGGTGTGTGTAAAGGCAGTGTGTATAGAGAGGAGTGTGTAAGTGCAGTGTATCTGTATATCTGTGTTTATGAGCAGGTGTGTGTAAGGGCAGTGTATGTGTATATGTGTGTGTAAGGGCAGCGTATGTGTGTGTGTATGGACAGGTGTGAAAGGGCAGTGTATGTGTAAATGTGTGTGTGAGGGCAGTGTATATATGTGTGTATGTGTAAGGACAGTCTATGTGTATATATATATGTGTTTATGGGCAGGTGTGTGTAAAGGGTCCTGGGAGGCAGGCTAACATTAGTTTTTTTAAAATAAATAAAAAATCTCTGCTGTTATTGAGTACTCTTCCAATGATAATCAGTCAGCATTATGGTGGACACCTGGCTGGCTGAGAATAATAGGAATTGTAGTTCATAGCTAGAATCTGCAGCTTTACTCTTGACTGCACTAACCATGATGCTCAGCCAGCATCATGGAAGCAGTATGTCTGGCTGAGCCTCATGTGAACTGTAGTTAACAGCAGATGACAGGTGAATTTAAACTCCCATGATGCCTAGTCATTTGGACACCTGGCTGGCTGAGCATCATGGGAATTGTAATTCAAATGTAGATTTTTATTTTTCACGAGCGCTGTATTTCACTTATATATATGTAACTCTAGTAACTGGCTGGCTGGATATAAATAAATATTAAGTTAGAATTTTTTCTAACTCGGCTATAACATCCTTCCTAAGGTTTCATCAAAGCAAGGCGCACGCTGCTGACATGTTTCCTGTACCATTTGTATCTCCTGCACTGGTAGCTAATGCCTAACGCAGTATGTTAAACATCTTGACAATCAAAAGAGGGTGAGCAATGTGTAATATTTCTCATTTTTCTGGCATCGATGCGGTTGGGTACGGGAAGAAACTGCTCTCACATTTACCTCCCATGTTGTTGTGTGAGAAATCAGTTGAGTTGTCTTATTACTGTACTGTCATCTGGAGGATGTAGCAAAGCTGGACATGTATTAATGAAACAGTTGATTGCAATCAGGCAACATTTCAGGACTGCAGCAAAAATCTTTAAACCCTACAAACTTTAGACTCGGTTAAAAAATAATAGTAATAATATTGATCGTCTAGTATTTGGAATACTGCAGTAAGACATGTCCACCATTACATCAGACTACTTGACTCCTATTAGATCCAGATTTTCAAATCAAGGTTTTTTATTCTATAAAACTCTTTAATGGCAGAAGATTTTTTCTATTTACATGATCTTGTTTTCAATGCTTCCATCATAGCTGTGAATACTGGAGTTTTTCCATTCCTCTCCATATAAGAGCCTGAGAATACAGGGTTGTTTTGGTGGGTGGGAGAGTCAGTGAATTGAACCTGGCAGTGAGTAGGCAGTCCCATTCCCCCCAACCTTCTAATAGATTGTATGGAGCAGGCCCTTCTTCTCCTTCTGCACCGGTGGTTCTCAACGCATGACTATATTATTGTGAATTTTATATATTTTCATTTTAATTGTTATTACCCTCCTACTGTTAACAGTGATACTTAATCTGATAAGGCCCTATATATAAATGTAAAGTAACACCCCCAACCTCTGATGAAAAGGTCTGCCCAGGAAACTTTGCAGCAACACATGGAGCCTCTGGGGCAAATCTATGGAGTTATCCCAATATGCCCAACAATTAAATAAATGGCAACATTAGCTACATATTTTGTTAAGCAATTTATACAAAACAAAGCTTCTATGAAACTCCCTGCTCATACTTCGAGCCTAGTTGAGTTCCTGAAATGAACCAGCATCCATGCATGAAAACCACAATCTCAAAAATAAAAAAAATATTGTGGTTACTGAAATATACGCTCATGCAATGGGAAACAGGTAATTAAAAGGCACAGAAGTTTATATGTAAAAAGTCGTTTTATCAGTACAACAGACAAGTAAACTATTTATTCGAACAGTCCACCGGTTGCTATGGTGATAAGGCTAAATTCCAAAATGTGCTCCAGAATTCCATTTTAGGCATGATCCCTAATGAATTAAAGCAGTAATCATTAGGCCCACCAAGGCTGCCCATTTCTTACGTAGATAGGCCCTCTTTATGGATTTTATTCCATAACTAAAGTTAATCTCTACTCAAGACAATGTAGAACTTTTCATTTATGTTAACACCTGGGGCTTCCATTGGAATCTTGCTCACTTAGTATCACAATTTAGTAATAAAATCATGGTCATGGGAACAAGTCTATATTATACTTAAAGGAAAACATTTATATAATTTTAGGATGCATACTATTAATGTTCGGATTTCTAACATGCATCTTTTTACGTAAGTCAGTGGTAATTTTAATTTGCTTAAAATTTCCCTATGGTTGCACAGTCTAAAGAAAACAAACACAAATTTATGTCTTATTTAAAGCAACACATTTGTCTCTCTGTACATTATAAATCAACAACTTTTTTGTTTGTAGTGTTAATAAATATGTATGATGGCACATGGCAGTGGTAGGGTTTTTTTCATGTTTTATTTGTTTAGTTGGGGGTTTTGTTTGTTTTCTTCATAGATATTTTAAGTGTTTCAGTACATTAATTAAAAAATATACATTCTGGTTTTCTTTCTGTAAAATAAGTTAAGTATAATCAACTAATTACCGGTATTTCAATGAAGTGTTTGTATGAAATGCCATTTAGTAAATGTAAAGTAAGATTTTGATGTTATTGGCAGCCATTCCTGGGGGGTGGAGACTTACTAACTCCACACACAAAAAATCAGTTGAACAGGGCTGGACTGGGAATAAAAACCAGCCCTGGAAATAATTGAATGTTAGAATGTTAAATTACTGATAAAGTTATTTAAAACAAAGAAACTAATTTCACAGTAGGTAATAAATATTGCAAATAAACATGTAGCAAATACATTTGAGCTAAAAATGTAAGGGAGATATGTGTGGGCTGCATAGATGTAAATGTGTGTATGTATATATTTGTTGTGTATATTGTAAGAGCGCGTGTATGCAGGTATGTGTAAAGTATTAGAGTGGGTATGTGTATATGTATGTAAGTGTGGCTATGAGAGTAAGCATGTCTATTGTGGTAGAGTGGCTGTGTGTGTATGTATATAGCTGCCCCTGACCTACATCATACCCGCAACATCCTAATTCATTCTCATCCCCACCACAAAAATTTTCCCCAACCACCATATTCATACCTCCTATCATTCCTCCCCAACATCATTTCCATCCCCTATAATGTCACCCATATTACACAACAATCACCCCCCTCCACCTTCATGTCCCCTAATATAACTTCTCAACATTTCTATAGCCATCCAGCATTATTTCCCCATCATCTTGGGTGACGCGTTGTGGAAGTTTTATTAGATTTGTTCATCAAACCGCACAAATATCTTTTGTAGCTGCATTGGTGGCCACGGCCACACATATAATTAATGGCCAGCCTCAAGACCGGCCGGAGAGGAGAGTGGTACCTGGTATCCCAGTAGGCCAATCAGACCCTGCAAGTGAAGTGTTCCAGTAGATTGCTCCCTAATTTGCATGTAGTAACAGAGCCACTCCTGATTTACAGCAATAATCCATCCACATAGTGTACAGTTATAGCTTCTATGATCAGCAAGTGCCAGTGCCTTCACATGTATGATGCCAGATCCTGTGTACAAAGATGCCATTCCTGGTTCAGAAGATAGCCTTATTGACAATTTTAATGGAGCTTTGTGAGATAGCAATTGCTTAAATAAATACCTAGATAGTATATGGGTGCAGCAAACAATAATTTGTTTGGAGAAACTAGCTCATAATAATTTCAATATTTGATATTTAATCAACAAAAATATCACTTTGGAAAAACAAGGCATGTACTTAACGACTGAAAATGTTAAACCCTCAGCTTATGGTTGATTCAAAAACCCATTACCAAAGCATAAAGCTTTTTTCCAGTGAGTTTGCTTCAATTATTTTTTTGTTTGGTTTTTTTTTCCAGGAATTTTGCAATCTGTATATTGGTTAAATATGGTGATGTGCTTCACAACAATCCACTGACATTTTAACATGTGCAATGGTGCAAGTACAAATGTTGGCTACTTGTGACACTTTCATGCAAATGTTTTTTTATAGGACCAAATAAATGCAAATTGCTTCAGCATTTTTTCATGCTTCTTGATCCTATTTGATAAACCGATTTGATTACAAAAGAAGGCAATAAACCTCAAAACAAAATATCCTTTTTTTGCAAAAGCTAAAAGTGATGACGCCTCAATACGCTAAATTACCTTCAGTTTAGTAATGGACACTTTAAAATAGTTCATTGTTATTTTTTAGCTAAGCCCTTTAAGGATGCTGTGGCGTAACTAAAGTAAAAACCTATACACGGCATGCAGGTTCGATGACAATCATTCAAACCAACTTGATGGTTGCTATTTTAATGTAATCCCTGTTGACTTTGACACAGCTGTCTCCGGATTATCTTCCACTTTTGCTAGAGTATTTTACTGATTCTATTTCACGTTTTTAGCAAGTGTCTATTGTTACGCTTTCAAAATCCTTGTTTGAAGACAAGTTATTCCAAAATATACATAAGCTATGTGCAACATTGCATTACACAAGTCTCAATTCAGCTATGTCTGCTTGAAAGTTGAAACTTCTACAGTTCAAAAAGTATAACTGCAGAGTGATGCATTTTTTGTTTATTTAACTGCAACTCACCTACAACACAAATGGCCCTCTGGGGCGGTCTTGATCAGTCATGATTGATTTGCCTGGGGTTCCTGGGAAAATGGGTGCTGGCATTCACTATAAAGAATGCCCCTAATGTGTAGAAATTGGCCTTTGACAAGGTGTGATGTATAAAAAGATTTAGCAGGCTTCTATTTTGGGAGCAATACCACCAGGAAATATTCATTTGTAAGATGCACAATTGCTTTTTATCCACAGATCTACTTTTTGGTGTTCCTCTGGAATTTTGACACAACATTAATTATTCCCATTTCATTACTCTAACACCTTTCTAAATCAGCCTTTAGTGTCTGCATCAAAAGGTGAGGGCAGAAAAAATTGAAACGATTCAAGCATATTCATCCAATACATTCCCATTTTTTTCTCTAATCCTTTGTTCACCCCTATTGCCTTAAGAGATCGTCAAGATCTATCCATATCAAAAGCAAGTGTGTTGTTAAATATTTTCTGTCCTTGTGGTCATAAATATTTATTAAAGTATTTTGTGATACCTACTTGACGACGATAAGTGTGCATGTATGTGTGAATTTTCTATATAAGCCTATATTATATATGAATCATTAATCAGTACATCTAAAAGGGGCAATCCTAGCAATTAAAATCCAGTATTGACCTTAAGGAGACATACACACAGGGCCAGCATGACTGGGCTGGCTGTAAATTACCCAATGTATCTTTTATGTGTTCTAGCCCAATGAAAATTATACGGAGTGAAGTTCCAGCCGACCCTCCTATTGTTTTGTTATGTTATTGGTGTGACATGGAGTCCCTCAGGGTCTGGCATCAGTGCAGGAGTTGGCCATCTGAGGTATGGCAACCCGGGTGGATTAGCTGGACGCTTCATGCAGGACTCCCCATGGGATGGCCCTGGGAAGTTCGGATCAGTTTGGTAAGTGCTCTTAACATCTTTTATGCCTACACTAGCATTCTCGGGAGATCCCGTCCTAGTAAGCAAGCAGTTCATTTGTTATGCACTTAATGATGATGTCATTAGCTGAGGCTAATTGCAGGTGATGAGTATATGTTTACATGTTTAAAGTTTACGTTTATTAATGTTGCAGGTGTTTAATAAGATCTGTGACAGTTTTAAAATCCAGCAGGTTTTTTGTCTTTAACGGGTGATTGATGATCGTCCATGCCTATGTCAAGTGTTACCACTGATCTTACTGTGTTACTGAAGGGAATTCCAAAAAATCATGAATCTATTGGAAACAGAGATATCATTATAAAGTGCAAAATATCTTAATGCTTGTAATAAACCTGTGTTATTCTCCTGATTATCGTGGCTTCATAAACACATTGCCGGATTTGGTTGAGTAATATTGGCATTCATCAAGACAACAAGATTAATTGCAATGTAAGACTTCTTGACACATCATTTTTTAATGTTTGCATAATTTCAGTTGGTTTCATAAAAAATAAAGAAACATTCCTGCATATGTTTGCTATTACACACAAAAATGTCTGACTACCCTATAGTACCCTTGTTCTTCCTGTGCCAGCATATCTGAAAGACCACAACAAAATAATAAAAAAACATAAAAGCATTTCAGATTGAATCCACAACACAGGGGGGGTCCTTGCTGCTAACATTTTATTTTAAAAGTAAAACATGGTTTGCTTATTAAATATGGTTAAATGATTAAGGAACCAGGAGAAAGGTTCATTAACAACTGAAACGTCAGCATGGTCTGTAATACCTTCTCTGTGACTTCAACAATCTCAAGCAAAAAAGGTTTGAATATATAGAACATGTGCTGTGATTATACACCTTTCACAAATAGTTCACCTAACCAATGTCCTTCTAAGTTCAGATCCTTAGTTATATCTATACTGAAATCAGTGGAACCTTAGTGATGGATAGCAGCATAAGATGAATTAACGGCTGTATGATGTATTCAAGCATTTGCCATTTGAACTCTTAATTGGAATAGGAACATGAAGTAATTTATATATTTTAGAACTTATATCATGTCTTACATGTTCTAAAGAACATCAATTTCTGCCCTCATAAGCAAATACTCTCCTACTCGATCCCTACGTTCTTCCCATGGACTAAGGCTCTCTTCCTCACTTATCACCTCTTCCTTTTCCCGTCTACAATATTTCACTCGAGCTGCCCCATATCTCTGGAATCTACTCCCAACGAACCTTTATAATAATAATAATAATAATAATGTGTTTTAAATATTTAAATTGGTTTTTGGGGTCTGTACTGGGGTGTGGGGAACATTTTTTGTTGAATTTGGTTTTAACTTATAGTTAAGTTTTGGTTTTGATTTTATTTAGCCTGTCAATATATTATAGAAAAAGGTTATTCATATATTCAAACATGTATAAAAATAAATTATGCGTTCTAATTACATTAATCTTTGTTTACTAGTGGATTATGTACAAAATTTCATGAAATAAAAATGTATTATGGATTTTACATAAAAGGGAGCAAATTTGGTTCTTTAATAACAACCTCGCCATTGTCAGGGTAAGGAACGTTAATGAACTTACACAGAAAAAAATGGAAATAGGCATGTCCATCATTTGCAAAGTACTTCTATTTAATCAGCACAATTGACTTAGTTTCAAGAATGGGCTGCAATAAATTACCGTTCCCAGGACTATCAAACTGTGACAGTTCAGACAGCACGAAGTATGATTTCCTTCAATTAACCCATACTATACAGAAATACTAATTGCATTTTTTTCTCTCTATGAGTTGGAGCTTCAGCTGTCATTGAAGTTCTATATTCACGTGTTGGCTTTCTCTAAGGAGAATACATACAGAAATACTTTTCCTTCCAGTTTTTGCCAATAGAAACATTGACTCTCCTAAAAATTAAGTAATAAGCAGGCAATATATCAAGTTAACATTTGAGTGGAATGCCAAATATTGCAACCACAAAGTCCACAAAGAGAATTTGAATATTAAGTACATAGAAAAATTATCATTATAGTAATAATTATAGGATATTTTACAGAGACTGGGTATATATTAGTTGCTCCATTATATAAACGATATACCCTGAGGCATCCACATATTTTTTATTTTTTTTTTAGGAACAAGCAAGTCCAAAACCGATAAGCCCCTTGGTGGTTGTAGGTCCAGACACCCATAGCCCTAAAAAACTACGTAAGATCTATGTCATTTAAAAAGAACACTGTGCATTACCAAACACCAAAACCTAGTGCAAGGAGAGCACGTAAGGAAAAAAGGTATATACAAAGTAAATCTTTATTAGACACTATGATTTAAATACATATAAAAAAATATATAATATAAAAGCATCTCGGCACCAAGACACATATAGGAAGGTACATATGAACAGAGGCACAGGACTACAGGAACTAGGATGGAAGTACGTATGTATATGAAGGCACAAATAGGAAACACAAAGGATGACCAAAGCGATCAAGTAAAAAGGAACAAATGAAATAACATACAGCAATGGTACATCGGTGCTCAAAAGTTACTAACCAAACCTAGAAGAAAGGCTGAAAACAGCAGAAAGCCTGGTAATGAATGGTGCCAAGTCCAAACGTACCAACCCCAAGGTACGTTTCGCTACAATGAGCTTCGTCAGGGGGCGTGGCTAACAGCGCAGCTGGTATACCTATTTATATATCTGAGCAGCCAATGAAAATGACACATGTCAAATCGACACATGCCTCCTCAAATCACACGTACCTCAGCCATAGGGTTGGATACATACACACCTGATTAGTGATGGATCTATGAACGGAAGTGACAGGATGTGGGCGGGAGGGCCGCTTCCGTCAGCGTGTGCTCATAGGGACCAGTGAAGGAAGTGACATAAACCCACAGCTGATCACCTCTTCCGGTGATAACAAACATATCACCTGATCCTTCTAGGTTTGGTTAGTAACTTTTGAGCACCGATGTACCATTGCTGTATGTTATTTACCGTATTTGCTCGATTATAAGACGAGGTTTTTTTCAGAGCAAATGCTCTGAAAAATACCCCTCGTCTTATAATCGGGGTCGTCTTCTAATCAGACCTCAAATAGAGGTCTGATTAGTAGACTAAGATCCAGATCCCCCGCACCGCTGCAGGGGACCTGGATCCTCCTGTCGTCGCCCCCCCCCTCCCCACACACTTACCGGTGCTTCCGGAGGTGAAGTTGGCAGTGGGGGTTTGTATGCGTCCGTCGCAAATACCTTCCCCGACTGTCAGAGATCAGAGTTCCAGAGTTCCTGATGTCTGACAGCCGGGGAAGGTATTTGCGACGGACGCATACAAACCCCCACTGCCAACTCCACCTCCTTCCGGCTGCCGCGGAATGAGACGTCAACCCGCTGCCCCGGCAATGCAGCAGGAAATTGGAAGCACCGGTAAGTGTGTGTGTGTGTGTGTGTGTGTGTGTGTGTGTGTGTGTGTGTGTGTGTGTGTGTGTGTGTGTGTGTGTGTGTGTAATGCCTTACACCCCTATATGCCACTCTGGCACTTAGGGGGTTAAAAGGCATATTATGGGGCAGAGTGGCATATAGGGAGGTATAAGGCATTTCAGGAGGCAGAGTGGCGTTAAGGGGGCATTTAATAGAGCACTCTGCCTCCTGAAATGCCTTATACCTCCCTATATGCCACTCTGCCCCATAATATGCCTTTTAACCCCCTAAATGCCAGAGTGGCATATAGGGGTATAAGGCATTTCTGGAGGCAGAGTGCTCTATATAATGCCTTTTAACTCCCTTAATGCCACTCTGCCTCCTGGAATGCCTTATACCTCCCTATATGCCACTCTGCCCCATAATATGCATTTTAACCCCCTAAATGCCAGAATGGGATATAGGGGTATAAGGCATTTCTGGAGGCAGAGTGGCACATAGGGGGTCAAAAGGCATACCATGGGGCACAGTGGCATATAGAGGGTTAAAAGGCATATCATGGGCCACAGTGCCATATTGGTGCGGCAAGCCTGGGGGCAGATGTGCGTAACTGGGGGACAGGTTGGAAAATACAAGAAATAAAAACAAAAAAAATCTATTTTTCTCAATCATAGCTTTTATTAAAAAAAATAGTTTACATGAATTAACATTTACTGGTAAAACTTTTTTCCTTTAGGGTCGTCTTATATTCAGGCTTTTTCTTTTTTTCCTAAGTTAATATTCAGATTTTGGGGGGTCGTCTTATAATCAGGGTCGTCTTATAATCGAGCAAATACGGTAATTTGTTCCTTTTTACTTTATCGCTTTGGTCATCCTTTGTGTTTCCTATTTGTGCCTTCATATACATACGTATTTCCATCCTAGTTCCTGTAGTCCTGTGCCTCTGTTCAAATGTACCTTCCTATATGTGTCTTGGTGCCGAGATGCTTTTATATTATATATTTTTTTATATGTATTTAAATCATAGTGTTTAATAAAGATTTACTTTGTATATACCTTTTTTCCTTCCGTGCTCTCCTTGCAATAGGTTTTGGTGTTTATATTTGCTGTGACAGCATAAATCTGATATATTAATGGAATATATTCTTCATAGAGGAAATGGAAAGTGGAGTCCATCAAGAATGCAACAGGCCAGAAAATTGTCTATATTATTAAAATAGGTTGGAAATAGTAAAGGTTAGTCAAGCCAAATTGCTTTGGTTTGTCAGATTCTGTTGTGGGGATCCACTGTTTAGACTAGTGGGCAGACAGCTTTCAAAATATAAAAAGTCAGAGTAAATTTCAGGATCAAGTTTCAGAAAAATAAATGTAATTATGTGATATTGGGTCCAATGTTCTGTCAGCAAGTTACACGGCTCGAAAGACAAGAGACCAGAAACCAGGAGTCCTAAATGCAAAAGATATAAGAGCCCCTTGGTGAGCAAAACATCTTAAAGGAAAGATATATTTTTATGCCATTGGCTAAGCGTTGGAAGGTCTATGGCACAAACCACCTATATTTCCAGACAAACCTGAAACCCAATTGCGAGGAAGAGTATCACATCTTCTTACAAAAAACATTGGTGTTCGACATGGATAATTCCAAAATAATTGTAACATTACATTATTACTTTACATTGTTTTTATAGAGAGTGAGAAATAACATTAAAGTCCAAATATATTGCACTTCACTTCAATCTTTTGCTTGCCGGGGTGATGGGACAATGTACATAGTTTTGATGCAGTTAATTTTAGGTAATATAAACAGTTTACACATTGCCTAGGGAAACCTATATAGTTTTAGGACAAATTAAGTTACTTATAGTTACCTATTAGACGGAAAATAAAGCATTCGATTGCATGTAAAAATACAAAATCCCCAAAACTTAATTATTTTTAGACATCCGTATTTGGGAGAAAATGCATTTTCGTTCTTCAAACCGAATAAAAAACAAACTAAAAATCTTTGTTTCTTTGTGCTTGTGTTTTATATATATATATATATATATATATATATATATATATATATATATACTAGGCTAGCCTATTAGTTAAGACAAAATCCCTAAATATCTCCTAGCAAATCTCCCTGGTCCCTTCTCCCTGGGCAGGGAATCACTAAGCGGAAAACCTGGCTTTGGCGCCAGGATTTAAAGGTCTGTAAGAGTGACTCTATTGGTCGCCGACAGGGGGCTTGTCTTGCATCAACCAATGAAGAGCAGCTGACCTTTCCCATTCATTCTAAGATAGGCTAGAAACAGGAAAAAAAGAGAAAAACAACTACGAAGAAGGTATATGAATATTCGCCCAAAACGAGCACGGGAACAGGCGAATATTCAGTTGCCCAAGTCTAATTATTTTCCTTTCTTCCCACACATTTCAAAACAAATAGTTATGTAATTACATACAGTATATACACCGATCAGCCATAACATTAAAACCACTGACAGGTGAAGTGAATAACACTGATAATCTTGTTATTATGGCACCTGTCAGTCGGTGGAATTAGCAAGCATTATGATCTGAGCGACTTTGACAAGGGCCAAACTGTGATGGCTAGACGACTGGGTCAGAGCATCTCCAAAACTGTAGCTCTTGTGAGGTGTTCTCGGTGTACTTATCAAAAGTGGTCCAAGGAAAGAAAAGGGGTTATCCTGCAACAGGGTCATGGGGAGCCAAGGCTCACTAAAGGGGGGGGGGGCGGTCCGCGGTCCGCCCCAGGGTTCCACTCATCAGGGGGGTGCCGCGGCGGCTGCCTAAGGCAGGCCTGCAGCTCACTTCTGTGGCACCAGTGCACTGTGTGAGGAAACTCTATCCCTGCCAAGGGGGAGCAGGAACCTGGGTGGGGAAAGAGTTTCCTCACACAGTGCACAGCTGTCGGGCGCATAGACGTCTGCGCTTCACCAGTGAGGATCGGCCATCCCCCGGACCAGTGAAATGTGCAAGAGAGGTAAGGGGTGCTGGAGAGTGAATGAATGAATGTATGAAGTGAGTGAGTGTTTAGAGGCAGAAATGGGACAGGCAGGCTGTTTAGAGGGGGAGAGGTGGCACAGGCAGGCTGCTTCAGCGACAGAGGTTGCGCAGGCAGGCTGCTTCAGGGGCAGAGGTGACACAAGCAGGCAGGGCCGGCCCAAGACAAAATTATCCCCCCCATTATCTACCCTTCCTCTCCCTGCCACCCCCCCATTATCTACCCTTCCTCTCGCCCCCCCGGAATTAACTTTCAGCAGTCCTGCGGTGAGTCTCCCTGCTCTGTCTCGGTGCCAGCTTGTAATGCTGAGCGCCGGAAATGACGTCATCTTCCGGCGCTCAACATTACAAACCGGCACCGAGACTGTAACGGCCGAAGATAGTCAGGGTCAGTAGCCGAGGATCCACAGTGCAGAACCCGTGCTCGAACCAGAGGCAGGCGAAATGGTACTGGAGAAGTTCGGATAAACGTGAGACAAAGCCAAGGTCAAGGATTGGAGAAGTCAGGATAGCCGAGAGACGAAGCCGAAGTCAAGGGTTGGAGAAGTCAGGATAACCGTGGTACAAAGCCGGAGTCAGAACTGGAGCAAACACAAAACCGCAACTGAGCCCAGAGAAACAAAGCATGAAACTCTTTGACAGGCAGTGAGTGGACAGCTAAGGAGCCCTCAAATAGCCCCAGGCAGATAACACCACCTACAAACTAGTAGCATAAATAAACAGAGAAAATGTCCGGCTATCTTAGTTGTGGCGTGCGCATGCGTGAGGGTCTCGTCCGGCAGTGTCTGCGGGAGGCTGCTATGGCTGTAGCAGCTGCAGGTAAGTTATTAGCTGTTACAGAGACCTTGTAACCACTCGGCGCCCTCTCTCTCTCTCTCTTCTCGGCTTTAAAAAAAAAAAAAAAAGGGCTTGCCCCACTCGGCTCCATTGTCGGGCCGGCCCTGCAAGCAGGCTTCTTCAGGGGAAGAGTTGGCAGGGGTGGCACAGGCAGACTGTTTTAAGGGCAGCGTTGGCTCGGGCAGGCTGTTTTAGGGGCAGAGGAGGCACAGGCAGGTTGTTTAAAGGGCAGCGGTGGCACAGGCTGGCTGTTTCAGGGGCAGGGGTGGCACAGGCAGGTTGTTTTAAGGGCAGTGGTGGCACAGGCAGGCTGTATGAGGGGCCGCGGTGGCACAGGGTTTTAGGGTCAGAGGCCTAACCCCGTCAAAGTCTGGCTTTTATGGGCTATAACCATTACCCTCATCACTCCATAATGGGAGTTTCTCATTGTAAAAAAAAAAATATTCACACATATTTCTGTTAGTTTTTGAGTTTGTATTTCATTTTTAATTTCTTTTATTGGAAAAGGGACATTTAGAGTGGTGGTGGGGAGTTCCTGTTATATCACAATACCTGATCCCTGTATGCCAGGTACTTCATGTATATAACTATAGATAGATATATTTATACATATATATATACATATATATAATAGTTCCTGTATTTTCAAGTATTACCTCCTACCTGTTTAGTGCAGCATACACTAAAATGAACCTTTACCTCACAAGCTGCAATCTGAACCCCCTCTGAAACAATATATGTTAGATCTTTGATTTTTGCCACACAGCTTACTTTCAAGTGTATATTATTTGGGAAAGCATGCAGCCTCGGGTCGTTAGCGTACTTTAAAGTGAGGACAGACACAGCTAGCAACACCTCACACAACCAGGTTGGCAAATAAAAGTCACTCTGAAATGTTTTGATGTTGAGCGTTAAAAGCAAACTTTTCCATTTGCTGAAATTTTATGACACATTTTTTCTTTTATTATACACCTAACAATGAAAGGTGATTAAGGTCATTGTTACACGTTTCCCTTTAAAAAACAGTCTATGAAAAAAGGGCATGTTAAGGATACTGTTCTTTCTTAGCCTACTTTAAGAAAAAAAAAAAGTTTTCATTTTTGTGGAAAATTATCATGTGTTTTCAACTTCCTGGAGAATTCTTGTAAAACTGAAGTGAACCGCATTACCCTTTGTCCTGAACTCTTCTACTACTAATGGACAAATTGAGAAGAGATTGAGAACAAATGTACTATTAATTACACAGATGGCTTTTTAATAGAACCGTGGCTTTATTGCACAGTCACTAAACATTGTGCAGAAATTTCTTAATAACGCTGGCCAACCAGCATTCCTTCTGAAAAGAATAAAGATAGCATTGACCAGGAGGTTAAGTTATTTTAGGTTAGCTTAGGAGATAGTAGACAAAGACAGTGTATTGTTTGGGATGAATGCCATGCCCTATACTTTCAGCCCAACATCTTTCTGCAATGACAGATTTCTTAATTCACTGCAGATTCTCATAAAAGTGGGTGGTCAGTTCGGGGTGTAGGGGGGTAGAATCCAACAGTGCACCTATTCATACTGGGTGGGAGACATGTAATTCAGAATTAACCTGGGCTGATTTAATACAGCAGAGAGTCAAGGTAGGAGGATTAAAATTAGGATTAATGCATTTAATGTTGAGGTCAAGATGTTAAATCCTATGCTGAAAGACGTCAATGTAATAAAACATAGCATAGATGCAAAACAATCACCTGGACAGTTAATGGATAGCTCAAAAACTAAGAACTAAAGAAGTAGTGTAATTAAAATTAATTTGGAACAAATTGAGGGAAGTCTAGGCACATGTATAATGCAATGGTGGTATTTACTTTAGAAAGCTTCTGCTATTTCTACCTATTCCCGTTTTATTTATATTTTGGGTAGAAAGCACCGTGTGCTACATATGATCCAACTGAAAAGATAAAAGCAGGTGATTGGTAAAGTGATTTGGGCATTCTATTTGCCCTGAAGAAGGAAGCATTAAAACTTGAATTCTAGAATTGATTGCTACTTTCTGTGATGCTTACGTTAGAAATGTGTGCTAATAGTAATGGGCATTAAGGATTGGGATTTACAAAACAAATGTGAAATGCAATACAAAATATAATACAAACAAAATGAAATACACATACAGTGGCAAGTGGTAAATGAACCCTTCGCAATTACCTGGTTTTCTGCATTAATTGTTCAGAAAGTGTGATCCACACAAGTATAGACAAACACATTGTGCTTAAGCTCATAACACACAAACAATTATATTTTGTATATTTATTTATTGAACATAACCATTAAACATTCACAGTGGTGGTAGAAAAAGTAAGTGAACCCTTTATTTAATAAATGATCAACCTGCTTTAGCATCAATAGCCTCAAACAAGCTCTTCCTTTAGTTGCGGATAAGACCTACACAGCATTCTAGGAATGCTAGACCATTCTTCCTTAAGCTCAGCCTTATTCTTAGAATGTCTGGTGTGAATGGCTCCCTAGAGGTCATTCCTCCACATCTCTAATGGGTTAAGGTCTGTGCTCTGACTGGGACACTCCAAAAGGCGGACTTTCTTTTTTTTTTAAGCAAAAATGTACATTTATTACATTAGGGTTATTGTCCTACTGCATCCCCCAACTTCTACTGAGCTTCAGCTGGCAGACGGCCATCCTGACATTATCCTGTATGATATCTTGATAAACTTGGGAATTAATTGACCTCTCAATGATGGCAAGCTGTTTTACTGCCTTGAGTATTCTTCGTTGTGCCCTTGGAGATATCTTGTTTGGGCACCCACTTCTAGAGAAAGAGAGTAGCTAAATTGCTTCCATTTATAAACAAATTGTCTAACTGTGGACTGAGGAATATGTAAACTCTTTGAAATTTCTTTGTAACCCCTCCAGCTTCATGCTTCTACTGAGATTTATTTTTGCGAGGCATGGTTCACATGAGCAGATACATCTTGTGAATAGCAAACTATAGGTGTTTGAGTGTTTTTTATAAGTCAAATTAGCTCTAAAACACACCTCCAATCCAGTTTCATTGATTAGACTCCAATTAGTTCTTGTTGAATTCATTAGTTCACATACTTTTTGTAACCCACACTGTGAATATTTGAATGATGTACTTAATATGGATAATAACAATACAATAATTTGTGTGTTATTAGTTAAAATAGATGGTGTTTGTTCAATATTGTAATTTAGATGAAGACCACATTTTAAGACAAATTTATACATAAATGCTGGTAATTCCAAAGGGTTCACTTACTTTTTCTTGCCACTGTATATGAATACAGACTGAGAAACACACTGCATTTCAGTTTTTGATTCCTTATGCATGGTTACATTGGTTCCCTCATTTGCATATAAATTATTTTTGCGACACAACATATGGTGTCACTTTGTCACTACATATCAACAAACCATATATTGATATGGTGTTACCTTGTCACTATGTACCAACTAGGCTACTCTGCTGCATAACCCAACTGTACTTGAGCTTTGGGTCACTGACTGATGGCCCTTAAGGATCTTCTAGTAGAGAGCAGACTTAATGGTTCCATCAATTACAGCAAGTTGCCCAGGCCTGAAGCAGCCCCAGACTATCACACTACCACCACCGTACAATTATGTTGTTTTTTTGCCAAATGTGAGATTTGTGTTCTTTTTGGTCAGCAGTGGTTTTTGCCTTGCAACTGGGTGCCCATTGGAAGTCTTTTTTCTTATTGTGGAATTGTGAACACTGACCATAACTGAGGCAAATGAGGTCTACAGTTCTTTACCTGTTAGTCTGGGTTCTTTTGTGACCTCCTGGATGAGTCGTTGATGTGCTTTTGGAAGAATTTTGGTAGGACGGCCACTTCTGAGAGGGTTCCTCATTGTTCCAATTCTGATTCAGATTCTCATTGTGTAACAAGACTGTAGTTATTGCTAAGGAGAAATGCACCTCAGCATATCTTCACTTTTGTAATCTAGATTTTGCAGGCAGGACAGAATTGTTAGAGTAGGTCCTATTTCTATTTTGTGTCTTCGCTAGTTACGCAGGCACAATGCCTAATGTGTAGGACTCTGTGAATCTGAATCTGTGTACCCTGCCTAATATTTGCCTAGTAGTTGTAACTAAACACTTGTATTTAATTAGGGACTGCTTAGGACTTTGGGTTATTCTTTATATGTTTTTATTTGTAAATTATGATTAAATGTTAAGTTTTATTAGCTAAAATTCTTTAGTTTTTGGCACATGATTAAATGGCAATATTGCAGCCCTTATTAAATTCTATATATGTTCATTAGAACATAGTTTAACATTTATTTAAACATTTATTTAAAGAATTCATACACTTAACCATAGTGGGTGTATATATATATATATATATTATATATATATATATATATATATATATATACACAATATAATATATATATTATATATAATATACAAAATATATACCGTATTGGCTCGGATATAGGCCGCCCCCGTATATAGGCCGCACCCTAAAAGTTTGGTGCTTTTTTAAAGAAAAAGTTTTTTTTCTTTAAAAAAGCACCAAAAAAAAACATGCTGCCACTCTGTCCCCCCCCCCGATATGCTGCCGCTGTCCTCCCTCCCCGCGATACGCTGCCACTGTCCTCCCTCCCCGCGATACGCTGCCGCTGTCCTCCCTCCCCGCGATACGCTGCCGCTGTCCTCCCTGCCCGCGATACGCTGCCGCTGTCCTCCCTCCCCGAGATATGCTGCCACTGTCCTCCCTCCCCGAGATATGCTGCCGCTGTCCTCCCTCCCCGCGATACCCTGCCGCTGTCCTCCCTCCCCGAGATCCGCTGCCGCTGTCCTCCCTCCCCGAGATATGCTGCCGCTGTCCTCCCTGCCCGCGATACGCTGCCGCTGTCCTCCCTCCCCGAGATCCGCTGCCGCTGTCCTCCCTCCCCGAGATACACTGCCACTGTCCTCCCTCCCTCCCCGAGATCCGCTGCCGCTGTTCTCCCTCCCCGAGATCCGCTGCCGCTGTTCTCCCTCCCCGAGATCCGCTGCCGCTGTCCTCCCTCCCCGCGATACGCTGCCGCTGTCCTCCCTCCCCGCGATACGCTGCCGCTGTCCTCCCTCCCCGCGATACGCTGCCGCTGTCGCTGTCCTCCTCTGCCCCCCCTCCTCGACTTACCGGAGCAGACTCCCGGGTGTCTTGCGGGGCCGGCGAGGGACATCTACGCAATACGCGTATGCAACTTCCGGTACCGGAAGTTGCATGCGCGTATTGCGTAAATGTCTCCCGCCGGCCCCGCAAGACACCCGGGAGTCTGCTCCGGTAAGTCGGGGGTGGGCAGAGGTAAAACGCTTAGATAACCTCCCGTGCCGGCACCCCCCCTCCCCCGTGGGAAGTGCTGGCAGGGGAGGCTGTCTGAGCGTATCGGGGAGAAGGATGCAGGTCCCCTGCACCGCTGCGGGGGATCTGTATCTTAACCCGCTGCCTGCCCGGCGCCCGGGACTGCATGTCCCGGGCGTCGGGCGCTAGAGCCCGAATATAGGCCGCACCCCCACTTTAAAAACTTAAAGTGGGGGAAAAAAGTGCGGCCTATATTCGAGCCAATACGGTATATATATAAAATATATAATATTAAAACAACATAAATATACCAAACCTTGTAAATTAAATTATATGTCTTTTATGTGTTACTAATTGAATCCTCTTTCCAAACTCTAAAGGTGTTTTAGCTATTAAGGATGAAAAATGGTGAAATATCTGTTAAGATCCGGTGACACCTGTGGGTAAAGTCTCCATAATTAGTTTATGTGACCTTCACTAACCTTTCTTTTAAGCAATGATAAGACTGAACTAGAATGCCACCTGTCCAGCTGAAATACAAAGCTCTGAAAAGGGCTAACCTATCCAGCTGTGTACTGTGAACTCTGGTCCTCTGGAGCACAGCCAGAAAAAAACATTAATTTTAGAAAAACAAAGTAACCACAGACACAGAATGATGGACTCAGGGTCATGTCGGACACCTTCCCAAATGCCCTTAGGATGGCAGAACAAAAAAACAACAGCTAAAAAACAAAAATGTTAGGCATCAAGATTTGCTCAAATTACCAAAATTGAAATGGGGCTCAAAAACATTGCTTGTGAAACATGTTATGCTTTTAAACCCAATATTCACAGTAGTTAATATAACAATGGACAATTTTAAAGACATGGCCATCTGTAGAAAGGGTGAGAAGGTCCGGTAATATGGAAAGTTCATAGATAAGAATGTTGAAAAAAGTGTACTTAACTAGAACCAAAAACTTGTACCATGGATGGTTTCTTCACTAGCAGCAATCCAAATGCTCCATAGTGTAGAATAATAGTCCCTCTAGAAGTCAGCAATTGTGTAGCCTAACCCCACAAAAGCATTGAAAAGCTGGCTAAAAAAAAAACCCAATCATAGCCCATCTGTATGAGGTTTAACATACGTTAACTTTTTGGCTAGAACTGTCCCAGCCTGTTACAGACAGCCATATAATATAAAATTCATGCAATCAGTAAACTGTGTACCTAAATCTGTGTACTGCCATTTAAGCTGCCTAAGTAAGGACGAGAATGGCACACAAAACCAAACACCGGGAAACTACATTTAAAGGTGCTGTTCTGCTAACATTTATGACTAAAATGCACAATTGTAAGCATCATTCATACTACTGCTGGATAAATTAATTCCCAGAAATAATTCTTCAATAATTTAATACTATCTTCATCCATAATTTTGGAGTCCTTCTTTTTTAGTCATGTGACAAAAAATAAGGACTTGGTAGGTTGTTGACATAGGAACTGAAACCTTTCCTCAAAGCTTCTATTTTGTTTTTATATGACTGAACTTTTAGAGGAAAAAATGACAATGACAGACTTGCTAAAGGTTTATTTGCTGAATATATTAGACTGTTCAATTAATGTTCTCTCTACGTGAAACAGCAGAGATCAGGAGCACCAGGTCATAGATAATATTTCTAACAAAGAGGTCATTGCAGGTGGCTCAGGTTCATTGTCCAAGTAGCAAAGACAAAAGGTTAAGGAAGGCAGCATTCAAACCACATACACACAGCAGAGTTTTAACAGGGATTGCTGGAGACATACGGAGGACTCCATCTTCCAACAAGAACAGGCAGGATGCATGTACACCAAAAATACATTGACCATATCCTTTTCATTGGCTTCTCTGATAAAACAGAGTTTATAAAAAAACTGGGAAAGTCTGATAAATGTATATAATATTCATTAATAATGGATTACAGAAATCATTTTGTTGTAACCTGTATTACCTAGATTAAATAACATCCAAAATTTCTATATTATAAAATACATTATTTTACACTTTCAATTCAGTTTTGTTCATAATTGTTCCAACTGTACCATTCCTTAGAAGCAAATTTCTAAAGTGTTACAGTTAACATGGGAAAAAAAGAAAATTTATACTGAGATAACATCAGTGGTCTGACATGACTAGTTTAGTCAGCGCTGTAGCTAGCTCCTTTTGTGCCCGAGGCAAGAATGGGAAATTGTGCCCCCCAACTATTTTTTACAGAGGTTATTTACACTGCCCTTACACATACCTGCCCATAAACACACACATACACATATACTGCCCTTATACACGACTGCCCATACATGCTGCCTTTACACGAACATGCCCATAAACCCACATATTCACATAAACTGCCATTACACACACCTGCCCATACACACTGCCTTTACACACACCTGCCCATACACACTGCCTTTACACACACCTGCCCATTAATACGCATATACACATTTACTTCCCTTACACACGTGCCCATAGATCATCCCTTTAAGCAAATAAAGTTAGCCCTGAAAAAGAGGCCAGATCACCTGCAAAGATTAGAATTTTCGGCCGAAATTCGTGGGTCCACATTCAATAACACTCTCTTACACTTGCATTATCGTTCACTCTCTGTCTCAATCTCTCTGAATGTTTCCCTACCGTCTCTGCCGACCACTTCTGCTTCTTCCACATCGTCTTCTATCTTCTCCCTTCTTTTG
The DNA here is from genome assembly GCF_027358695.1 of Spea bombifrons. NCBI lineage: Eukaryota > Metazoa > Chordata > Amphibia > Anura > Pelobatidae > Spea > Spea bombifrons. Next base: position 88,942,457 of record NC_071091.1, on the reverse strand, counting down.
TATCTTCAATCCTCAATCCGCTATATTGATTCTTTGTTCGCCTCTCTGCGGACATTAACCGTAACCCTGCAAGAACTTCCATCAAAATGGCGTAGCTGCAGTGATGTCTTCCCCAATTCTCCAAAATGACTGATCTGCTAAGGTTCATTTGCTTAGGATACTAGAAAGCTCAATTAATGTGGGTCAGCACATTTTAGCCTTGAGACAGCCACTATATCCCATTAATCTAATTATTTTTAAAATGTTTATTTAGTGCGTATTTACACTGCCGATAATATCTAGTTTTTTTATATATAATATGTTCCAGTGAAATAATAATGGATGTTTCCTAAAAACATGGGAACCGTAGTTTAAAGTTTTTAGAAGCTTGCTCAGTCTTCTGATATAGGTATCACCCAGTGATATACAGTAGCAATGTTATAAGTAAAGGGATAACTTTGATTCTCTTGTGACCCTTTCATGCTAATTAAAACAAAGCATTCCATTAGCCCTTTATGTTTTGTTTTAAATCCTACTTCAATGAGTTCTTCACAAAATGTAACCGAAATATTATGGTGAATGCCATTCAGCTAAAACAATTTGAATGCACATTAGCTATAGTATCATAAAAATGCACAATCCTCTACATGGTAAATTAAAATAACCATAAAATTACCTGGTTACTTACAAAATAAGAGATAGTAATGTATAAAAAATAATTTCCTTAAAACGGTCCTGATATTTTTTAGAGATAAGGGAGATTGTTTTTACAGCCCTGTCTGTGTCAGTGGCTAGATCAAAAATGTGTTGAGTGATAGATGATGAGTTTTAAGAACACAGATACTCTAAGGTTTCCCATAGACCTTGGGACTCTATGTGCAGTTGACTCTAGGGCACACTGTACAAAATCAATCAGAAAGAACAATAAAAAGAGGAATTCTAGATGGGAATTAAAAGGTGTAACATGTCAGGGTGAGCAGTGGGAAAGCGTGTTTCAGTGATCAGTATGTCAGCAACAAGCCACATGTAAAATGGTGAGTCATGGAACTGATGTTTCTTGGTTAAATTCTGTAGTTGTGATAGAGTACCCCAGTGATAACTCTGATACTGATGAAAAATAAAGTGTGATGTATTAGTTAACCACAGATGTCTCACTGGCTCGTAAAATCGAGCTGGGACTAGGTGAATTGTTCCTTGCCAATGAATACCTGGCCCAGAAACGCTGACATCCTTCCTTCGTTTTCAGTGCATATTTTGGTAATTGCAGGTACAAGAGGCTCACAGGAAGTCATTAATCTTTCATGAGACTATTCTACCATTTCTGAGTTCAGAACAATAGCGGCTCACAGAGTCTTACGTAGTCTCATAGTTGGAAGAGAAAAACAAAATCTGATAAACTCATGCAAACGAGAATGAGGCAATTATGTAAAAGAATTACCACTGGGAACGAGTTGAGGAGCATATGCAGTAGTTGACTGGTCTTAATACGTTAACTGTCAAATTAGTAAATGACTAGGCTTTATCACTGAACATTTTAGACTGTTGTAATTGATAATAAATAAGTGGAAATTAATGACATTAGCAGATCTAGATGTTTTAGTGTAAGTTGCTGATATACCCAGTTCTACCGAATAGATTGTCTGTTAAGATATTTTGTTCTCTGGCAAGGTTATTGATGTTGCAAGATTGTAAAGCTCTGTACTTATGTTCAATGACTGTTGCCAATGGCCATCAGAAAGGATGCAGACCATTGGCTATGCCAAAATAACCAAGCTAAATGTGAGAAGCTTAACATTTGTTTTAAGCTGTGTTCAATTTTAAAGGCTACAAGAGAAAAGGGATAAACAGTTGGAAGGACACGTGACCTTAATAGTAAGTGATGATAATCACAGTAGAGGCATCAAGAAAGTTTTAGTGTGATTGTATAAATGTATTTATTTTATTTTTTCTTTGTTTGTTCGTAGTTTTAATGTCTTAAAAATTTAATAAAGATATTTAAAAAAAAAGAAAGGAATAAAAAAGGAGAAAAGGAAGATTATGCATGAGAGGAAGATGCATGAGAGGAAGGCTCAGAGCCATAACTAGGGCTTTTGGAGCCTGAGGCAGGGCCGGTGGTCCCATCACATCATATTCACTAGTAGAAACAAAAGGGTGGCTCGGGCTGTCAACTTGCAACACCTGGTACAGCTTTCCCTCTCGACTCATGAACGTTACTGCCCTGTGAAGAATGAATAAGTACCCACTAGTTACCCCTTGTTTGATAACTAAACAATGTTTAGCATCACCTCTCCGGAGAATGACTGTTAATATGCACTGGTCACCAAGCAGTTAAACATTATTTATACACAATGTCTCTCTCTTTTGTGTCTTCACCAATCTCTCTCTTTTCTCTCTCCCTTTTGTTTCTATATACCCTCTCTCTTCCTTCTCACTCAATTTTCTCTTTTCTTTCTCCTCTCTCTCTCTCTCTCTCTCTCTCTCTCTCTTTTCTTCTATCATATCCTTTCTTTCTTCATTCTCTACTCTTTTTCTCCCACCCACATGAACCGAACGACCCATCAGCCATGTAAATTGTTTCTGAAGACTAACAAAGTACTTATGAGCTACCCAGTGATTAGGCAATGTTCTCTGTTATATTCAACAGAACTGTCCCACCAATTGCTTTAATATATATATATATATACATATATATATATATATATATATATACAACCCCCCCAAGTAGATATATAGATTTACCTTAAAATGTAAAGCGTCTCACCTTTCTTTTTATAGATAGCACATGATTAATTCACAAACTCTCCCTTCATAGTCCAGCAGGAGCATCTCACGACAGCCGGGTGGGATTTACTGTAATAAGTAAGGTCACTGTGGTAAGCTCAGAGTTATGAGAAAGCAAAATATAAATTAGTGGTCAGAATGGTCGGTCTATCCTCATAAACATAAAGCTTGGTCTACACTAACATTACTCTCTAAGTCTTCATCTTTTTTAACCAACATTTTAAAAAACACAAGGAAGTGTTTGATATAAACTGAGTTCTGGGCTGGACGTCAATGCCAGAAACTTAACCAAATACTATATCTGGATGTTTGGGTGCTCTTGATTTTTCCCAATACCCCATAAGGATATGCTAATAAACAGATATCAACATACACTTCTCTCTATGTGAGCCTCGGACAAACACATGATTCATGTTTCTGAAAGTGTTTTGGCTGGATCACCTGATGTACCAATGTGCAAACCACAACGCAAACAAAAGCAAGCCACAACCTGAGAATGTGTATTTATCTGCAGTAAAGAGCAGAACAGTATTACAATGCAGAATATACCTCATAATGTATGCACTGGAACTTGTGCTGCAGAATTAGAGTTAGAAAAAAAGATATTTTGGTTTGATTATTTTTCGTTGGATTGGCATAAAAATTCTCCAAAGAGCAGGGAGGTTTTGCTTAACGATCCAGCAAGACCTCATAAGACCTATGAATATGTTCACCGTTTAAATAATTTCGGCTCTTGAGCATTAGAAAGCATTAGAAAGATTGCTAAAATGTTATATCAAGCTAGCAAGAAATTATCATTTTAATGGAATGTGATAGAAGATACTACAATGCAATTTCATAAATTCTGGTATTTGCACTTGCAGACCGCAGTTTTCCAGGAATCACTGACGTGAATGCACAGTATGTACAGAAAACCAGGTAATCAACACATGTAGATGAACATGTGATGATGAATGTCAAGAACAGGCAAGGATACATATTTCACTTATATTATATAAAGCCATTCATTATTGCAAAACAAATTTCCTCTGCCCATGAGAACCAACCACCCCTAAGAGTCTAAGACAAGTATCATAAGCACACCATACTATTTCTCTTCCATTATCTGCATTTTCAATTCCATTTTAATTTCCCATTCCTCTCCCACCAACTCTCTAAAAATGCAGTAGACCTTTCATTACGTTACCTCCTTTCCAACAATGCGGTGGATGGGCAAAATATAAATAGATATAAACATCTGATTTGCTTTTCTTTATTTAGTAGAGTCTGCCTCCTTTATTAAAGTTTGTAGCTTAGAGTTATCAAGCTAATTTGCAGAAATGTTGTGGTTTTTTAACTTCACTATTCATTTTGAAGGACCATCATTAGTTTGACCGACAAGACGTTCTGAGATGGCCCTTTATAATGCATAATTCAATGTGTTAAGAGACTTTTACGTACCTTCACTGATTGAACAATACATTATACAGGACCAGCCAAGCTCTTCCTCCAGCAGAAGCTCACTGGTGTTGGGTCTTCATAGCAAGGAGATGAGATAAAGCTGTAAGTTCTCCTGTCAACTCTCCCTTTAGTGAACAGACCCCGAATATTCTGACCCCAATCTAAAGCAGACAACCCTAAGTCTGTCATAAGGCACAAAACACTATTGGAGGCAGACATAATGCTTCGTACCATATATTTGTTTGAAAATTGAGCAGCAGTTAACTAGACTTTGACATTCGTATTCGGGCGAACATGAAAACGAACACGAAGGGTGTGTTTTCGTTGTTCAGCCCGAATACCGAAGAAACAAACATGGCGGCGGCTAAACGTACATGAAGACGAAGACACACAACACGAAGAATCTTCGCGTTCGTCTTCATTAATCTCTCCAACTAATCTCCCTGGTCCCTTCCCCATCTAGCCTACCTTATCTATGCAGCATTGCAGGGGTTAACGGGAGCGGAAATCTGTAGGATCGCACAAGGAGTTAAAGGTCTGTGTGAATGACTCTATTTTTGCTGGCATCAAACAATGAAGGAGGTCCCTGCCGGCGACCAACAGAGTTGTTTGGACCTTTAAACCCTGGAACAGGGAGACCAATGGTCTCCCCAAGCCAAGTTCGCGGTCAGGAGTTAAAAGTTTGTACGAGCGACTCTATTGGTCAGAGGAGCTGTCAGAGGAGCTCCCTGCTGGCGACCAGTAGAGTGGCTCGCACCGACCTTAAACTCCTGGAACCTCCTCAGGCCAAGTTTCGCTGTCAGGAGTCAAAGGTCTGTACGAGCGACTCTATTGGTCACTCATCAACACGAAGAATGTACATGAATATTTGCCCGAACCGAACACAGGAATGGATGAATATTCGTGGAATATGAAGATTTTTCCCCATGCAAACGAACACGAAAGTTAGCCGGCGCCCATGGCACCTACTGGCTGCCATGGAAGAATAACAAAGTATTCTGGATAAACAAAGACATACATTTAATATATATCTGTCAAGACACATAAACACCTTAACAACAGCACAGTACACCCTAGTTCATGGAAGCATTTTTGAGGCAGTATGTAATTCTCTAGGTACAAAGTGTTTTTAGGAAACTGGTCTAAGAAAGCTGGATGAAGACTTTTGTTATTTGACATACATGGAAAGAGACACAACAATTATTTAATGATAAAGTGTGCAGCTCTAATGGAGTCAATAGGCTAACTTCCTGATGAGTCATATGGCATAAGCTCATGAAATAAAGGACACTAATGGTGACCTCTCTCCACAGCTGGGTCACACATGGTACTCAAGAAATACATAATGCAAGCTTGTCTATTTTTGTAGAAGCAAGTCAAAAGTAAATCAACAACGTGAATGAAAACCAACTGACGCTTTAATGACTTTATAACTGTATTTAAAACAGCTGAACCTATACATGGCGGTAATCCAGATAGGAAGTCCACTGGTTAATATTAACAATCATTTAGAAGACAAATGAAAGCCATGAATTAAAGCAAGCGCTTGGCAGATGACTTTCCCTTACTGACCTCTTCCTAAAGATAGAGTTTGGGCTGTACAATTCACAAGAAAAGATGTTGCAATAGCACGCCATGGTGTGGAAAGGTGAAATGTGTCTTACACAAGCTCGAATGATTAATTCCAGACGCTCGTAATACAAAAGGGGAAACAGGTGCGAACAATTGAGCCATCTGTCAGTAAGCTCTCATGATCTCTTCTGTGATATCTTAATCGTATGCTGATCCATGTGCAACATTGGAAACATCCCTGCCCTAGCTGGCTGCCGCGAACACATCTGTAAGCCTTTGCTGCTATATTGCTTATGTGCTTTTAAATCCAAGCACGAATCAAGGTCTCATATAACATGACTGCCATCACTTCCATTTTCAGGGTGATGGAAAGGATCATTAGTGAATGTCTAAAATCTTCTACCGTTTTTAAGACGCCACCAGTGATGTATCCAGGCTGAGGCCGACTAGGCCTAAGGTAGCAGGTCTAGGGATGTGGCAGTTCCCCTGCTACAAAAAAAAGAGGGAGGGGGGAGATTGTACTCTTGGTCAATCATATCCCCGATGTCCCACTGTACAGTGGGCCTGTTACAGGTGAGATATTTGATCTCCCCAACTGACCTACTTATAGTATGGAAAGCTTTATGTTGACAAATGTTTTCCGATGGGTTGCACCATTTCGTGTGCATTCTTTGAGTCATTTAGTACATTCTTGCATTGGGCACTGCAACGCAGGTCAGGCTTAGCATCAATAGCCCATTAGCTTGATGATTTCCTGGTTATAGGTCCTCCAGGTGGGCAGGATTGTGTTTTACTGTTATCTACCTTACTGGATTTATTGGCTCAGTTAGGTGTTCCTGTGGAAGCTGAGAAAACAGTGTTTCCATTTCGTAGATTGTCTTTTTGGGGAATTGAAATAGACAGAGAACAAAGAGAATGCAGGTTACCAGCAGACAAGGTAGAGAAAGCCAGGCTGCTTGTTAACAAGCGATGTGTAAAAATTAAATTTCACTTCACTCCAATTGACTTTTGCCTGTAAGGTGATCTCTATGGGGAGGATATTCAACTGAAGATCGGAGAGATCCATGGCAAGGGTGACAAAGAGCCTTTTTAAGATAAGGCTAACCAAGCAGCTAAAACAAGACCTGGCAGTCTGGGACCGCTTCCTGTCTAACTTTAACTGAGTCAGATTGTGGGAAGATAAGGAAGTGTCCAGCACAGACTTACAATTGTTTACCAATGCAGATATGGACAGCCAAATAGCACCAGCTAGGCCTCACAAAAAATGTGATACTCATCAAACTGTTCTCCATTATTGTAGCACTTGAAATTGGGTGGGCTAGCTTGGCCAACAAGTCTGTTCTGGACAGATAATGTGAGCATCATGCATGTTATTAATAACCAGTCATCAGGCTCATTACGCATCTGTTATTATTATGTATGGTTTTAAGCACGTGCCAGGAGTAGACAATACCATATCTGACGCCCCTAAAACCTTTGGAGTTGGTAACGGACGCTTAGATCAGCTCATCAAAGGGACTCGAAAAATGCTTGCAGAAAAACACACAGAAATGGAGCAGGTAGGTAAATTTTGTGCTTGCTGCATCTCAGTCAACGCCATTCACCTGAGACACACTGCTGCAATACGTTGCGCAAATGAACGAGCAGGGTTTTGCAAGAGCCAGGGCCGATGTAGCTGGGAATCCCACTGGAAGAAAATAATATTCACTGGCTCAGGATAAGAGGAATGACGCAGAAAGACCTGCCACGCATGTTAGGACATGCAGAGAGGTGCTGAGGTAACCACGATCTCGTTATTTTACATCTGGTAATCAGTCGATATAATAATCTGATTACAGAGCTAGGCCAAAAAGCTACTGCTGAGAGTTTACATTAGTTTGGGCAGACATTATACCTAGAAATGTATGGCGAGTATCCTACCCCATATCCATCCTAGCTGTAGCGACCTTTACAGACGGGATTCATTTGCCAGATATAGGGTTAGGTCTGTTCAACAAGGACATTCATGATTTTATTGTGGCTGAAAGTCCATTTTGGGGGCAGCAAGAGGGGTACCAGTTTGAGATGATGTGAGCTTTTTGACATGGTGCACTAACCCGTTGGCAGTAGCCATCAGAAGATGGGCACACTGTGGTCATAAAAAGATGGACATGGTCAGCAACAATACTCAGGCAGGCTGCCGCGTTTACACGATGCTGAATTGGTACTAAGGGGCCCAAAGTGTGCCAAGAAAATTTCCCCCACACCATTACACCACCACCACAAGTTCGTTGATACAAGGCAGGATGGATCCATGTTTTCATGTTGTTTACGTCAAAGTCTTACCCTGCTATCTGAATGTTGCAGTTGGAATCGAGACTAATCAGACCAAGCAACGGTCTTCCAGTGTCTTCCATTGTACAATTTTGTGAGCCTCTGCGAATTATAACCTTGGTTTCCCATTGTTAGCTGAAAGGAGTGGCACCCGGAGTGGTCTTCTGCTGCTGTAGTCCATATGCTTCAAGGTTTGACATGTTGTGTGTTCAGAGATGGTATTCTGCATACCTTGGTTGTAACGAGTGGTTATTTGAGTTACTGTTGCCTTTCTGTCATCTCGAACCAGTCCACACAACTGCTGCTCACTGGATTTTTTCTCTTTTTTGGACCATTCTCTGTAAACCCTAGAGATGGTTGTGCGTGAAAATCCCAGTAGATCAGCAGTTTCTGAAATACGTGGACCAGCCCGTCTGGCACCAACAACCATGCCATGTTCAAAGTCCCTTAAATCCCCTTTCTTTCCCATTCTGATGCTCGGTTTGAATTTCAGCAAGTTGTCTTGACCACGTCTACATGCCTAAATGCACTGAGTTTCTGCCATGTGATTGATGGCTGATTAGCTATTTGTGTTAACAAGCAATTGAACAGGTGTACATAATAAAGTGGCCAGTGAGTATATATATATATATTTCTGGGGGGAAAAACAAGCCTTCTGGCTTGTCTGGTAGATATGGATTAGTGTTTAAGAATGCTTCTACTACCCCTTAATTTTAGGTGGATGGGTTTTCCATCACCTTTACCCGCCATAACTTTTGTTATTAAACTTTTGTTAATATATATATATATAATAAATATATATATATATATATATATAAATACAGTATATACTGCAATACTTATCCGTAGAAAACACCATACTAACTTTTTACTTTATGCGAATGGTGGGGAAACTTTCTCAGTACTCAGATTTTTTCACAGTAGATGGCAAGGTTCTAATGACATCACATTTTCTTACATGTAGATCTTGATGCAGTTGGCTGCTTTTCCAATTTTGGGTTTTCTGAAAAGATTATTATAGAAAGAAATATAAAACCTCTCCTTTTATCTAGGTTATTTCATTGTGATTCACCTGTTTTGATGCTTGAGTGAAACCAATTGATCACAAAGGCTTAATTTTCTCTTTTGTTGAACATAATTTCCTTATTCCGTTTTAAAAGACAAATGGGAATTAAAATGTTCATGTGCAAAAACATGTTCATTCCAGACAGATTGTTCCGCCAGTATAATAGTTTTGTCAACATTATTTCACCCTTTATTTTTGGAGTAAAAATAGAGAAACTATGTGTTCCCAGACAAATAGATAAATTCCGTGCTAGGTCATGTTTTCTTGTAATATCCACAATAGATTAAAATAAATTCACCCTAAAATACATTGCATTTGCCCTCTCCTCTTCCCAATCTCAAACATGTCATACCCTAGTGTTGATATCTCTCTCTCTAACTCCACCCGCACATCTGCTCTTGAGGATGTAGACCCAACTATTACTTGAGCTTCACAAACCTCATGTTTTCAACCCTGGCACGTGACACTAACCAACACCTTTGATGTTGCTCCCGCACTACTGAACCTAGTTAGCGTAAGTCTCATACTATGTCTGATTTCTTGCACTATAAATTTATGCTACAATCCTATTAATCCGCTTTCACCTTTGCCAAACTTAGTCTGGTGCAGCTGCAGGCATCTCAAGCTGTTAGGGACATGTGGACGGCTGTGACTGTGCATCCAGGGGAGTACACTGTGTTTGGGACCACCATGCCAGCAACAGGTCCCGACCACGTTACAACTATATGGCCATATTTTGCCTAGCCCATCACTACGCCAAAGTACCCCAGTTTGCAGAGTCCTATCTAATTTTTCACGGCTTCATTGCTTACCAAGTTGTTGAATCAGTGGGATTGTACTGATATAAGTAGAATACACATTCAGATTCCAGGGTTGCTGCAGAATAATAATGACCAATAAGTACACAAAGCAAAGCAAGAATTCAGTGCATACCCAGAGATGACCATTCCAAAAACACCCATCTATGGCATAAATATTGGGCATTCGGTCACACTATATGGCCATATAGTGCTTAACCCGCCTCTACGTCAAAGTACCCCACGTTTGGCGACTCCTATCTAATTTTACATGGCTATATTGCTTACCAAAGAGCTGAATCAGTGGGACTGCATTGCATTTCAACCTAATAAAAATCTCATGCAATCGCAGTCCCACTTATTCACTTCTTGGTAACCAACAAAACTTTTAATATTTATCTTGTGTAGCATGCATCTGAACTTCAGTAGTTTTCCTCCTTGTCGTAAAAGCCACTTACATACTACATCGTAAAATGTATGCTTTTTTATTTAAAATGAGAATTATTACATCGTTTTGTATGTGCTATCATCCAGGACAAGACAGGATAAGACATTAGACATGTGAAGTAATAGCTGTAATTACTAAATAAGCAGCTGACACCTTCATGTTAAAAAATCCACGCTGACAGCTGCCCCCAAAACGTATTGCATTTTACACCTCGTGGATTCTCAGCTGTCCACAAACTTAGAGATTATTAAACTCTCGTGTTGCTGTATTTAATAGTAAACTTGGTAAAAGTTGTTTTATACCCCGTTAAACTACAATTACAAAAAACGCAACATTCCGATTCCTCTCACATATTCAGACTGGTACACTATATTTCCTTAGATATAGGCTTTCTGTATGATAGGTCATAGCCTTACATTTGGGGAAATAAACTTAATTAACATAAAGTTAGAACACTTCTTCTAACAGGAAACAGATTATGAATGATACATTTGAATAGATTGTATTCGATATGGTATGTTGTCATGCTTATAATGACTAGTGACAGTGGTCAATAAGGTGAGAAAATACATTTTATGTTATAATGCACACCTACAATAACACGTACACAAAACTATCGCTAATGCATTATTTTTAGCTCATTAAGATTGACAAGCTCAGATATGGAATGATACAAGTGATTTATGTAGGCATATCTCTCAAAAGGTAACATTTTTGCTTTCATAGGACCCTTTTCCATATTAGCAATGACCCCTGTTTCATAAACAATCCAATATATTGACGACATATATTCCTACAGGCTTGTCCTATTTAAAAAAGCAAATGATGAGCTTTGTTTTATAGCATGGATTATCTCAGTTTGATAAATTGAAAGCTGAACATACGGACTGATGAAAGTCCCTCGGAAAGAACCTAGGGATTAGCAAAAGGTTAGGTGGTTGCACAACCATGCGAAAGGCAATGAGGTCAAGATAGCGTACGCTGTGGAGCTCCTGGCACTCACACTTGGAGAGATACTATTAACTATGCTCATGTTTACAAATATTGTATTAACTGCAACATAATATCATAAAGATGCATATTTCTGCAATGAAACAATAAGTCTCAAAATGATCGTCAAAATTTGAAATGGCCAAAGAAGGATGCATTATTTTATGTGACTATGTGACCAATGGATAGTCATTTGTAACTGAGTGACATTTAAAGTTTAAAGTTAAAACAGATAATTATATTTACGCTGTATATATATTCTGCTGTGTCTATACACTATTGTGACTTTTGGAACTATAGATACACCCATACCCAGCAAACACAGGTATGTGGATGGATTTGTGTGACAAAGGGGGACGCCTTTGAGGTGTGAACCAAATAAAGCAGTGTATTAGAAATGCGTAAAGTAGATCTTATTCAGTTTTTTATTATATGTATTGTGTGTGAATGTATAGATTCTTATTATGTAGTCACATTGAAGGTAGAATATACAGTTGACTTGTGTATTTGGATTCGTACAAATTGCAAATTTAACTCCAATTTTATTGTCCAAAATTCGAGAGCCCACATTCACTCACACTTTTACTCACTCTCTCACTATCTTGTTCACTTTCACGCTTTCTAAATGTCACAGGAAGCACCGTCATTTTGCCCGAACTTGAACTTAGGGAAATATCCGGTGATGCACTTTCATGGCCAGCGTCACCATATTCCCCTGATTTCAAATTAGGGCAAAATGACTGCCCTTTCTGTGACATCTAGAAGGTGCGAGACTGATATCTTCTCCCCCATTTCGAGAAGGGGAGAAGCTGTTATTTTGCCCTAATTTCAATTCGGGGCAATATTGCAATGCTTGCCATGACGTCCTCTCTCCCAAACGGAGGAACAGGGAGAGGACTTTACCGGACCTGCCACCAAATTGCCCCGAGTTCAAGTTCAGCCAAAACCAACCAGTCAGGGAACCAAATTCATTGCTCAAAAACAAATGAGTCAAAAACAAACTAAAAAATTTGACAGTACATGTTTATATGGCTGGTCTTTGATTAACTCTTGGAAATTTGGTGTTGTCAAGTCTGTACAAAGGATGTTTTTAGATAGTAAACTTGCCTAGGTTTTTGCTCTGAGTATTCCCTTATATAAGTTTGAATATTTTAACCTGAATATTTTGTTAACAAGAGAATCACTAGGCATTTAAGGGACATAATGGAAATTGCAATAGCAGTATTATAATACCTTTCAGTCACATTACCTTTTCTTCAGAAAAGTCTCAAAATCATTGAGCTATAGATTGAGCAATATGTAAGTATATCCTGGAACCTTTCATAGGGCTCCCCAAGGTCAGACCTATAGGTCACCCAGCAGGCATAACTTTAATGCAAGACATATCTCCTTAAAGGTTTTCCTGTGGTTAGAAGGATTTCCGGCTGTAATCAGTTATGTTAATTAAGTGTTAACAAGGTAAAAATTGGAAATATTTCTCCAGGGGACTAGTTTTAGGCAAAAGCCGTGGTGCACGTTTAAAATGTATTACAACAGTGTATGTTTTTTTTTATTTTGCTTAAAATCGCTTTCCTTTCCTTTACATTTTGTTTATTAACTCCTCAAGCTCATTTGCTTATAGATTGAATATATATATATATTGATTATCTGTATTACAGTAGAGAGATGCCTTTATTCATTTGTAATTCTGTTTTTTATATTTTTCTACAAAGGGTTTACTTCAAAGAGAACTATATATACTAGAGCCATGTTCTATTACAAATGCTCTTGTCACATACCCTGATTGCAGATACCAGAGCGCCACAATATGACATCATATCCAGACACCCAGCAGCAATACGACAATAAACACTCTAACTTCAATTAAGTTACGTTTCTTAAAAAAGAAGAATTAGAAAGGAGTTGGCATTCAGCAGGCAGTACTGTTGGACTCTGCAAGTCCAGGCGGATCATTTGGTGGGCAGTTTCAGAATGTTGTTAAGAACTGATACAAGTCAGATCCTAACTTGCATTGGGGTACTTTCCAGTTCTGTGACATAAAACCTCAAATAAAACCCATGGAAAAGGTATTTCAAGTGTTGTAATTGAAATACACAGCTATATCTATATGGTGACTAAATTACTTGTGAATTTGTATGTGCTTAACTTTTTATGTGTGTTCCTTTAGAGCAGCCATGTCTTAGCCCTACTTTTTGATTTTACATTAATATTTATATATAAAGAAATATTATAAAATACAAACCTACATTATATAAAACTGCATAGGAAATGTAGACATAAAGGAGTTAGAAAGATATGTCAAGGAAATAAGGTGAGTTTTAAGTACTTTCTGGAAGCTGACCCGTAGGGCTGCTGATGGTCCAAGAAACCTAATATCTGTCTAAACCGAAATAACATTCATTTTCAAATATATTTAGAATCCTCAATAAATAAAAACAATTTCCCAAAGATTAAAGTAACCTTTGTGTTTTCTTCCATATATAATGCGTTGACCAGGAAAATACAGTTTAGGAAAATGGGTGAAATGTACAAGAGGAAATAAAGCAATACTTAATGAATTAATTTTGTACGTTCCACCTGGGATCTCATCCATAGTGCAGGTTTCCACAACCTGCCCGTCAGCACAGGGGGTCCTTTCATTCACATGGATATGTCTAACAATGTGTGTGTCCAAGGGAGGAGAGCCTGAGAAAAGCACCGTTTGAGCCATTGAAGACCAACTTTGACCACCTGTTATGCCTTAAATGGCTGTTTTTGTGTATGATTTGTGTTTTGATTTAAAAAGTTGCCCTTCCACGCTGTAAACTGATCGCCATACAATTGTGTCACAAAAAAACGTGATTTAAGATGCTGTGATTTAAGATGTAAGCAAAATATATAACAGCGGACTTACTTTATCTTTACTTCCATGAAATATAAAGAGATATAGATTACTGTAACGGCACTACAATGAAATGATACCAAGAAAAATAATAAAGTCAGGATTTAACCAAATTAGAAGGAAAGGGTGGAGGTTGCCTCGGGTCTGGGTCTCCAGGTGCTTTCTATGAAAGGCAGCATCACACTGCCCACCGTATTATGGGGTCTCATCTCGCACTCACCCATGGGGCACCACCACCCAATTCCAGAAAGAGCATGCCCAGAGTCAAGTGCTAGCCTATTTAAACCCAGAACACCTTTTGGACAGGTGCTCAGTTGTATTGTGTGCCAGCACCAGTGTGAACCTGCGTGTGTCATGAACTTGCCTTCCCCTGCAGTGTGACCCTATTTGGTTGCGCTTTTGGCTTTCTTATTGGACTTTTGCTTCTAATTTGCCCCTTTGCTGCTTGACCTAAGTTGCTGACCCCCTGGCTTGACTTGGCCATGCCTTTCAGATTACCCTCATGCTTCTGTGATGTGGTTCACCTGGCCCTCGGCTTTTGAATTATTCCTCCAGCTCTAAACACTGCCTGCTACTTCTCAACTGTCTCTGAACAACGTGTAACCTACAGCTGGTTTTCTGTGTCCTGCACCCTGCTCACTGGTACTGGCTACTGGACCATCTATCCTGGTCACTATCAATGGGTGACCGCAGTTTGTGGCCACTTCCACATACGGTTCCTTTCCCTGAGCTACGGACAAGTTTTAGGCAAGTGTGAAAAAATGCTGTAAAGTAGGAATGCTTTCAAAAATAAACAGGTTAAGGCTTGGTTTCCATTTGGGTTTTTTTTTTGCTAAAAACGCCTATAAAAACGCCAATAGCGCCACCTGGCGTTTTTTTGTGAAAAACGGCTGCAGCCAGATGTTAGCTGTAATTCAATAGGAAATCGCAAAATGCAATTTCCACTTGGCGTTTTTCTGTCTGCCGTTTTTTCAGTCCTCTTTGGCGTTTTTCTGCTTTTTTGGGCTCTGTGGCAGTTTTTCAAAACTGCAGCATGTTGACACTCTGGCGTTTTTTGCAAGAAATCTTGGCTTTTTTTCTCCAATAGAAGTCTATGGGAGAGAAAAAACGCCATGAAAAAGCCATGTGGGTTTATTGCCTTGGCGTTTTTTATGGCGTTTTTTCCACAGTTACAATGCAGAGGATGGTCCCAGTATCTGTGTGTCCTACGAGAAATAGGCTGAAAACAAACAGTTTCACACAAAACAAAGTCCTGGACTGGTTCATATTGAATTTTACACCATTTGGAACAAACATGCCATTACAAACAAATATACGCGACCGGATCCTGCGTGCCAAAAGCAACAGCAAACAATTTGCACCATCATTTGGGGCCAATCTTCCCAGAGGAGCAGACATTCGGAATAAAGCATGCCTTACAAACCACAGAAAAGAGACAAAAGGGTCTACCAAGTAAATGACATCAGGAGAGGGCAGATACTTGCCATTTATCCTAATCCCTTTTAGCTGGGTGAAACTTCTAACTTGTAAAGGCTGGAAAAACTGCCTAAGGTCAAAAAAAGCAATTTCCACAGAAAGGCTAAAACGCCAGAAAAAACTGCAGAAAAAACGCCAAAACGCAGGTAAATGCAGTGGCAGTTTTCTTGGCAGTTTTCCTGGCGTTTTTCATCAAGAAAAAAACGCCGGACAAAAACCCAAGTGGAAACCTAGCCTAATAGTGTATTTTTATTATTTAACAAAATGCAAAGTGAGAGAACAAAAGAAAAATCTAAATCAAATCAATATTTGCTGTGACCACCCTTTGCCTTCAAAACAGCATCAAGGTACACTTGGATAAAGTCAGGGATCTTGTAGGCATATAGTTAGGCGTATGATTAAACAATTATATCAAACAGGTGCTCATCAATGTAATATGTAGTTTAAAACAATCATTAACTAAACCAGAAAGAGCTGCGTAGGAGGAATAAAACTGGGTGAGGAACAGCTATACTCACTAACAAGTTGAGGTTGCTGAAGATGGTTTAATGTCAAGAATCACAGATTATGGCAAGACTGAGCACAGCAACAAGACACAACACAATTTTACTGCATTTTAAGCAAGCTTTCACCCAGGAAGAAATTTCACGGCAGACTTGGGTTTCCAGATGTTCTGTCCAAGCTCTTTTGAAGAAGCACAAAGAAGCGGGCAATGCTGAGGACCATGGACGTGGTGGTCAGTGGACCTTGATAAAGACATTTCAGAAATATAAACCCCAATCTTCCATTATAACTTTACATGATTTGCATAATACAGTATATTTCTTTTCTTATGCGAGTGGACATTTTATAAGGGTTTATTCATTAAACTATGCAGATCAAGGTCATGTGGGGCCCAAGGGCAACAAAGTTACACAGGGTGCCATCCAATATAATTCAATAAATCCACACACTACAGGGCCAATGGTAAGCCTTTGGCTGGTCAGTGGGATAACTGCATTCCGTTTTCACAGTCCAACATGGAATTGTAAAACCAAGTTACATGTCCAGGAATCACACATAAGGGGACGCAAAGTTAGAAGGTGGGGAGTCAGTCATGCAAAGCAATATTCTAAAGGTACTGCTTTTTGAAGATACTTTGATGGTCTCGAAAGCTTGCAATCCATTATACTTAAGTTAGCCAATAAATGTATCATCCGTAACATATTAGAAGATTCTATTAAGAGATATTGATAAACCTAATGCAATGGATTCACATAGACAGTGCCCAGAAACTGATTTAGGAATGCATTTGTAACTGTAAAACAAAGATACTCCTTTGTTAAAGAGCCAAATCATGAAATACTCTAGCATGGGACATTCTGGTAGAAACGTCTGACCTTTAAGACACTAAAGTACTTGTATATAAAATGCTGAGTTTAAACACAGTCAGATAAAATTTAGAGATGACATAATAGCAGAGATATTAAGAAGGCTCCTGGTAAGAGACTATTATCAGGTTTCAGTAAAATGGCATGTGAATTCACCAAGATCTGACTTTGCTTTGTATAGAGCCTTTGTTTTGTAAAAAGATCTGTGCAATTATACTGCCCCCTCCTGGTCGGCTTTTATCATAGACAGACTTATTCCCACTATGTGGTAGAGATGATACCTGAATTGCAAACTTTTGAGGCTCTTCTTCAGGCATATTATACATTGAAGCTGGACTGGCTCATTTAATAGTAAAATGCAGACAGCCAAAACAAGATACAGAGATTGTAAATTGAGATCACACTAGCATAGTGATGTCAGAGGAACATCATCATATATTTATATGATGTAAATATAGATTGTAAGTTCCTGCGGGAACAGGGCCCCTCATTCCTCTTGTATCTGTATGTCAATTGTTGTATTGTACCTGTCGTTATCTGTAACCTTTTCACCTTGTACAGCGCTGTGGAATCTGTCAGCGCTTTAGAAATAAAGAATAATAATTATTATTATAATAATATTTACGTCTACCATTGTACGTTTCTATACCTCTTCTCAAAACATTATCACAGAATGCTTATTAAACTGGTAGATCATAGAGAGCAGGATAATATAAATAGATTTTTGTATGTATCTTTTGTCTTTACTATTTCTAAATTATTAGACTTTAAAAAGCACCTTTCTTTCATAACAACTAAAAATGTCCACTTGAAATAATGTTTTTTATTTTGCAGAAGCAGCTGTACCTTTTACTTTTTCATAAAAAAATTGAGGCTACTGTCTCCAGTGTAAGAAAATAAGTGAAACTCATGTCAGATTGAACACCCAAGAATTCCCCTCGAGTCTGTCCATTTTTTCTGATATAAAGACTCAGACCTAAATCAGTCCTTGTTCTCGTCTTAGATTCAGGGTAGCTTTATGTCTATCCCATGCATGATTACATTCATTCACTGTATGAGCCTCTACTATTTCTTGTGGGAGACTGTTCCATTTATCTACCACTCTCTCTATAAAGTAAAACTACTTTATAGCTAAACATCTGACCTTGTAGTTTTAGATTATGACTTCTTCTAACATTGCTTCTCTCTCTTCTTTCCTCCAAGCTATACATATTGATCTTTGGAGGTCTCCAGAAATGTAAACAATGCTCTAGGTGAGGCTTGACCAGAGATGTTTAAAAAAAATACCTTTCTCTTTCGGCTACAAATGCCTTTAGCTATGCAGCCCAGCTTTTTCTGACACCTTATTGCATTACCTTGTTTACATTTAAGTCCTCAGAAATACCGTATTTGCTTGATTTAAAAAAAAAAAAAAATCATCTGAAAAGACAACCTCGTCTTATAACTGAGGTAGTCTTTTATTCAGATCTTGAATCGCCACGAAGATCCACGCCAACTAAGCCTAGGTGTCACTCACCCTCACTCACTCCCTACTTTCTCCACAGACCGCTTCCATGTCCCTGTCTCCTTTTCTGCTTTCTATTGCCTCTGTCTATATTTCTTCTTTCTTCGTCTGCTTCTCCATGGTATTTAACCTAGGCTAATCATTGGTGATGTGTACCAAATAAATACAAATATTTAAAACTTGGCCTCTTACTTGAAATATTTGCAGCATTTATTTGGTACATATCAACAGTGAGTTTTACTTTACATAGACAGTGGTAGATACATGGAGCAGTCTCTCCTATGCAGGACTGGATTTAAACTTCGTTCTAACGTCTTGATTATACATTCTTAAAAAAATCCTTCCATTTGACTGACAAACTATCTCCACCAATCAGTCACTTTCAAATTAGATTTTGGCCATCTTCCTCACCAGCCATTCTTCAAATTGCAAGAGACAGAACTACATTTGATAAACTAATTTCACATAAACAGACCACCAAGGATATACTTTTGGACATATAATCAATGGTAAAACGATTATATGCCCTTATGTAAAAGCCTTGAAGAACAATCTATAGTATATGTATGTGCAATTGCCTTCAGAACACTTGTAATGTGATTTGATCTAAATGTGTTTATGACGGTTCTTCACTGATGTCTTGTACCTGGAAAATAATCCTTGGTAAAAATAAACAGAGGCGTGAAAAGGAGTTATCTCTACGCTGACTCTTTTTTAAATATTTCTCTAAATTGTCATGAACAAATGGGAATTTTGGTGCCAGTTGTAAATAAATTGATAAAAATGTTACATCGCGTTAAAGTCTGTGTGTTTTTATGGACAGTCAAATTCCATTTTGTATGAATCGGCTGAATCAACGTCTCTTGCTTTTGGCAATCTGAGTTAACAAGCAAACAAATCTTGGTGGCCTGTGGCTACCTCCTCCTGAGGTAAGTGGCATGAAAACCTGTGGAAACACTGCATTGTGAACAATAAATGCAAACTATCAATTAACTATGCAGTATGGAAGGTTACATTTATAGAGTTCCAGCAGATTCCATAGGGGGAGGAAAAAGTAAAAAAATGACAATATCCAATTTGAGAATAAGATTAACACATGTTAAGGCATACTGGGACAGAAGGAACAAATGGCCCTCAGCCTTTCTAGGAGGAGAAACTCACTGTGATCTCTTGCATCCCAAGACCCTGGCAAGTCTCACAAATGTTCCCTGTGAACCTCCAAAAGTAGCTCAACCCGAAGCAAGCATGCAGTTTTTGTTGGAAACTTGGTTCTGGAGTTAAATGTATACTAAATTAGTAAGTTAGCACCAAAGGTGCAAAGTAGTCCTAACTTTGAAGAAGCACTGTAGCTCACTTGTATCACACTCTGTGTCTAGGATGGCAGGTCAGGTGGAGGGGTCACAACCGGCCCATTTACACTATAGAGGACTGTGCTGAGTCAGCATAACCTGCATAGCTATTTACCCCATGAACCTTTAAGAGACGGAGCATCGGACATGCCATTAATGAGGATGGCAGTAATGGTGGCAGTGGCTGGGTCAGGCCTAGGGCAGCCCCCATCATGAATACATGACTGGCCATACTTCTAAGGACTTGTTCATAGTGAAAGCTGAAACCTTTAATGTAAATTGATTGAGTTCAAAGCCTCCTGTCTGAGCACTAATGTGGTAGCCAGGCTGTTTCGCCTTTATGGTAGTGACCTACAGAACCTGAACCTTTGACCAGCCCCAAGACTTACATTGAACAGAGACTCCTATCGTAACATGATCCCATATCCCATAGCTCCATCTCAGAAGGACATGCTCTGTGGGGGAAGAGATACTACAGCAGTTTTGCTGGGTAGGCACAGACCTCCATAACTAAAATGTACCACTTACATGGGAGAGATGTGATCTCCCCAACAGGGCCAATGCTCAGGGAGGCCCAATCATCTAATCACCTGTGTATGGTAATGTGGCACAGTAGTCACATCCTCCCGACAGTGGCCATGTACCCCCAGACCTGCCACGCTACATTTATGACAGAATATGCTGCAGCGCATATAAAGCCTTAGAAAATTATTAAAAACTGTTCAATGTTAAAACAATGCTTAAAAAAACCCCTAACAGCTGGAGTATATTTTTTAAATGGGAAATCACTAAGTACATGACCAATACGTAGAAATCTGAGTTTAGCATTAGTTCCATGCTGTGTAGTAAGCTGCTGCAGATGTTTAGTCAATTGTAAAAATCTTACCAACAAAATAATGTCTTTCATGAGTGATTTGCAGTCATCCTTGAGAATAAAAAGTTATTGCTCCTATATGAATACAGGTATAATCTGGGGGGACACATCAAAAAGTGATTTTGAAGCAATTCGAAGCTTATCTGTAGAAGCAGTGTTTGCAGAATATTGAAGAAGTCATACATTAAACTGCATATGTCTATCTATCTGTATATCTATATATGATGCACACACGGAGCCAGGGCTGTCCCTGGTAAGGTGTGGGGGTCAGGGCACCTTGACTTTTTCAGGATCCCCCGTTGGTGACTGCGGTGAGAGAAAACACTGGAAACTTAAGGGTTCAGTGTTTTCTCATGATGATTTTCCCAGCAATCGGGGTGGATGTGAGCGCTGCCTTGGGTCATGCCTAGAGCAGCACTAAAGGTAATTATGCCCCTGACACTTTAACATCATATACTGACACACATAACACCACTCACGACATAAACCCAACACACACTAACCCCACATAGTGACACACATGCAAACACAATACATCACATAACAATGAACCAGACACACCACACTCAGGCATAAAACAAACCCCATGATCAATGAACCTCTTTCGGGTACCTGGCTGTCAGGATGCCCTTTCATATGTAGTGTAAGCTGCCTTGCTGGCAGTGCAGGGTCACATAATGTGGTAAATGTGAATACAAAACCAGCTGCTGCTGCCATTAGCTGTGCTTTTTTGTAAACATGTTTAGAACAGCCACGAAATTAAGAATTTATGGTCATTAAATATATGCAGCCAATTGGTAATTTTAGGGTTGGAGACATTACTGTGTAACTTGCTAGGTGGGCTTCAATAAAAGTGTGTATTGAGTTCCCAGGTATGGTTCATTTGGTGCAGATTACTGTATATCACCAGGTTGTATCACACTATCATACATCCTTGGTATGCGGTACATTTGCAGCACAGCATCTATGTCAGACAGGAGAATTTTATGGGTATCAGCGGTGGACAGATATAGTAAGACCCTGTGCAGATGTGCTTCACTCAGAGAACTCTGTCTACACCAAAGAACAGACAGTTCACAAAAATATATTGGGGAGGGCAGGGCCGGCCCAAGACAAAATGCCGACTGGGGCGAAGTTTCAAATGCCGCCCCCCCCATGATCTACCCTCCCCCCCCATTATCTACCCTCCCCCCCCCCGGTACTTACCTTTCAGCAGTCCTGCAGTGAGTCTCCCTGCTGGGTCTCCCTGCCGGCTTGTAATGCTGAGCGCCGGAAATGACGTCATCTTCCGGCGCTCAACATTACAAGCCGGCACCGAAACTGAGCAGAGGAGAGAGAGAGGGGAGCCGAGCGGGTACTGACAACTTGGCGAGATAAAACCACTCGGCGCCCCTCTCTCTCTCTTCTCGGCTTTAAAAAAAAAAAAAGGGCTTGGGACGGCTGGAGCGGCTGCCTCACTCAGCTCCATTGTCGGGCCGGCCCTGGGGGAGGGAATATAGCATAAATAAAACTGAAAATAGGAAATGAGAAAATAGGTATAGAAGGAGATTTTACAGAATGGAAATAATGAGAGAAATTGGAGCAAAACGAAAACATATGCTAACGCTACACTTTTATACACATGCACACACTATCCAACAACATACACACACTGCCTAATACTATTGCCAGTGTGCGGCACACTATACATATACACACATACACCCTGACCCTGATGCTACAGTATAGACGTATACACACTGACTCCAGCACTATACATATACATACTGATTCTGACAGTATACACACACATACACTCACAGACTGACTCCAGTATACACTCGTATTCACACACATACACTACCCCCCCCCCTCACTTCATAGATACCTGCCATTGTGAATCCAGCACTCTACGCTGTCCTCCGGGGCAGCTGTGAAGCGGGTTCCGTGAGGTGCCCGACGGGGTTACGTAATGCACGTTATGTGCACCTCACGGCACCCATCTTTACAGCACCCCCTGCAGGAAAGCATAAGGTTGCAGATTCACAATGGTAGTTTTACCCTTGTCCTGCAAAACCTTGGGCACCAGGAAGTGGTTTCAAGTCATCATGGTGACCTGGCACCCACGGTTTGCTGAGCCCTGATTTTTAAATATCCATGTACACAAACTTACACAACCATGCTCACACACACATTCACAGTCATATTCATACTCACAAACATTTACATATACTCATTCATTCACGCACACACACCTCCTTGATAATACACACATCCATGCTCACACTCACTTACAAAACAGCCCTGACTCATTGAGGTATGGACTCCACTAGACCTCTGAAGGTGTGCTATACAGCAAGACGTTAGCAGCAGATCTTTTAAGTCCTGTAAATTGCGAGGTGGGGTCTCCATGGATGCATCCTGGTGCCATGTATTTTCCAGGTAATTGAAGCACACGTACCAAGCCATCCACGTGATGTAAAAGAAAATGTGATTCATTAGACCAGCTTCTTCCATTGCTCCATGATCCAGTTCTTATGCTCACCTGCCCATTGTAGGCGCTTTCGACAGTGGACTGGGGTCAGCATTTGCAAAAAACCGCGATGCACTGTGTGTTCTGACACCTTTTTATAAGAACCAGCATTAACTTTCTTAGCAATTTGAGCTACAGTAGCTTGTCTGTTGGATTTGACGCCACGGGCCAGCCTTCGCTGCCCACATGCATCAATGATTCTTGGTCATCCATGACCCTGTCGTCGGTTTACCCCTTTTCCTTCCTTGTACCACTTCTGAGATGTACTGACCACTGCAGCATGGGAATACCCAACAAGAGCTGCAGTTTTGGAGATGCCCTGACCCAGTTGTCTAGCCATCAAAATTTGGCCCTCAGATCCTTACATTTGCACATCAACTTTGACGGCGAAATGTTCCCTTGCTGCCTAATATATTCCACCCACTGACAGGTGCTATGATAACAAGATTCTCAGTGGTCATAATGTTATGGCTGATCGATGTACATCCATGCTCATCCATGTCACACAGAAACATTTACACGCACACATCCATGCTCACACATACACATTGATGCTGCACTCCATGCCATCCAAGGAAATGCTAGGGAAAGTGCACACATAATTCACCAATATATATTGTTAGGCACTAGACTGGACAGTGATGGGCATTATGAATTCTGTAATTTAAAATAAACCAAAACAGTTTGTGTGGGTTAAAGTGTGTTTCAATTAATAATTCCTTTTCTTCTGGAAAGGCCCATAATGATGGCAAAGTAGAATTTTTTTCAGGAATAAATAAATCATAATTTCATACAGTGCACCAAATGCATCAGAAACATGACTAAATACAAGAAAATATACTAAAGAATTATAAAAGATCTAATTCTCCCTGCTAGTTCCGCCGTGGGACCATCAATTCTATCCTGATCTTTGCTGCAAAGGGTTGGATGAAAACACACATAATAAAGGATTAAGGAAATTATTCCTAATCCCAAAGTAAAAACTACAGAAACACTTAATATAGCAAAAAGAAAGGTCTGAGTAAAGTGAGGTTTGATGGAGAAGCATAAAATAAGAATCCCTATGGTAGTAAGCACCCTCACAAAATAATACACTGAAACGGCAACTCTAGTTCTTTGCCCTTTAACATTGAAGAAGGTAAAAATAAGTATAGATCCTACTACAATTCTATACAGAACTTCCATGCTTTTTGTTGTACAGAAGTCAGTGTGTTGCTTCCAAATCCAGCAAAATCCTGCTAGCCCCAGGATGATAATAACAATAATAAAAATGTAGGGATTGCAGGCTAGAAGAAAGACAATACTTAATATCCAGGAGGTTAATGTGAAAAGTTTGTACAGTACAAAAGTGATTGCAGGTAGACCCACGCTAATTGCTTTCTTTCCTGGTAGAGATTTCCGTAGTGACATCTGGTAGTCAACTGTAGACCATGAGATACTGGACACAGACACCAAGATAGACGCATCTGAAATGGAATATAGCATTATTGGTGTGGCAACCATTATTAAGCAATCATTAAAAGTATATGGTTAGCAGCATGAAATACATTTTTCGGGAGGAATCTAATCTTATTTTGATTATTTTTGTTTATTTTTTCGAAACTTCATTTTGCACTTATTATTTTTATACTTATTTTATCTGGAGTCTTATGAACATAATTAGGATTAGCATCTTTTATTTTTGCAGGGTTTTTTGTGTATGTAATACAAAACAGGTAGCATTTCTTTGCATGTAAAGGCACTGTATCTTTTTTTATTGATGTAGTTCCATCAGATTTATATGAAAAATTACATAGTTAAACTAAGACAGAAGGTTTGGATGGCATGGCTCCCAATACAAAGGACAATATTGCTGAGGAGTAGGGATTCGATAGGTCATAGGTGTCACTGAGTATGTATTTTTGGAGTCTAGGACAGGGTCAGACATAGCACTCTATAGGCTTGGTGTAACACGATTTACTCATTATGAAGAGGAATAAAAAGATGTGATAAGAGATGAGCAAAGGGCAAACGTGTTATTCACTAGTAGAAAGGACGAGATATATCCAGATAAGAGGGATGATATAGGCAGGAGTATTACTGATGAGGCTTTGTTAAAGGCAATAGTTAAAATAGTTAAAGGGAATAATGTATATTTGACCCTAGAAGATATTGGCACCAATGCAGAGAGTGGCAGAGATAAAGTAGCATTGGATGAATTATAGGAAAAAGAAATAGATCTGACTCAGCTTGGATATAAATGGGTAAGTTAAGATTTTTAAGGTCACCTAACTCACCAATATCATACTTGAACTGTAGGTTAGATGGCAAGTTATTCAGGGAGTAGGAAGAGAGGAGAATACTGGACAATTTTAAATACGTTTAGCTTTAGCATTGAAGCCCATGAAGTAAGTATTTAGATAGAACAACAATTAAGAGAGGAGGTGGAAAGGACAGGCAAGACAGGGGCTGATGTGATTTGTGTGTAGGAAAGCGATGACAGTGCAAGACTGAGGTAGTTATAGTAAACAAAAGTCTTCTTAGACTATTTTGAAAGAATGACAAGGGAGTGTGTTACCACTGGTTAGTGACACAGGGTGTAAGTGATGGGGTGCAGCTAAGAGAGGAAATGATTGTATGCGTATTTCCTGCATTTGACAGCGTTGTATTCGCTACTACTAGATTTCTACCTTCCATATACGGAAAACAACTGATATTTATCTGAAATAGTGCAGGTATTTAAGAATATTGGTGAATTTGTGCTAACAAAATATTTTAAAAATTGCATGGCATGGCTACCAGAAGCACACATTTCATGTTATTGCTGCCGAAGGTTTGCTAACCTTTTTCTACCAGCAATGTGAATGTTTAATGGGTGTGTTCAATAAAGACGTGAACAATTATCATTCTTTAGCTTAAGCACATTGTGTTTGTCTATATTTGACACTTAGATGTAGATCAGATTTCATGTTCTTGCCACTGTATACTGTATATATATTGATCAATGTCATGCTGCACATAATACAACAATAGCATACGATTATGTATGAAGCATTTGACGAAAACTAGGGAATTTCCAATAAATATGTATAAAAATATTTCCACATACACTGAATTACACTTATCTGCCCGTGTTCCAGCAGGATGAACAACTGTAGAATAAGTTGGGGAGCACTCTCAAGGTAGGTCTTAAAACAGCGCAGCATACTCATATCTGTCATGGCATCTACTGCTTTCTTCTTGGTGTCGGAAGGATTTTGTTGTTTGGCTTCAGATAATGTTGCTTGATATCCATACTTCAGTGAATACCAGTATCTGAATAGGAGAACATGGGTTTACATGTAATGAGGATAGAAACAAGCTGAAAAAAATAAGGTTTTGGGGGAAATTCGGGTTAATGTCAAATATTTACAAATAATGTTTTGCATCAAAATTTACAGATATAAATAGGGGAGATACTGCAACTGGACACAGCTCTAACCTGATTGGTGCGACTAACAGGAAAAATACAAAAGTAATTCTACCACATCTAGCAAGAAAAATATTAAAATATCACATACATTAATGCTCACATACAAACATACATACATACCCAGAAAACATGAACAAGGATTTAGCATACATCAAAGTTGAACACCATGAGCATGAGGCATAGAATCATATACTTACCTTAGAAAGATCCCTGATAGAAATATATGTACAAGAAGGATCCATCTCAACCTCCTTTTTCCCTTATCTTCACAGTCATCTTTAAACCATGTATAGCTAAACACCTGAACTATTGTCGTCGAAACAAGGATAAAAAAAACTGTTAAAAAACTAAAAAGATGATGTCCTTGTTGAAAATATTTAATGGCAATCCAAATATCAGCTCCGATGTCAAACAGAAAGGTAAAAATCCCAAATACAGTCATTAGAAAATTCCATTTTGTAAAGCTCATCCTTTATTTTAAGTTTTCATTTTGTACAAACTGCAAAACAAAAAATTACAATATTTTGTAACTGGTTTACTTGATCTGGGCAATTCCATGGTTGATTTGGATTATCCATTTAAAACAGAATAATGTGCATATAAACGTAAAGCCGTGTTTTCTTTAAACCAACTTGCTCAATAAGGCAGACACCACCATGCTGGATCTTCATAGTGACACTTGGTACTGTAAAGATGTGCGAGAAATGAAATTAGTTAACAATTTGCAAGACACAAAAAATTACATGCATTAAACACTGTGTTTTTGGCATTTGAACCCATTTAGGACAATGGGCGTTCCCTAAATCCATTGAAAACAATGCATTTTGAGCCCGTACATGTACTGGCATTGTCATTAAGGGGTTAAAAACTGGATGGGCCAGATGGTGGGTGCTCACTCTGGCATTTTGCTTCTGCCAGGTACCATTCACTTAAGGGCTTTTATTTGAGCTCAACTCAGTATATTTTTTTCATATACTTTGGCAGGATTTGCAGGACCAAATGAGATATTTCTGAATTTAATAGTCACCTTTTAGCCCATCTCGGTGCATTTCAGGCTAATATAATATTCTGCTGAACTTAGTGAGACTATTAATGAAATGTGCAACCCCACCAAATTAATGAAGACCCCACTAACGACTATCTCATTTTCCCAATGAAAGGTTATAAAAACTACATTCTAGTAATTGTTGGAGGGCTGCAGACACAGGAGTATTAATTAAGAGAACAACGTTAAACCATTTAACATTGCATGTCTATATCCCTTAATCATTATCTGTATGGCAGTTAAGTCACAATATATTAATGGACAATCACAATAATTTTAAAACGTTAGTAATGGCCAGATTTTCTGAGATCGGTAAAGCAAACTGGTATAAAAACCCTGGTATGAACGTAAGGTGTACACACCTAACCATCCTGTATAAATCTTTCTCACAATAATAGTTTTTACTAACATGTTACTAGTGGGCTATTCCACGTCTACCTATTTTGTGTGTAAAAGGTGCTAGTAAAAATATATCTGTACATTTATGAGATCGGGAGCCTTACCTTGCAACTTCCCAGAAGAGAAAAAAATGTGTGTTCTAAGAGTGTAAAAGGAAGTGGAGAGCTAAACACAGGAGGTTTCATTTTACACTCCCATGTCTCTCTGGTAACAGGCTAGAAGAAAGGTTAAGAACTAACAGGATAACAGAGATATGAATCACATGGAGCGTAAAGGTATGCACTAGCAAAACCTTGCCTGATGTATTTCTACAGGGGGAAGTGACATGGGGTTAACTCTTTAAGAGTGCCGGAGGTGAGTCCCGAAATGCAGCCCAGCCAATGAAGAATGCATATTAAAGTACTTTCTAAGTAGTTTGATAAGGATTATCAATCTGGATAATCCAATGAAAACTGAAACTTTCACACGAGCCAGCACTAGAGCTAGTTAGGGTGATTATAGGTCAAAATTCTTTATTTTCAGCTATAAATGTTGCGCACATAACATTGATTTTGGGGTAGTTCACCGAATTTACTCGAATATACAACAAGGTTTTTTGTAATAGCAAATGCTCTGAAAAATATCCCTTGTCTTATATTCGAGGTCGTCCTATAATACAACCTCAAATAGAGGTCTGACTATTAGACTTAGATCCAGATCCCCGCAGCCCTGCAGAGGACCTGGATTTTCCTCTCTGGCAGCAGGTGAACGTCTGCGCAGTGTGCGCAGACAACCTCTGCTGTTGCCCGACACTTCTGCCGGGGCTTCTATGACGGAGTGCCAGCATGACATGGTTATAGAAGCCCCTGGCTGAAGTGTCGGGTAGCAGCAGAGGTTGTCTACGCACATCACGCAGACGTCCACTAGACACCAAAGACTCTGAAGCACGGGGGACCAGTCTGGGGATGCATTAGTAAGTCTGGGGGGCAGAGTGGCATATCTTGGGGCAGAGTGGCAAATAGGGGGTATAAGGCATATCTGGGGGGCAGAGTTGCATATGGGGGGCAGATGTGCATAACTAGGGAGCAGGGTGGCAAATAAAAGGAAATAAAAGCAAGACATGAATTTTTCTCAATCATAGTTTTTATTAAATATGAAAATATAGTTTACATGTGAATTAATATTTACTAGTAAAAGTGTTTTCCTACTATAATCAGGCTTTTTTTTAAATAAATTAATATCCAAATTTTGAGTCGTCTTATAATCGGGTCATCTTATAATCAATAATCAATAATCAAATAATCAAATTTTCTATTTGCTAAGGATGAAAAAGCTACACCAATTATGTCCCAATACACCAGTGTTTTAATAAGAAATATAGCATGGGACCCCTCCCCCCTTGCTGAATCTGCCACCTCAAGGTGTCCAGCTGTAAAAAAACATCCTTTAGATAGACCCTAAAGTAACAACATGAACCAGCACAGGAATGCTGCCAGATGATTTATTGTGAGGTCAGCCTGCTGGCTTGCTGGTAAGAAAAGCCTTATCCTTTCTCCCATGTAGGTATATTTATTGTTTTAATTTAAAAACACATGGACAGATGAACTTGGGTAGACCACAACTACCTCTGCCAGATTGTTGACAAGGGTGATCAGAGTCGTAGCACTCAAAAGCAGGTGGGTTGGCATACCTGTGGACATGCTTATGTGCCTAAACTGGGTTACATTATGTATTGTCATCTACATTGAGAATGTGGGCAAGCCACATTTATGTACTGTTTTTTTTTTTGGGGGGGGGGTATTGATGATGAACAGTTTGCCTTAAACTAAGTGTGTCTGTCTTAGCATGGGTGTGTGTGTATGAGTGTATGGTGTTAGAGCATCAGGGGTAAGCCTAGGGTTACTGGAGTCTAGAAGGGAATAAGGAGAGAAACAGTGTACGTATATAAATGTATGGTGTTATGATGAGTGTGTTGGAGTATGATGTCAGACTGAGCAGGTGTTAGAACAACCAATTTGTATGGTGGTTTTATTTTAAAGCCCACACACACACACACACACACACACACACACACACACACACACACACACACACACACACACACACACACACACACACACAACCTTCCAGCTGGGTACTCCTGCAGGCTGCCCATAATACAAGTGTCAATGCTTTCATATGAGGGAAAATAGCCACAAGCATGCAAGTAAATTGAAAAGCAGCTGGACAAAGGTATATAGGGTCGAGGGAATATTTATTCTGTTAGCTAGCTTTATTTTTACATGCAAAATACAATACCGTATTTGTTAAATAATACGTACCATTACATGAACACAGACAGACAGGAAAATGTAAGTAGAAAATGTGTCCATGCTGATCATCGCAGCTATTATCAGGCTTTACCCCAGATTTCTTTAGAACCTACAAACACCCCTGGTTGCTGGGAAGCCATCATTAGCAAACACTGAGTTCTTATTTTCCCAGTGTTTTCTCTCACCACAGTTATGTGACATTATAAATTAATGGGGCTACACAAAAGTCACGTTACCCTGGCCACCGCACTCTAGTAGGGTTGGCCCTCCGCCTATGTTGATAACATAACAATAGTAACTGAAAATTGGCCCATCCTTCCACAAATGTGCTCAGACACCCTGCACTCAATGAGTTAATGTACTTTGGTCTTTCTGATAGTCCAGGATCTCCTTGTCTTTTCTACTGTGCTCAGCGGTAAGCCGCTCCGGGCCGGTCCAAATCTTTTCATAAATGGCCGACCTGGACCAGAACAGCCCTTTTTGCGAAATTAACACAATTTGTGACCATGTGGTAAAAGTGAGTCTTGCAAGCAGCCAGAAAGCTGCCAGGGAGGGAACGTGCCGGAGGGGCTAAGGGAGGAAGTATGTAAACGTTTTTGTGTGTGAGTATGAATGTGTATATTATTATTATTATCTTTTATTACTATAGCGATGCAGCGCTGGGCAAGAATGTGTTTATGTGTAAGCCTGAATGTGTGTGTGAGCATGAATGTATATGTGTATGTGTGTGTGCGTGAATACATGAATACATAAGTGCAAGTGTGAGTGAGTACAGGTTACCATAAGTGTTAGTCAGTGTATGTGTGTGTGTGTGTGTTAGCATGAGTGCTCAAGTTTGTGCGAATGTGAGAGTGTATGTAAAAATGTGTGCCAGCGCGTATGTGAGACAGTTAGCTTTAACTGGGAAAACTATGACTGGAAAGAATAAAAACTGATATAGTTGCAAAAGTTAGATTTAGCCTGCAGGGTCTGTGCCAGGTGCTGCACAGCCAAAGGTGTTCCAAGACATCAATAAAGAAGTGTCTCTGTATGACGTGGATCCATGGGGGAACGCGTATCTTATAAAGCTGCTCACCGACATGCATACTCCCCATTCACCCCCCAGCAGTGACAGCGTCACGGAGCTGAACCCACAATCACTCCGACAGAATAAAAAAAAAGTATCATAAATGTTAAAGCCCCGCCCACATTTTCATGCGGCTTTCGACTCGTTCTCTTAATGGAGACATCCTCCAACTAAAGTAACTGCAAGTAAAGTGAAAGCGTTAATCCTAGCCCGCCAATCCTAGTCCGTGACTCAAACTGCGTAGAATTCCTGCTACAAGCAACACTAAAAAGTCAACCGTCTAAACCACAGAGCAGCTACAATTGGTGGATGGGGACTGTTCTGTGGGCGGAAGTAGATGATAACCTCTGATTTGTTACCGTTACTCAAATTGCGTAGAACTCCTGCTATAAGCAACACTGTCGACCGTCTAAACCACAGAGCTGCTGTAATTGGTGGACGGAGACGGTTCTGTGGGCGGAAGTAAATGATAACTCTGATTGGTCACCGTTACTCAAATTGCGTAGAACTCCTGCTATAAGAACGCCGTCAACCGTCTAAAACAAAGAGCTGCTGTAATTGGTGGACTGAGACGGTTACGTGGGCGGAAATAGACGATAACCTTTGATTGGTTACCGTCCCGACCCTGTTTCTGAGCTGGTTGTGGGAGGTGAATTGTAGTGCTTAGGTTATGATGTCGTTGTCGCTTTTGCCGCGTATCGAGCAGTTGTCCTCACGGGTTATCCGTGTGTTAGGATGTAATCCGGGTCCCATGACACTGCAGGGCACTAATACCTACCTAGTGGGCACCGGCCGCAGGTAAATCGGCTCTATCTGACATGGAGCATTGGTCCTCTGCGGCTTCTGTATACACTGTACTACCTAGCCAGGAACCACCGTGCCAGCTGCTCACTACACATGTGTTATATATATATATATATGTATGTGAAGCTATTATTGTTGGATCAGACAAAGATGCCTCGCGGAGGAAGAACTTGTACTCCGTGTAAAGCCATCAGCTCAAGGTTCAAAAGTCCCATAACATATGTTTGGGCCCAGCTAATAACCATTGGGCCTGAAAGGAGTTATAAAATCTTTCAGGCACCATTACTGTGAGGCGACCTTCTCTCATACTGTTTGTAGTGAAAAGTTACTCATAGAAGCAAATGTTTAAAGACCAGTGCTGTCAACAGATGCCCATATTTAAACTGGCCTATAATGAGACAGTGGGGAAGAGAAAAGGCTGCTGATCGGTCGGTGACCAATCTTCAGCGTTGCTGCAGGATCTGCTGGCACTCTGTCATTTATGTACGGGATCATGGTCTTCAGGCGCCTGACCCTTATAATCCCTTTTATTGGGTTTGGGATACAGTGATGTGGAGATAACTGTTTCACACATTACCATAAAACAAGCGTCGTACATTTGTATGATTAGTTCTCTCAGGTATATATTATTACAGCTCATTAAATTATCTCCCCAAATCAGTATGAAAAATAAGTACCAATTAAAATAGTTTTTTCACATGATTCTATAATGAGTTATATAGAGAACCATGCATACACTTTTTTAATTATAAATTGATGCACAGGTATGAGGAAAAAAGCTGCGATGCAGCTTGTATGGATCTTAGAAATAACCTACAATTACTTTGAAAAAGTCCCTTTTTAAATAAACATCAGGAAATATAGGTCATTGTCCCCATTACAGGTATGGGTTATATATCACTGCCGTATATATAAGTATTTATTAATGTTTTGTGTATTTTTGCATAACAAAATGTATACATTGTTTCTTGAATAGGAGAATTCTTATAGACACAGGAGAGCCTGCAGTACCGGAATACATCAGCTGTTTGAAGCAAGCGCTGTCTGAATTTAATACAACCATTCAAGAAATTGTAGTGACTCACTGGCACCATGACCATACAGGAGGCATAGCTGACGTATGTAGAGATGTAGTCGGTGGTAGGTAGTTCTACTTCTTGCATTTTGTTTATAAAGTTATAAAGCATTATGTTTTTAGATGCAGTCCTCAAATAGAGATGTGAATTATGATGCACTTAATCCATATGATTACTGCATGGTCCCTTTTTCCATGGTGTTACAAATATATATGGGGGGTTCTGCAGAATACCACCAAATGCATTTACCCCTTTACCCAGCTCACTGCTATTTTCAGTGCCAAACTCATCTCCTTGCAAGTGATAATACTTACCTCCAGTCAGCTCCACTGCTGGCTCAGCGAATGCTGTGGGTGGGGGCTGTTAGATATTTTAATATGAAATTGGTCCCCCATTTGCAGCCATAAAAGCTTCCACTCTTCTGGCAAGGCTTTCCACAAGAATTTGGAGTGTTTCTGTGGGAATGTATGCCTATTCAGCCAAAGGACCGTTTGTTTGTTTGGTCTGGCACACAATCTGGCATGAAGTTCATCCCGAAGGTGTTCAGTGGGGTTAAGTTATGGGCTCTGTGCAGGTCACTTGAGTTCCTCCACACCAAGCTCATCCAGCCATGCCTTTATGGACCTTGCTTTGTGCTCTGGGGCACAGTCATGCTGGAAGAGGAAAAGGCCGTCCTCAAACTGGTGCCACGATGTTGGAAGCAATCGTCTAAATGTCTTTGAATGCTGTAGCATTAACACTATACATAGCGATCTTCGGCTTGTGTGTAGCTGCTTGGCCATGGAAACCCGATTTGTACGCACTACATGTTTCAGCATTTGGCAGCCCTGCTTTGTACATGGCCTACCCAGTAACGTATCCCTGCATATATAAGTATTGTAAGTTTGATTCAGTGGGTTACATTTTGTTTACATGCAATGTCATCCCAAGTGATGACTGACCATATTAGACCCTAGAGTGGATTACAGGCAAATGTCACTCTATTAAAATAGACACTAGAGATTATTTGTTTTACACTCTGGAAGGCAAAAGCTATGCACACTGTACTATACATCTTTCTGGCATCATGTTTAGAAGTTATGTATATAACCACCGAATGGCCAAAATGCCACCAAGAATTTAAAACTTCATGCTCTGTGCTGTTCAGTCACTGATTAAAGTAACAGTGTTGTGGTCAAATATCATATAGTTGCAAAACTCACCCAATTATGTTTTTTTTCCCATTAAAAAAGAAAAATTTGCTGAAAATTTATTTTCTAAAATAACATATCTGCTATAAGAATATTTGTATTTCTTTTGTCTCAAACTGTGTTTTGTAAAGAAGACTGCATGACAAAAGATGCTATTCTCTTTTAATATTACACAACTTTTCATGTTTATTTAAAACAAATTTGACGTTATGTGTTCTTAGCAGATTCAGGCTTCAGCATCAGTAAACTTCCTCGCTGTCCCCACCAAGAAGAGGTTATAGGTGGAGGTGATCAAAAGTACAACTACCTTAAAGATGGTGATATTATATCAACTGAAGGAGCAACTCTTAGGTACTCTGTACTCGCCTTGGAAATAGAAAACTATTTCGCTGTATGGGAGATGACCGTACAGGGCAGCATTGTGAGCATCCGTACACTGCTACGATATGAAGTGATATGAATATGATTGGGCATTTCCTTCCAGTGGGTATCATTGCTGACGTCCGCCTTAAGGTCTTTGGAGGAGAGTCCATCCTCTGCTGGGATTTTTGATTGCTCCTCTTACTGGCTGATCAAACACATTGCGATCAGCAATACAAGGCCATGGAGCCGTGCTTGCTCATCACAGTGCAGGGGAGATGAGAGTGAGAAGCAAAATTAAAATGAATAAATACACTTCATAGGAAGTTTACAAAAAAAGAAAGAAAATGCAAAAAAGTGCCCCAATATCCCTTAGCCATACCATATAAATGTGTATATATGTATCGTCACTGCCTCCAGTCCCAGGGGGGATATCCCAGCAGGGTCTGTCTAGAAGATATCCTGTCCTTCAATGACCTTCCAGGTTGACGTCAGCAGTGACATCTTCCAGTAGAGATCAGGCATTCCTTATGTAGCTGCTGGCTCCTGCTGACATGGGTAGTCAAGGCTGTCAAATGATAGGGCTTTTTAAGGCAGTACATATGGGTTAAAAAATACAATATAGGGAAATATGTGAATGATGGATATGGCCGTCTACAACATCAGGATGGTGCTGAAATAAATTGGGTCATTGTTTAGTAGTGGTACCTGCTGTGTTGAAGAGATCCTTAATTTAATTGTATAACAATTGTTTTTTCTATGTTAGTATATATTTTTTTTACTAACTTTTTTTACTGTCTTTGAGCACTAGTAATTATGTATTATGTATCTTTATGATTTTAAAGTAGTTTGCTAACTATACAGTAAGCAGTGAAAAGCTCATAGAAGAATACATGATCTGATGATCACGTCTGATGATGCGTTATGTCAGGGCTTGACAAATTTGTTGTGAATCCAGGCGCCAGGTAAAAAAGTTAGGAGCCAGGATTTTTTTAACCCCTTAAGGACATTAGGGGTTATTACTCGTAGTATATTGTGGGACAATGGCTATTTTAACATTTTTCGGTGTTCCTGTTTAGCTGTGATTTTCTTCTTTCTCATTTCGTGCTCCCACACATATTATATATTGTTTTTTTCAGGACAAACAGGGCTTTCTTTAGATACCATTAATTTTATCATATCATCTAATTTACTATTAAAAAAATGATAAAATATGGGGATTTTTTGTTAAAAAATTACTTTTTCTCACTTTTTAAACAAAAAACTTTTACTCATCTGCAAAAACGAATGAAAAAAACTGCTAAATAGATTCTACTATTTGTCCTGAGTTTAGAAATACCCAATGTTTTTATGTTTTTTTGCTTTTTTCTGCACGTTATGGGGCAATAAGTACAGGTAGCGTTTTGCTATTTCAAAACCTTTTTTTCCAAATCTGGTAATTCTTCCCCCCATGTGCTATTTCGGGTATCTTTGAAGCCGGCCAATGCAATTTACCCCATCAAGTCATATATTTTTAAAAACTAGACACCCCAAGGTATTTCACATGCTGGTAATTTAACCCTTTCCATGCACTAATTTTACCACCAGCCTTTGTGAAACTTTATGGTAGTAAATTTTTTTGTATTTTTTTCACACACGTTGTACTTCAGGTATAAATTTATCGCTCCTGGTATATGTCCCTGTCAAACAACACCCCAATATGTGTTCAGTAACATCTCCTGAGCGCAGTGATACCCCACATGCATGGGTTTGTTGGGTTATTTGGGAGGTAAAAGGCCGCCTTTGTGAGGTGTGTATTTTTTGGCCATTTAGACATCTGCCCCATGTCCCATATCTGGGACATCTTTGAACTCGGCCAATTCAATTTATCCCATCCACTCATGCATTTTTTAATACGAGACACCCTATGGGCATTTGTAATGCCAATATTTTAACTCTTTCCATGCTGGAATTTTTGTAAAGATAAAGAATTTTAGGACTTGCTTATTAATTTTTTTTTTTTTTTTTTGGTGACAGTGGGGATTTTTATATGTTACCATATTATTTTTATTTTTTGTAAAAAATTTGTTGAAAATTTTTTTAAATTTTTTTTTTTTTTTTTTTTTTTTTTTTTACTAATCACTCATTAGTGAGCTGGGCTCCATTGACCTTGCATGGTTGGATGCAGTACCTGCATTCAACCTGCAGGAGGAGCTCGAGAGTTCACAAGAGAGTCTGGATAGACCCTCTATGAACTCATTTCAATTGTTGATGCCATCCTGTGAATGACGGCAACGTCATTCACAGGATGGCACTTGTGGTTGCTCTTCGGAGCAATCACAAGGTGATCGGGGTAGGGGGGCATTGAAGGGGCGGCATTGAAGGGGTTAACACTGCACTGTCGCTCTCATGGAGCGATCAGGCAGCAGGGGGTGTTGTGTCAGGTCCCCACACTTGTGTGGGGGCCCAATCAACACACAACCCCCTTCCCTGAAGCTGCCTGCGGCAGCTGAAAACACGATTGCTGGTTTTCCAGCAACCATGTTTTCAGCCTACAGGCTCACTCCGTGGGAGTGATCTCAGGCTCGGGGGCGGACTCTGTGTGGCTGTGCTGTCTGCCCAGACTCCTGGGCAGACAGCAGCAGCGCCCCCGTGTGGTGACTCAGCCTCTTACATCCACAATTTTTTCTGGATGTTAGAGGCTGACAAAACCTAGGCGCCAGGACAAAATTCTCTGTCGACCTGGCGCCTGGGATTTGTCGAGCCCTGCGTTATGTTAATAACATGTAACAAATGTGTTGGCAGGATTGGTCAGTTGTGGACCTGGTGACAAATATTTTTTTAAAGCTGAAGTCTTAGGTACTAGCGCTGTGGAATCTGCTGGTGCACTATTAAATATACATTACATTTATTTATAAAGCGCCGACAGATTCCGCAGCGCTGTTACAGTCAGAAGAACAATTTATAAACACATACAATAACAAACTGGTGCAAAGGAGAAGAGGGCCCTGCTCTTGCGAGCTTACATTCTAGTCATGAAACTGTGTTGTATTGAGTGGTAAATTACTTACTAGGGTTCCCTCCATTTACATAATTTTCTCGTGCTGTTCATGAATTATACATACATGTCCTCTACATATAATAGTAGGCAGGACATTATTTTGTTATTGAGATATCACAAGGACAGTTTACCATTACTCCACGGCCAGCCAGCATTATAATACTGAGATAAATCTTCCAGACCCATTAGCAGTTCTAGGTATTTTGAATTC
Organism: Spea bombifrons; assembly: GCF_027358695.1. Taxonomy (NCBI): domain Eukaryota; kingdom Metazoa; phylum Chordata; class Amphibia; order Anura; family Pelobatidae; genus Spea; species Spea bombifrons. Next base: position 88,904,172 of record NC_071091.1, on the reverse strand, counting down.
AGAAGGCATTGCACATGCTTGATAACTCTTCTATGAAACCTTGTAGAGTTCTGTACACGCCAGGACACACCGATGACCATATGGCTTTGGAGTTACTAGAAGAAAATGCGATCTTCTCTGGAGACTGCATACTGGGAGAGGGAACTGCTGTCTTTGAGGAGCTTTATGATTATATGAAGTCTCTGGAAAAGTTGTTGGATGTTAAATCGGACAAGATTTATCCAGGTTGGTGCTCTCAGGAAGGACATCATGGTCATTTAGAAACAACGGGCTGTATTTATAAAGAGCAGTTTCTAGCAATTTGCACACGTCAATTGATTGTAATGAACAGTCTCTATTGACTAGATACTGTACCATTAAAAGTATATCTCGTTCGTTAGGCCTAAAAACTGTTTTCCTAACACAAATTGGTATATTGTATATGCAGTTTTTGCACATTTAATACTTTTTAGACATTAATTGGATCATTCAGCATGTGTTTTTCATACTTAATCCAGTTTAGCCAGGTGTTTCTTCCTAAAATGTCTTTTTGCCTAACAGGACACGGCCCTATAGTTGAGGGAGCCAGAACCAAAATTCAGGAATATATTTCACATAGACTGGCTCGTGAACAACAGATCTTTCGGGTTTTACAAGAAAATCCTGGCAAAGCTCTGACGTCGATGGAACTGGTTAAAATAGTGTACAAGGTAAGCACATTAAAAAAAAAAAAAAAGATCAAGTTGACATTTCAAACCAATGAGTGTTCACCTAAGATTTGTTCTTGGATGTTGCTTTTTGAGGGGTATGTTTTTTAGTGTGTGTTTACAGTGCAGTGTATCATGTATATTGATGGATTATTTTCATTGTTAATGAAGAAGATCTTTTAGTGCACCTACAAATGCTGGTGTTTTTCCACACAGGATACCCCAGAGAATTTACATAAAGCCGCAGAGATTAACCTTATTCACCATTTAAAGAAGCTTAAGAAGGAAGGAAAAATACGTAAGTTTCTTCTTCATTTTCTTGCAGTTACAGGTTTCTTCCTGCTGCCTATGGACTACATCACCAACCTGTCAACGTTTATGGAAGATAGTCCGTTCTTAGTTATGTTTTTCAATTGCACTTTAGTAGTATAGGTGGTAGAATTAAAGGTATTTCGCAAGATCCATGAATTGATCAGCTCAAAAGGTTCGTTATTCAATGTAAAATGGGGCACACAGTCATAATCACTTTTGTGTAGTGATCAGCAGTAAAACCTTTTTTTTTTTTTTTTTTTTTCTTGTAGTGGAAGAACATTCGCCCATTCGATGGAAGAGTAAGTTGTGAAGAAGAAAGTTCTGTTCAACATATGCGAAGGGACTTCATGAAATGACTTTATACGAATAAAGGATATGCAAATAACTACTACCTGTAATACAACTACATGTATTTTAAATAATATTTATATTTGTAATTTTCACTTCAATTAATCATTTAGCTTTGTAATTGAAGAAATCCTGGGATATGCCCTTATTAAATGTTAACAAAATTACTCTGGTGTCTTTTTTATGGTCTAGTTAATTACAGGAATGAATAAAGTTAATAGTAAAGTTGAAAAGCATTGATTAGGGGAGCATTAAAACAAAAAAAAATCCTTTCAGCCCTTCTGAAGGGGAAGATCCCTGTGCTTAGGTCATCATTGTGCATAAAGGAGGAAGCTACCTTGGACCCTGGAGCTTTCCAAAATAAAAGCCATCTGCTGGCCGAAATCTAGTATAGCAAGAGACTTCAGTTTCAGCTTCCTTACTACATTTTTTGCAGTATTAGAAACTGTTTTTCGTTCCCCAAATAATAAAACATGTATGTTGCTCATAAAATAGTGCTGTATACAGTAATGTAGGTTAACACATACAGAAGCCTGAATTTCTCATTTTGTTTCAGTAAGCTTTACCTACCTATATCTGCAGGCCAAGTGGCTGCCATTGTTGTCATTCATCAGATATTTGGGATGACTCTCCCAGCAAAGACATCACATTGAGCTGACTCTTTATGCCAATGCTGATGAAGTCTGTTCTCCATAGACTTCCATTAGCCAGAATATTTTTCTGGTGATTAACAGCAAGTCATTGAATTTTGTACTACATGCAGTATAATAACGAGTCTGGGAGTTTATCTAATAGATTGGGCTAAAATAACACATGTAAATTACTGGGGGGTTTAATTGAGGGTTCCAAATGGAAACACCATACTATAATTTATATAAACTGGAGCAGGATGTAGTAAAGTTTGGGGTATACATTAGATTTACCATTTCACCAACGATATGTGGTGCAATGTGTTTCAAAACATCCCAAGCTTGACAGAAATTAGCAGTATAATTGCTGCATAGAAGTGTGAAATGTCCTACTGAAATACCTTGGATTATCAACAATCCAAAATATATACTGTTTTTGGGAGATTTAGGATTTTGAGACCTCAAACAAAGTTCCACTCTCAGCCCATCAAATTTTGAAGGATATATTTTCATATTTACAGTGTAATTGCTGAAATGGGCTAAAACCCTTGGCCAAGGAGATGCTTCCAAACTCGAGGCAAGTAAATTATTATGTTTTCAAGGGACACTTTAATGCATATGAGAAAGGAGAGGCCCCACTTGTAAATGCGTGTCCCGTGTGCATTTGCCCCTTTGCTTCTCTTCAGCTATTTTCCGCGCAAGAGATGCGTTCAAAACACATCTCCCAGCATGCAACATACTTAAATCCAGTTAGCTCCAGCACTGGCTCAGCGAACGTCAGGGTTTTTTTTTTCCACACAATATTATAGTTTATATATGCATATGGTTTAAAAAAAAAAAAAAAGTTGACGAGTCTTGTTGACTCTTGACTGAATAAGTTATGAAGGTGCAGCCTCGGTGATCTGCTGCAGGAACAGCTTGGTTGGTCCTGTTCAATATAGAATTAATTTGCCAAGAATCTCCTTACCCTTTTGAAGTATGCATTATACAGGGCCACCTCGGCTCTCCATGATGTAGAACCTTGCTGGTGTTTCATATGGAAAAGTAAAGTGATAGGGTTAATATCCCAAATCTCCTGCCAACGCTCCCTTTGGTGAAAAAAACTGTAGCTGAAATCACTTTTAACCTCAAGTGTACAAATCTTGATCCTTGAGGAGTTGAGCCGATTATAAGAAGTTATTGATGATGTCATGAAATAACGCTCACTTCACTTTAGCTGTTTATTCTAAAAGATTGAAATGACATTTAATTTTTTCAAAGGTAACTTGACTACCTGGCAGTGGTTACAAATGCAAATAGCACTTTCTCCTGTATCTTAGTTAAGTATTTAACAGTAAATGGCACTGAAAGTCAAAGCAACGGAAAGCTTGCCCAAAAAATCAACATATTCTGACTCCGTCAACATAAGGTGACTCATTAAACAGCGTGTCATCCAAGTTTTAGATACCATTTAAATGCCCTTGTGGTTGGGTTGCCATACAAACCCATGGATCATGGAAACAGGAGGACCAGGTAGCGTTACAGAGTATTTCTCACAAAGTACTCCACGTGGCAAGAGAACCAGCCTCATCTTTATTTTTACAATACATTAGTGTAATAATTCACTGTTCCCGTTGCGTTCACAAGGTGAAAATTCCTTTTTTGCCATACCAGGATTTGACGTTCTTAATAAAAATGATATTTTATTACTATATATTATATATAAAATAATGTAAAAGATATTACTATGTTTTATTAGCAATGACTATTTCAGGGCAGCGATCAGGCATTCAAATGTTTAATTATTCTGTTTATCTTGGGAGTTGCGAGAATATAACTATTGAGTCAGGCTTCCATCGCTGTTATTTTTGGCAGGATAATGAAGGTCTTTTTTTCATATGACCAAGTTAAATATCAGCTTTTCTCCCCAAGGATTTATTTAAAATAAAATGAAAGTTGGATGTTTGGTTTCACCAAATATGCCAGAATGTTTTATATCGCATTTTAAAATAAAAAAAAAATCCAAGACCAGACCAAGGACTGATTAAGGTCTGAGTGTTCTCATCAGGAAGAACAAGCCGACTAGACGGGACGAATGGTTCTTATCTGCTGCAAAATTCTATGTGATAAAAGTATTTTTAATCTATCAAATCTACAGTAGCCAATAATTTGTTTGATTTATGGAAACTTCAGACCAGATAACTGCTCGTAACTACACGATGTGCAGCACAATCTTCTAATCCTACACATTGGTGAGCTTGTTCCTCATGTTCCTCTCTCACCTGTTACCAGCACAGACCTACTGACGATCATCTATTAACATATGCCATCATCATACCTGGGAACTCTCCGGGTTTGACCCGGAGATTGCTGGGTGAACACCTCTTCTCCGATTCAAGACCCGAATCCTCCAGGTCGTGGAGGTGTTTCCCGCTGCTGTCCTGGCCGCATCCCCCAAGGGAAGGCTCAGGGTAGCCGGAGCCCAGAGGTTGCCAGGTGTGGCCATCATATGCGCTTTAACGATATGATATGCCATTACACATGTGCAGTATGCACACCACCAGCCAGTTCTTTCTGTACTTAGAAAGAGGCTGAGTAGACATTTTCAATGAGTCCGAGTACTTACCTTTAGTCTTCGTTAGTTCCCCCTTAGATTGTAAGCTCATGAGCACAGCCCTCAAATGCCCACCATTCCTGCCAGAAACTTTGTATAAAAGTACCATAAGGCTTGATTCCCAACTCCTGATGTGTCTGGATGATCCCATATTTCGTATGTGCGTGTTAACTGCCCCGTTTAAATTGTACAGCACTGCAGAACTTGTTGGCGCTTTTTAAATGAAAGATAATAATAAGAAAGATAATAATTGGAGAATCCTGAGTGTGCCTTCCCAGAGTCAAAGCATTTTCACCACTTTTTATGTGGTCACTTTAAAAGTTAAGTTTGATTTTAACGACTATTTAAGTGGTTACCATCTTTTTTGTATATATTTGGCCTTCAGTTACAATGGTTTTTGGCTTTTATAGTGAATTCTCGTCATTATGTTTCGAGAAAACAATGTGTTTCTTTGCATACACCTATTCATAATAGATATATAAGGAGATACTGCACGTTTTCTATAGCTCTGCATACATCTCACTATAAGCAGATAAATGCCGCTCCGTGGCACCGCGTCTAACATCTTTATTTAATTCCCCGCCCTATCCGTGCCATACAAGCTGCAAAACAGTTCGTAGCTGTCACGTGACCTCCACCGTAGCCAACCACTGTTTCCCACATCCTTACTGGACCAGTGTGGTTGGCACGTACACTGCCTGATGACGTAGCATAAGGCGTCTATGGTAGGAGTGCTGCCTAGGGATCGAACTAGAACTGGATGATGACGTATGCGTTACGTGCAGTCATCTTTGGTTTTGGCAATATATGTAACGAACGATAATAGCGCTGGCAAAAAAGCAGGTCCAGTGCAGCGTCGTGTTCCCTCATGCGCGTTTCAAGCAGGGAACAGCCAACCAGAATGAATGCATATTATAGCGGAGTTCGGGCAACCTTCTGACAGCAGCAAAGATGGCGGCTTATGCAGTCGCGTTCCTGGTCACGTGTAAAGGGTGCGCGAGGCTCCTCCTGGTAGTGCTGACGTGGTGTAAGCAGGGGTAGTGTATAGCGTCACCCAGGCTGGAGGAGGAGGCAGAGAGCCCGGTGTGTTACAGCCCCAGTGTCCCTGGTGTGTGTGTACGAGAGAGAAGCGGCCCTGCCTGCGCCATCTGTCACCATGGGCATCCGCAAGAAAAGCAGCAAGACCCCGCCGGTGCTTAGCCATGAATTCATCATCCAGAACCATGCGGACATCGTCTCCTGCCTGGCAATGCTTTTCCTGCTGGGGCTGATGTTTGAGGTGAGCGGGGCCTGTCCTGTACCCATACGGTACCGCACTCTGCCTGTGTAGCCGGGAAGCCCACATCCTCCGGCTGTTTCCCGAGCTTTAGCTTCCGGAGACAGGCCGAGGATCACGAGGGTTTTTGTTTTAAACCCGGCCAGGGGGCCACAAGTCGCGGGTGTGAGGTAGAGCATGATATGCGACTGTTCCCGTGTCCCCGGTCCCTGACACGCATGTGATGTGTTCGTGCAGGACATGTATGTGCTAATGTTTACATGTGTGGATCAGCTGGAGCCTCACTCATGATGTGTTATCCCGAAGCACATGCACAGTTAGTGCTTACGTGTTACTCCAAACACAGCAGTCAGCCCATCGCAGGCCACACACCCCTTTTCTGTATGTTAGCCATATGTGCTGTGAATGTATTCTGTTTATTAATGGGTGATCGGTGGGACTGACAGGCTGTTATTACACATACTTTACAGCGAAACTCCAATGATTCCAAGCGATCATAAGAAGTCATCTGTAACCATATGTCCTCTGTGTGTGTGTGTGTGTATATATATATATATATGTATGTGTGTGTGTGTGAGATGTGCTACACAAATGTCTGGGACGTTCATTGTCAGACTTCCTCAATTAGATGAATCAAGTAATAATAGGGAACTTTTTTCTGTACACCATCCGCGTCCTCTGGTAACTTTGGGTATACTCTTGGTGTGGCTCATCTTTGGGGGACTTTCCTCGAGTATAAATTCTGAGTAGCTTTCTAAGGCTGTTGTACTCTTGGGCAGCTCGGAAAGGTTGGAATCAGGCTTGTTGCGCCTGTGGTTTTCTTCTTGAAGGCTGCGTGTTGGGGACAGCTCTCAAAATCCACTAAGTAGTACGTACAGGGGCTGTGATATTGTTTATGCCTCTTGTATATGGAAGTATATCCCAAAGACTCTGGAGCAATAATGTATATGTATCAGCTTGCTTTGAACGGGTCCGGCATTAGATACATTATGCCAAAGTAAATCTGACCAAATCTTAAGCGTAGTCGTCCTGTTTGCAAAGAGTTATTCACTATATTTACACTGAAGCCTACATGGCACTAGGGAGGCTTTATTCTTAATGTTTTTACAACCTGCAAGGCAACAAAATGATCCAATTTAGTCGAATGTGATTGCTACAAATGCTATGCTATTAATATTATTTTATACAATGTTACGCAATAAGGCTCTTTGCCTTCCTAATGCTTTTTCGGTTGCTGGGAGGTTCTGGTTTTTGCAGTTCATATCCAAACCAGTGTTAAAGGAATAAATCTGAATATGTGATGGATGATACCTGTATTGCACCTTTTGCCTTTTTATGCAAGAAATTGATATGTAGCGAGGCTTTAATGTTAGGATCACTTAACTTCTGGCCATATCACTCCCATCCAGTATAACTCTTTTCTTGGCTTTATTGCGTTATTTTGAGGAGTGGCACATCTGACACAGTTAAGTGTCCGGTAAGCTGTGAATGTACACTACCAGGTACCGTCGGGTGGTTTTCTCTTACCTCGTAGTACGCCGTGTCTGGCAGCGTGCACCATTTAATAAAGTGTTTGTACGCACACGTGGGGCTTTGGAATGGCATGCATACGGTTGTATTAGGCTAGCTGCAGCCGTGTGACTTTTGACTACACGCAGAAGTACTGGGTGGCCTGCGGCAACACGCTATTATACGTGTAACAGCTGCTGCAGCGGGCCGCTCTGTGCTGGCTGTCTGCCTGGAGCTGCAGAGTGATGTTAACGTGGCAGCCGCGCTCAGTTCAGCACAAGCATCTCATACTCAACGGGAGTTTTTTTTTTTTTTTTTCCCTCTCTGAAACGGTCTGTAGCGCTGTGTTTTATTTTATTATGCTGATTTACTTTCTTTAAGATTACACACATTGTATAGGATACAAGCATAAAGGTTATATGGTTTATTAACTACTTTCCTGCAAAATAGCACGCTAGTGGTCTTTCAGGAATATATGGCCAAGAAAGACCAGGTTAATGCGGCCATATGCAGAAATGAACGCAGGTTCAAATTTCTATTATAGTTCACGCAGTCCAATTGTGATTGAGGGCCTTCACTCGCAGATCTGATAGACTGAATCGAGGGTTAAATCATGGCTACGTCTGAGTGTGACTTGGCTCTACCTGTAGCTTCATTTTCAAGAGGTGATCATTGATGAATTTGACTTCATAGGATTTTCCCTATAAGGTGATGACTGTAGATTGCAAGCTACTAGGAGCAGGACAATCCATGCCGGTTGCTGTGTAAACTTCATATAATTCCGGCTATAATATGCACTCGCTTTTGGCTACTTTAATAGTAAATCTGTGCAAAAACTCTTTATGCAGTGTATGTATAGATTACACCTTCCTAAGCATCATGAAATAAAGGGAGACTGAATATTCTGCGCAAGGCGTTACCGTGTGTAACTTTATATTCAGCCTAGTTATAAACCACGGGAAGATCAGACTCTACACGTTAAAATTAGCAATAATAATTCTAACATTCTTTTTTTTTTGCAGATCACGGCCAAAGTAGCTGTCATGTTTGTCACTCTACAGTATAATGTCACCATTCCAGTTGAGGGTAAGTATCATCATCTGGCTTAAGTAGTGTATCTCTTCTAACATATCCCTTGTGGCATTTGAAACAGACATTGACCTCTAATACCTTGGTTCTGTTGAAAAGTAGTTCCTCAAATAGTACTCTGATAAACCTGTGTAATGATCACATAGATATGTAGTAAGGGTAAAATAAGACACGTACAATCCAGGATACCCCTGATTAATTTTCCTCTAAAGAGAGAAAAAACCTCTTCATGACTCCAGGGGCAGTCGATCATCCCTGGATCATGTGCACTTTCTTGGTTAAAAGCCATCATAGTATTTGCTGTTACAAAATGTCTGTTTCCAGGGGCACTCTGGGCCATCGCATGCATACGATAACTGAGTGCTTCCTTTAAATACTGCATTTTAGTTACAAGGGCTACTGTCTAACCTAACTCTCAGGTGTTTGGAATTTTTTACTTTATTTTACTTTTTTTTTTTATTGGGTTTTATGCTGCGCTGTGTCTCTTCAGCTCTTTACTGCAGCTTCCATGATGTCTAGCTAGCTTTTGGGAACTGCCATCACTTAGTTGCACATTTTTGCGTTCTGTCACCTTGAAAGGAGTTTGGGCAAACAACCACCTCTCCTCGCTGTTCCCCAGAGCGTTTGAACATAGCTTGTTAAACATCCAGCTGGGGACTGGCTAGCTGCGTTCAAAACGTTCCCAGCTGGTAATTACTTGTTGGTTAACTGATAATAGAAAGACATTTACCTAACAAGTTGTAAGCTGAACATATTGTCTGATAATGTAGGGAAAACTCACAAATAGAAGATTTACCAGCTGTCCTGGTTCTATTTAAGGATGCAGCTTGTGTTTACCGCAGAACAAGCGCTTCTTCTCATTTAGTCAGCGGAGTCTGAATATATATATATAAAATAAAAAAGCACTTACTTGACACAAAACCAGCAGCCTTGCTGCTCCTGTTGCCCTCCTCTGTGTTCTGATTGCCCATATTAATAATGATAGGATTGCTTTTTACACGTTCGCACAGGTGTGATGGTCACTTGTGTTCACGTTTGTTACAAAATTGAAGGACTTGGTCCACATTGAAGGACTTGGGCTTGTGGACCCCAGCAGAAGCAAACAGTTAAATTCAACTATTTATTGAATATTTGATAGAGATCCAGTTGAATTGTCATATCAACATCCTGATGTGTTGCCCTTTTCTTTAATTCTTTTTAAGTAATTTCATTCTCTCCATCTTTCAGGTGTACTTGCGGAACCCGTTTCTTTGTATCACTACGGCATGAAAGACTTGGCAACTGTGTTCTTTTACATGCTTGTAGCAATAATACTGCACGCAGTTATCCAGGAATACATCTTAGATGTAAGTAGACCGGACGTTATTGTCCGATCTCCATTACTTATAAGGTTTGTTGAAAGTAAAGCAGAAGTATCTTATTTGCTGTTATGGTGGTTACCGCTTTTATTAATTTTCAACCAAATTGCTCTTTAGTCTTGATATATAACGCACAGTGACTTCTGATCAACATTACATTGATTTACGTCACGAGATTGCTTTAGCAAATTGGGTTTTGTAATCTCATCTCTGGTAATTCGCTACGTCTGCTCTTGAGATTAATCTCTGTACAGGTACTTTGTAATTCGGATTATGTGTCAGAGGATGGATTTTGAAGAGCTTTTTTTTGTCTGTAAATTGCACTGGTAACATTTCTACAAAATATCTGATTTTGTCGCATTTGAGGCTGATTATCTGTAAACGTGAAGTCATCTCTACGTACAGGTGTAAATTCCCTCTGCACCGTACTTTCTCCATTACATATGATCACAATCAGTAAATTGCAGACAAGTTCATTCTTCTTGCGGTCCCACTTGTGTCTAAGACAGTTTGGAAGAAGAGCGTAATGAAAACCGCATGTGTGTAAAGGCTCCATTGCCGGTCATGGCTGCTGGGTATTCCGTGTGCCGGGACCCTGCATTCTATGAGAGCATCTGCCAACCCCTCAGCAGCGGGGCTATCTGCAGACCACGTTTTAATAACAATGCTGTTTTAAGCAAACCTTTAAACAATGTTAAAAGGTGTAAACGCTCGTTCTTATCCGGTTTACATAACAAGGCCTGCTCTGATTGCATTAAAAGAACCCAATGAGTCTGTCCACTCCTAAAACATTGAGCTGCCCTACCTTTATCTAGTTCTTACATTATATTAATGTACAATTATTGCCTGTAGATAGGGTCTGCTCCTTGAAGTTCATGTGTTCTTTACATTTATCCCGGTTTTTTTTCCCCGACAGAAAATTAACAGGCGGATGCATTTTTCAAAGACCAAGCACAGCAAGTTTAATGAGTCTGGGCAGCTGAGTGCTTTCTACCTTTTCTCTTGCATATGGGGAGCCAGTATCATTGTGTCGGTAAGTGTGCTTTTGGTGAAAGTAAAGTGTGGAGTCCTTTTAGAATTCCTTGGCTGTAGGATTCATTTTGATCTTCAAATCCTGCTGTCCATCCTTTTCAAGCAGTGATCTATTCAGACGTGGGCAAGACAAGTGTGCGTAGCTTTCTTGTGTCTAATTGCATATTTGTTTTGGAGTATGAGAAAAATATATTAAGACCCGATAAATACACTAGCACATTGTTTCCTACCGGTTTTAGCTGCTCGATGCAGCCGGTCACTGGCAGGAAAATATCCTGATGCAATCTGTGGGTAGCACTGGAGCTACCTCGCGCGTGCAAATTCCTAAGCAAGAGTTCCATTTGCCTGTAAGGCAAACAGGAAAACTCAGCTGCCATATGCATTAACCCCTTAATGACAATTGCCGGTTCTGGCACGTCATGCACCAACATCAGGTTAGTGACAATTGATGTGTCAGGACCGTCATGACTTGAAATGGGTGCAGAAAGCGATCTACGTTCGCTTTCTGCACCCAAACGGTGTTGCCCTCCCTGGGGCGTCAACATCCGCCATACATTGTATGGTGGCGGACGCCGTTTTAAAAGCGTTTAGGAGGCGATCAACGATCACCTCCTAAACTTAAATGGTGTCGCTGGAATGCCTCGATCAGGAGGCATTCAGCGACACCAAATACTTACCCCAGGGCGGGCTGTGATCTTCGCCATCCGCAAGATGGCGGCTGCCCGGTAAAAAAATAAAAATAAATAAAGATGAGAGTTCGCTAGACTCTCTAGAGAACTCTGGCTCCAACCATGCAAGTCAATAGAGCCCAGCTTTCTAATCAGTGTGATTAGTAAAAATAAATTTAAAAATAAATAAATAAGTAAAATGTAAAAATAATTTCCCACTGATGTCACTATCAGTTGAAGAAAATGTAAATAAAAAATAAAAAAAAATGTATAAAAAATATCTTTGTGAGCAAGTCCTAAAATTAGCACATTAGCTTAAAACAATTCTCGCATGGAAAGAGTTAAAATACTGGCATATTAAATGCCCATGGGGTGTCTACTTAAAAAAAAAAAAAAAAAATGTATGATTTGATGGGGTAAATTGAATGGCAGGGTTCAACAACGTCCCAATTAACACGGGGGGGAAGGATGGCCACACATCTAATTTCCACATGTCCCAAATGTGGCCTTTTAGTTCCCCCCAAAATAACAAACCGATGCATGTGGGGTATCACTGTACTCAGGAGATGTTGCTGAACACATATTGGGGTGTCGTGTGACAGCGGCATACACCAGGAGCTGTAAATTCATACATAAAGTAGGTGTGGGGGGGGGGGAATACCCTGGGGTGTCTAGTTTTCAAAAATATATGGTTTTATTGGGCACACTGAAATGGCTTGGCTCAAAGATGTGCCAAATAGGGCATGGGCAGTGGATCCCCAAATGCCAAAGTTCAACATTGAAAAATGCGCATGCCCCAAATGTGGCCCTTTTGCCCCCAAACAGCCAGGAAAAATCATTCATGTGAGGTATCGCTGTACTCAGGAGATGTTGCTGAACAAATATTGGGGTGTTTTGACATACAACGGAACCTTTTAATTCATACCTGAAGTAAAATGTGTGTGAAAAAACAAATGCAAAAAAAAAAAACTACCACAAAGTTTGACAAAGACTGGTGGTAGATATGGTGCATGGAAAGAGTTAAAATACTAGCATTTGAAATACCCTGGGGTGTCTCGTTTTCAAAAATACATGGTTTGATGGGGTAAATTGCATTGGCCGGCTTCAAAGATACCTGAAATGGCACATGGGAGGAAGAATTACCAGATTTGGAAAAATGGCTTTGAAATAGCAAAACGCTACCTGTACTTATTGCCCCATAACGTGTAGAAAAAAGCAAAAAAACATAAAAACATTTGGTATTTCTAAACTCAGGACAAATAGTAGAATCTATTTAGCAGGTTTTTTCATTACCTTTTATAGCTGAGTAAAAGATTTTTTAACTAAGTTTTTTTTTTCTAAATTTTTCACCATATTTTATACTTTTTTTTAATAGTAAATAATATGATACAATCAAAACAATGTCATCTAAAAAAAAGCCGTTGTCCTGAAAAAAAAATATATCTTGTGTGGGTTCAGTAAACGGGAAAGAAGAAAATTACAGCTAAACACGAGCAGCGCAGAAATGTTAAACCGCCCATTGTCACGAAGGGTACAAAAAGTAAAATCAGCCTTTGTCACGAAGGGGTTAAATCGCACATTATGGCGGCTGTGTCCTTTAAACGCATGCATCCTTTATATGTCGCACTGCTGTGAATAATTTACTATTTTACTTATCAGATTTTATTTTATGTAGGGTACAAAATTAGAATCAATCGCAATTGATTTTAACTTGGGGGGGGGGCTAGACCAGTAAGGGGCTACATATGGCAACCTGCAGGCTGGCTGATGGGAGTTGCCGCCAGCGTTTGTCCCGTCTGATTAAGCACTGCATTCTGTATACCGGCTTGCCCCCTCTCCCTGACGTCCTTTCTGTGCTGCAGATGGGCAACTAAATGTTTTTATTACTGTCAACCAGCCTGATAAAAACAGTTTCTTTAACGTTGGACTCTCCACTTAACCCTCTTTATGTATTTTGAGATGCACTTTTTTTTTTGTACAGCTAATTGATGTGCAGGAAAACATTGTTGATTGTCTCTCTAGAGTTATAAGTACCAAATCGGCCACTCTGTTACTTTAATAAGGCCTTTTTGGTAAAGAGTTGCTATAGCAACCATCTCTGCACTCTAATGGGTTTTTTCAGGCAAATAACTACCTGCACAATCACTAATTAGAGTGTTTTGATTCTGATTCAATGATTAAAGAAAACAACTGACATCCTTCTAAAATGCCTCAAATGACAAACCGAATTTACTGTTTGTAAACATGTGTAATGTGCGTTGGGCATTCCAGGTGCTCCCGTGACTAGTACTTTATCACAGCTCTATATCTTTATTTCTATTTCAGGAGAATTATTTTGCAGATCCTACAAGCTTATGGAAAGGATATCCCCATACTTATTTCCCGTGAGTATTTAAACGGTTAACTTTCTCCCAAAGTCTGCAAATTCTTTCCTATCATTTGTCCTTCCTTGAATTGTAATTGTTTTCCACTTTTTGTTGTTGGTTCTGTCCCCACTTACAAACTTTGTATGTTTAAAAGGACAGTTGATTGCCAGGAGTTTTTGATCATGCCTCATTAATCTGTTACTCTACTTCACATCCACGCTGTAGTTGGATTAGTGTAGTCGACCTGCCATCCACAAACTGGATGACCTGGTCCTCTCCATGTATGTATGAGGCTATATACGCATACAATGCTAACAAAATCAATAGTGTGTGTGTGTATATATTTATATATATATATATATATATATATATATATATATATATATATTTGGTGCCGTGCCCTGTCCAGTATGGCTAATGGTCATCCGGATTTTTCAATGGCAGGTGGGCTTTCCTTTACAGAATAACACGTGCTTTCAATTTGATTGACTTGATGTATAAGTTAGTTTCCTCACTTTCTGCTGGATGTTTTACTGTACCGCTAATGTAGTTCTGTCCGTAAGAAATGTCTTTCACTACCCAGAACTGTATTTGGTAAGGAAGGAATATTTGTATTGGATAAGGGTTATTACTAGCATGTTGCAATCAACAAACCTTTTTTTCTTTTCTTTTTACAAGCTATACATTTGGAAACGTGTATTAAACAGCTTAAAGTGCTTCACTTTACATATATCTACATCTTTGTATCCCTTTGCAGATTCCAGATGAAATTCTTCTACATTTCCCAACTGGCGTATTGGTTCCATGCTTTTCCAGAGTTGTATTTCCAGAAAACCAAAAAAGTAAATATGATTTCTTTTCCCAGGCTCGGCAAATATCTTACTGTGGATTGGTAAATGTTTCATGTGCTATTGCCTTGTTCGCTAGTTAGATCCTATAACACATTAGAGGAACCAAAATACCCGTTCAAACTCTTTACTTTCATAGTTGTGCCAAACTACTTGTTACAGCTTTGCGACCCCCCCACAACATTCTTACAACATTGGTGATTCGTGTTGAAAGGTGTCTCCATAGCACAGTGACTCAGATTAAAAAAATTTACAAACCTGCAACAGTAGAACAATACAATATTTCCTTAAAAACCATAATATCATTTTCTGGTTCGCTGGGTTCCTCCGCCTAGACCTCCTAAAAGCCGTGCATAATGCAGGTGGCACGTGGAAATAAATGTCCATGTGAATTTGGGTATGCGATTTACAAGAGTGACATCTTGTGTGTCCAATTAACTCTGTCTATGCCAAATGTCTGCTCCCTTAGGCAGACCTGAAACAAATTGCTATTAACAGATTACATTTTTCTCCTGCAGGAAGATATTCCTCGTCAGCTGGTGTACATCGGCCTTTACCTCTTTCACATCTTGGGTGCCTATGTGTTAAAGTGAGTATTTTAGAAAATACATTTGTTTTTGGATTTGTTTATCGTGCATCTCCACCAAAAAAAAACGTTTTGAATAAACCACTAAAATTATCAGTGTGACAGTTTTGTACCTTGATATAGATCAAAAACACCTTTTAAAGTAGAATGTCCCACACAGCCCATCAATGAATAATGCACATTAAAGTACTTTGTATTTATTCTGTACTTGTTGGAGAACTTTACTTGTGTCCAATGCAACGCATTTGGCCGAACACATCTACTGTAAGCCAGGAGGTGTGAGAACCTAGAGCGAAGTCTGGAGAAAAGCTTAACGGTTCTACCCTGCTATGATGTGCGTTAAAGTGGCTGTGATGGCTCAAGTATGCTTTAAGTTAACTTGCTTTGCAGTTAATTTCTTTTTCCCGTATTCTCTTGCAGTCTAAGTCGGTTGGGCCTTGTGTTGCTCGTTCTCCATTACTTCGTGGAGTTCCTTTTCCACATGTCACGCCTTTTCTACTTCAGTAATGAAAGATACCAGAAAGGGTAAGTGGGTTTTTTTTTTTTTTTTTTTTTTTTTTTTTTTTTACTGTGCTCAGACGCTCCTTGTACTTTACCGGCAGTTAATTCGAGACCTGTCAAGTTAGGGAGACATATTTGTTGCAAATGGTGATTTTTTTTTTTTTTTTTTTTTTTTTTTTTTTTTTTTTTCCTACTCATATCTGGTAATTTTAGGCTACATGTGTGTTCTTATTTGGGCATTAGATAATTACAAATAATATTTCTCATGGTTAAAATGGATTGATGCTGGTTGAGATTTTGCGTGCCAGCATTGTTTTGTGTGGTGTATCTGGCCTGCACTTCGAACGTGTGGCAGCTTTGCGTTTGATATTTGTACTGGTTATTGACACTTTTCTTTTCTATTTGCAGGTTCACGCTGTGGGCTGTCCTTTTTGTTCTGGGCCGTCTTCTCACTCTCATCCTGTCTGTGCTCACGGTTGGATTTGGCCTTGCAAGAGCAGAGAATCAGGCTTTAGACTTAAGTTCTGGGAATTTCAACATTTTAGCCATCAGGTATTCTTTAAAATCTTCAGCTGTACGTCCTTTCTTGTGTAATTTAAACTACGCTTACAGATCTGACCTTTATCCACCCAGCTTGACTTCTACTGCCAGATTACACCTGTATTTTAGGGAAAGGAATTTGTAAAAACAAACAAACATAACTGTTTAACCCCTTAAGGACAATAGGGGTTATTACTCGTAGTATATTGGGGGACAATGGCTCTTTTAACGTTTTTCAGTGTTGCTGTTTAGCTGTGATTTTCTTCTCTCATTTCGTGCTCCCACACATATTATATATTGTTTTTTTCAGGACAAACAGGGCTTTCTTTAGATACCATTAATTTTATCATATCTAATTTACTATAAAAAAAAGATAAAATATGTGGATTTTTTGTTAAAAAATTACTTTTTCTCACTTTTTAAACAAAAAACTTGTACTCATCTGCAAAAACGAATTAAAAAAACCTGCTAAATAGATTCTACTATTTGTCCTGAGTTTAGAAATACCCAATGTTTTTTTGCTTTTTTCTGCACGTTATGGGGCAATAAGTACAGGTAGCGTTTTGCTATTTCAAAACCTTTTTTTCCAAATCTGGTAATTCTTCCCCCCATGTGCCATTTCGGGTATCTTTGAAGCCGGCCAATGCAATTTACCCCATCAAGTCATGTATTTTTAAAAACTAGACACCCCAAGGTATTTGTGCTGGTATTTTCACCCTTTCCATGCACTAATTTTACCACCAGCCTTTGTGAAACTTTATGGTAGTACATTTGTTTTGTATTTTTTTCCACACATGTTGTACTTCAGGTATACATTTATCGCTCCTGGTATATGTCCGTGTCAAACACCCCAATATGTGTTCAGTAACATCTCCTGAGCGCAGTGATGCCCCAGATGCATGGGTTTGTTGGGTTATTTGGGAGGTAATTTTATGGCATTTAGACAACTGGTCCTACTGCCCCCATGTCCCATATTTGGGACATCTTTGAACCCGGCCAATTCAATTTACCCCATCCACTCATGCATTTTTTAATACGAGACACTCTATGGGCATTTGTAATGCCAATATTTTAACTCTTTTCATGCTGGAATTTTTGTAAAGATAAAGAATTTTAGGACTTATAAATTTTTTATTTTATTTTTTTTTTTTGGTGACAGTGGGGCTTTTTACATGTTACCATATTTATTTTATTTTTTTTTTAAACATTTTTGAACATTTTTTTTTTTTTATACTCATTAGTGAGCTGGGCTCCATTGACCTTGCATGGTTGGATGCAGTACCTACATTCAACCTGCAGGAGGTTGCAGTACCTACATTCAACCTGCTGGATAGACCCTCTGTGAACTCAGATCTATTGTTAATGCCATCCTGTGAATGACGGCAACGTCATTTACAGGATGGCACTTGTGGTTGCTCTTCGGAGCAATCACAAGGCGATCGGGGTAGGGGGGGTAGTGTTACTGACATGCCTCGATATCGATTTCCTCCCCGGATCCACGGTCAGCCTCAGTTGTGAGGGTTCCGTGGATGCTGCATTCTCGGCGATGCAGCTATTTAACGGCAGCCCATACATGTACGGGCATTGTCGTTATCTCGTTGCACGGCAACCCCGTACATGTACGTGGATTGTCGTTAAGGGGTTAAAAAGGACTGGCCTACGTGGAAACTGGGAGATTTCCTGGTGGGCTGGGGGCCGGCCGAGCAGCAGTAGGGCCCACGCTGTTGTCTATGCAGAGGTAGCACAGGCGCTGGCTGGCTTGGTGGCAGAGACCTACCACGCCAATATCCGGCTCAGCTTATAGTGATGGGGGTTACGCTGCACTATATCTGTTCAGTAAATGTTATTTATTTAAATGTTTGGGTTTTTCAGATTTTTTTCCAGTTGGCATACAGTTTACAAATTTTGAAATAAATATTCTTGCCAACATTAATTTGTGGATGTCTTTAGATTTTAAACTGGGGGGGTGCCACATACAGGATCCGCCCCAGGTGCCAAATACTGTAGGTACGCCCATGTTTATTTAGTCCTTTAAGTAAGATAATAAGGCAAATAAAGTTGAGACTGCGAGTGTAAGTCTAATTAGGTTTCCAAATGGATGTTCTTAAAATAAGACTTGGTTTTGTACTCTAGCAATTTAAATCTTGCTACTTTTTTTTTCTTTTAGAATGTAACCTTGTTTCATGAATTTAAATGAGCTCTTGATGAGAGTCTATTCTAATTTATTGTGTAATTTCATTCTCATTTGCTTTGCCAGAATCAGTGTGCTGGCATCTATTTGCATAACTCAGGCGTTTATGATGTGGAAGTTCATTAATTTCCAACTCAGAAGGTGGAGAGAGCATTCATCCCCCAAGCCTTCCTCTCATAAGAGAAAAACTGTCTCCGCTAAAGCCAAATCCTCCCGAAAGGAGAAAGGTGAGTGTCTGTTCAATGCCTTGTTTAACGTTCCTGCTTTAATATAACCGATTGTGAGCTTTGTTACACTTTACATTTGGCTTGGTTCAATAAAAACATCATGCACATCATTAAAATACGATGATTATGCCATTAAATGAATACCATTTGTAACCTGGTGTTAAACTGAGAATTATAAACATGATACTCTTTGGCATGAGTACTGATCCAGTACTCTGACAACTGCACTTTAATTACAGAATTAAGGAAACGGTTATTTTGGACATTTTGTCCATTTCATTCCCCCATATTAAATCACTTTTTTATTTCTTAAGATGACTTTTGGGGGAGGGAGGATTATTTTTCTCTAGTAAAGTTTTTACTCCTAAAGTCCCTGGAGTTCTAATCTAGAGAATATTTTCAATGTATTTACTTCTAATTCCAGAGAATGGAGTCAATGGAACATTGACATCTAACGGAGCAGATTCCCCCCGAAACCGTAAAGAGAAATCATCTTAAAGAAAAAAAGGAAAGAGAAGAAAAAGCATTTTGCATCCAATGTACTTTTTCCCCAAAGAGAAGTTGCCTTTTGCTGTACAGAGCCCCACAGCACTAGATTTCTTACTGTTACAACAAATAATGCAATGTGTTTCTATCTGACAGTATGTCACGAACCTTTAAACAGTACAGGGTGTGTTTTTTTTTTTTGTTTTTTTTTTCCTTCCTTCTTCTTTCATTACTTTTAGCATTTGTTTAATGCTAGGACTGACTTCACCAAAATGCAAAAAAGACCTGGATCTTATTTAAAAGTAAAACACATTGGTTTATCTGTTCTAATGGAGGATCATACCATAGGTAACGTCCTGGACTCATACTGCTTATGCACTGGTGAGAGGAAAAAAACAAACAAAATAAAAATCACTTCCAAATAGGCTTTTGAAATATTTCTAAGCCTCCCAACAGCAATGGATCCAAAGCCAAATGCATTAATAGAAACATTCTACAGTAATCTCATTGAGTTTATATGAAATAAGTGCAGAAGTCAAGTCCTTTAACAACTTGCTAAGTTTCATTAAAGTATTGGTAATTCTCCCTATCCCGTTGTACAGTTCCAACATCCTCCTCTTTTGGTATGCCAACAACAAATGTTTAAAAGATGTAAATGCTGTGATAAATGTATTTTCACTTCAGTTTTTATAAGCCAACTTTTTTTCTTATTTGATTCAAAATAATAAAACAAAAAATCAATTTTCACATGTGTAACAACCGTGTTTTTTTTTTAGTTTATTTTTTAACCCTGTTCTATTTTGACATGCCTTTATCGATCATGCCTTAAATACTGAGATTATGGCATAAAACCTAATCTGTGCGTATAGGATTAGGCCAGACTAGGGATATTTTGTCGCCCCTGCCAGAAAGACCCACCGTTTTCTATGCTAGTGCGAGTACATTGTATGCCTCTGAGGCACTGGAAAGGGTTAAGATTTGTTCCAAATAGCCTCAAAGTGCCAGCGACATGTATAATGTTTCATTCACATAGTGCCAACAGAGTGTTCCTAACATATTAAATTCTCATTTTAAGTGCATGTATTTAAGAAGACTGACTTTTCTGGAATCCAGTGGATAAAAGCATTTGAAAACATCTGCCTGAAATAACATGGATTTGCAGAAAAATCACGATATTGTGCTATAGGCCAAGCTTAGTTGAATAATGAATTTAGGCATTAATCACGAATACTTTTTATGTTCATTCTGTTTGTGAAGCCTGGATATATGTTTCACTGTACACAGCATTTATATTTTTGGATACAAATAAAATTTATATACAATTTTTATATTTACTAATGGAAGCCTTAAACACATGCCACAGCTGGTGGGATTATGATGTTACCATTGTCTGCAATGATTTGGTTTACATGTTGTCTTGGATATCTTGTTTCCAGACCAGTCTGTAAATGTTCATTTTTTTTTTTAAACAAGTAAAGAGCTTTTGTTCTCAGAGTTGGAGTCCCTTTTGGAAATACTGTATGTTTAACCTCTTGATGACCAGGCACGTCCTGGAAATGCATGTCCTTTAACGGGAATTGATGTGTCTGGCTTAGTAAGACATCTTTGATATCAAAGCATTTAGCAACATCGAAAACTGCAGCAGGGACCCTGTGTGACCACCCTTGGAGCAACATGTGCCATATAAAATATAGCAGCAGCCACCTGTTTTAAAAATGCTTAAGCTATTATTGAGAAAAAGTTAATTTTTACAAGCAAGTTCTAAAATAAGCACTGTATCTTCCCAAAAATCCTGGTATTTGAAAGAGTTAAAATGCTAGCATTTAAAATACCCATGGGGCATCTAGTTTTCCAAAATGCATGGTTTGAGGGGTATATTAAATTGGCCTGGTTCAAAGATGTCCCAAATAGGATATGGGCGCTGTATGACCAGTGTGGGGAAAAAATGGTTTTGAAATAGCAATATGCTACTTGTACATCTGAAGTCAGGATGAAGATTAGAATCCATTTAGCAGTTCATTAGCGTTTGTAGATGAGTAATAGATTTAAACAATAAAAGTCCAGAAAAATAGTGACTTTTTCACTATATACCGTATATATCTAGATATGTATCTCTTTATATAGTAAATTAGATATGATCAAAATAAACAAAAACCCTTCTTGTCCTGGAAAATTGCAGCTAAGCAGCAACACTGAAAAAATTTCAGAACAGGCAGGTTCATGAAGGGTACAAAAACAAAACAAAAAAAAAAACAGCTTTGTCCTTATGGGGGTTAAAAGATCAAAGTTCTTAAATGTATAACATGTTACTTTTGGTACTTGGGATTATTGAAGAGCATAACATTGTGTCACTATAGCTCTCCCATTTATAAATACAATTCGAATGTTAACAATTACAGGGATTTTGTATGTTAAATATAATTTCTGTTTTAAAGGTAGAAATGTGGTCTTATCTCCATAGCAACAAAAACATGCTTCTGTGGATTGGACCTTACCGCTTTTATGATGGTAACAAATCCCATTTACTATGTTTCACCTACACCTGGCAATGACTTGGATGAACAATCTTTGTGAAAAGGAAAATCAAAAATCCCAGCAGATTAATTTAAAAGTACATTGTAACGCAAGACCTCCCTATTAACCAGAGAGTTGATACTGTTACGCATACAATTCTCAATGTCTGGAGGCATGTTGTCGCTCCACTAAGAACCTGCCATGTGACAAATGTGTTGACTGCAAAAAGTAAAACATAGCAGCAGACTTTTTATTTTCCATATTCTAATTAAAATTATCATCACTTACATGAGCATAAGGACTATAGGGGTTTTAGTGCATTCCTCTAGCCAGCAGCATATTCATTAAATAAGAAATGTGCAGAATAGTTGCAGTTCCAACTTTGAGCAGCTTTACTTTATACAGTATATAATTTAAACTATACTTTATACAGTTATTGAATGGTTCTTCTCTAACATTATTGTTTCTAATCCTAGCAAGCTTTTCTTACAAGAAGGGCCAATCTGGCCCCTACCTAATACAAACGTTCACTAGGCTAGGTCCTTCATACTGCATACATTGCACAGCTGCATATTGTATTGATGTCCTGGAAGAAAAGAGTCAGCTATTGGCTAAAAATAGGTGTACCCTATATCTATGTCCTTCATAGATAGTATAGTTTTATGACCTGGATTTGTGTAGATTTTATTTCTACCCACCCTACAAACTGCAGCTGTTGTTTCTTTCTGGATTTGAAATGCTGTTTTAGCCCATTTAACTCAAAGCAAGCTACTGATAACAAATCTTCCTACTTTGTCTCTAGGAAATGCCCATTTGGTGTCACGTGCGGAGGGGAGTTGCCTACACTCCTAATGAGCTTAGTTGTAAAACTTGGCAGCAAACTTTGGCCTGATATTTTATTAGTTCATATTTTGTTGTTGTGGTACCCTGTTCGTTTATGACTCTGGGGTGATCACGCCCCTCATGTTATGACAAACATACTGGTACCAAACGCTCCTTATCATCATAGTCTTAGGCCCCACTTAACCCCCTCCTGCTTCGTTTCCTTTCATTATAGAGATAACAATATCAGCACATAGAATATCTTCATGTCATGACTATACGATAAAAACACAACCATACACTTATTTATATAGCAGATTCCATAGCGCTGTTACAACAGTCAGTACAATGGGCCCTGCTCTTGCAAACTTACAAGATTTTAAGGATCGCCCAATTGAAATACTATATGGTAATCACTAAATCCTGCTGTTAGCGTACCTTGAGACAACCACTGGGTTATAGATAGCCAGCTGTAAAAACTTTGGTTTATGTCTTCCCATCTTTTATACCTTTTTTCACTTTATATTCAGTCACTCTTTACTGCTTCCTGAATATCATTCTTATCAAAGATCTACACAGGCCTCTATCCAAACACACTCACATTATCACACAGATACACAAATACATTCATTCTCCATTCCCTAATTGTGTAAATCCACTCCCACACTGTTCATAACCACTCCACCACTATAAAGATGGCCCCACCTCTAGATGGTAAGCTCATTTGAGCCAGGCCCCCCCTCACCTGTTGTCTCTGTAAGTCAATTTGTTATGTTACATGCTACTTGTTATGTCCTGTCTACCCATTGTACAGCGCTACGGAATTTGATGGGGCTATATAAAACAATAAATAAATAGTAATTATAATTATACACTAGAACGCAACATCCTACATGTTTAATGCTGTTTCAGACATCATATCCAACAAAATAAAACCATGAGACATCATATAAGTATATGTTTACTTTATTATATTACAAAATCAGCTACTTTGTCTGTAAAGTAATATACACCATCTCTTTGGTGTTTTGGACAGGGAGATAAGAAATCTATGGGCCAGGCTAATGCATATTTTTTTCTATTCTCCTCTAGTATGCTATCACCTGCCTATTTCCTGCAGCCTGCTGCCACCTCCCTCCTTCATCTACTGCAGCCAGCCTATTCCGCTCCTATCTACTGCCACCTTCCTTTATCCACTGCGGACTGTCTTTTCCCTTCTTGTCTACTGCTGCCTGCTTGTCCCTTCCTACAATCTTTTTCCACATGCCTGTTCCACCCGTCTGCTGCCACTTGCTTTTTCACACCCTTCCAGCCTTCTACTGCCTTCCATTTCTCATCCTAGCCTATTGCTGTCTGACTGTTGCACCTCTCAGTCTGCTGCCAATGCCTATTTCCACAGTCTGCTTCTAGCCTGGTCCTCTCTAGTATGCTACCAATCGCCTTGTGCCCAAAAGTCTGCTGCTGCCTGCCTATCACCCCAGTCTGTTGCCGACTGCTTGTTCCCACCTTCTGCTGCTTAACTATTCTCCTACCCAGTCTAATACCACCTATCTATTCCTCATCTCAGTCTGCTGCCAGCTGCCTGCCTATTCCCACCTTCCTACTTCCTTCCTAGTCTGTCGCTCCCAGTCTCCTGCCTGCCTTTCATCCCTCCCTTGGTCTTATAGCCCCATTCTACCTGCTACTTCCTATACCCCTGGATGCTGCCTGTTCTGACTCTGCTGCCTGCTTGTTTCCCAAAGTCTACTGCTGCTATCTGCTCCCCTTCCAAGTCTGCTACCGCCTGCCTGTTCTCATCTGCTTTTTTCTGCTGCTGTTGCCTGCCTGTCTTCCAGCTGTCTCCTAATCACATACTTTGCTGCACCTGCCTGTGCCTTCCCAGTCTGCTGCTGCCTGCCTTCTATTCCCCCTACATGGTCTGTTGTCACCTGCCTGCTACCTCCAGTCTACTGCCAACTAGTTTCTCCTTCCCTTGCTGCTGTTTCCGGCTGCTTGGTCTCTTTACCAGTCTGCTGCCGTTTGCCAGCCCCCTCCTGGTCTACTGCTACCTAGCTGACGCTCCATTTCTTCTGCTACTCCTGCCTGTTGGCCCCCGTCTTCTGCCACCTGTCTGTTCCCCTACCTTTCTGCTTCTAACGCTTGTGTGTTCTCATTCCTAGTATCCTGTCTTCCTGTACCCCACAAGCCTGCTAGAAACCCTGTTTTCTTACCCAATCTGCGCCACCTGTCTGTTTACACCCTTGCCTGCTTTCACCTACTCCCACTCTGCTGCCACCTGCCAGTTCCACTTAGTCTGTTGCAACCTGCCTATTTCCACCGGCCTGGCCGGTTTCATCTACCAGTGAACTGCTGCCTGCCTATACCCTGATCTATTTCAGCCTGTCTACTTCTCCCTCCCAATATGCTACCACCATCCTGTTCCTCCCCACAGTCTCCTGTAGACTCCCTATCCTTCTACTGTGTCTATTGCTGCCTGTCTGCCCCTAGTCTGTTACCACCTGCCCGTTCCACCCATCTGCTGCTCCGTGACTGTTCTCCTACCGAATCTGCTACAGTTTGCCTGTTCTCCCTCTTTATTCTGTTGCCTGCCTGTTTCCTCCCCGTATACTTCCTGCCAATTCCTTCCTACTTGTTCCTCCATCTGCTGTTGCCTGACTGTTCTCCTGCCAAGACTGCTACAGCCTGCCTGCTCTCCTCCATTACTCTGCTGTCTGCCAGTTCCTCCCTGCATTTTGGACCCCAGTCTGATGTCTGCCAGTCCCCCATCCAATTTTGCTGTCTGACAGCCTCCCTCAGTTTGCTGCTGGTTATTCACCTAATCCGTTGCTGCCTGCCTCTTCCCCCTCTCAATCCACAGCCACCTGCCTCTTCACCCTCCCAGACTACAGTCGCCTGCATGATCTCCCTCATCACTCTGTTGTTGAATGCCTGTTTCCCCCATGTCTGGTGCCTGCCTATTCCTTCTTGCACTCCCTCCCCATTCTGTTTCTTGCCCCCCCCCGATGCCTATGTAATCCCACCTTCACTTTCCCCTCTTAGTCTGCTGTTCTCTGCCTATTTCTCCCTCCTAGTGTTCTGCCTATAACCCCCTCTTACTATTGCTGCTACTATTCCTGCCTACTTATGACCAGGTCTCATCCCTGAGTGTTTCCATGCCCAGTTTACCATTGCCTGCCTCTTCCTTCTCCCAGTCTGCTGCCTGCCTATGCCCCCTAGTAATTTGCCACCTTCCTTTTAACATAGTCTGTTAATGATTGACTGCTCTATCCAGTCTAATACTACACCTCTCTCCCCCTACCAGTCTGCTGCCCCCTGTCTGATTCTCCCTTGTCTGCTGCCTGCTTTTTTCTTTCTCTATGTTTTTCCAGTCTGCTGCCTTCTTGTCTCCCCTCCACAATGCTGCCTGCTTATTCCTGCTTTCCATGTTTCCTCCTGGTCTGCTGCTGTCTGCCTGCTTGCCCTTCTAGTCTGCTATCATCTGCGTGTTCCCCTTCCTACAGTTGCTGTCAGCCTTTCCCCCTTGCATGTTTCCCCAACTTTTGCCTGTTCTCCCCATTCTACTGCTAACTGCCTGTTCCTCACCTTTCTGCTGCTTCAACCTGCCTGTTCCCCCTACCAGTCTAATGCCGCGTGTCACCTACAGTGGCTGTCTGCCTTTCCCCCTTGCATGTTTCCCAATCTTTTGCTGTCTGCCTTCACCCCAAAAGTGATGCCTGCTTGTTCATCTCCCTTGTCTGCTAACACCTGCCTATTCCCACCTGCCATTGCCCCAGTTTGCTGTCTGCCCATTGTACCCCGTCTACTGCTCGTCTGTTCACCTTCCTAGTCTGCTACTGCCTGTTCACTGTCCAGTCTGGTGCAGCCTATTCCCAACTATTCCCACCTGCCAGTTTCCCCACCAGTATGCTGCTGTCTGATCCCCCAATCTTATACCACTTGCCTGTTCCTCCCAGTCTGATACAGCCTTCTCTTCCCCAAATATGCAGCCATCTGCCTGCTCCCCTACGTTGCCTACATCTTCCACTAACTAGTCTGCTGCTTTTTTCCCAACCTTCTTACACCTTGGATGTTCTCCTCCCTTGTCTACTACCACCTGCCTATTCCTACCTGCCATTCCTCTCATTTTTCGGCCTGACTGTTCTCCCTCCTAGCCTGCTTGCTCGTTCTTCCCATATACTGCCATCTATTTTTGGTGCTACTGCCCGCTTTTTTATTTTCCTAGTCTACTACTGCCAGTCATTTCACTGCTTGCTCTACTGCAAACTGTCTCTGCTTCCATCTGCCTGTTCACCGCCTAGTCTGCTGCAGCGCACGCATTTCCTCCTGCCTGTTCACCCCTAGTCTGCTGTTTCTTGTCTTTTACCCCCTCCAAATCTCTTGTTTCTGCTGCTACCGCCTGCGTGCCACCTACTTCTTCCCCCCAATCTATTGTCACCTGTCGGTTCCCTATCTTTTCTGCTGCTACAGCCAGCCCTTTCTTCACAATCCAATCCCGTCTTTCACCCTTAGTCTTTGCCTGCCTACCTTACCCCCTTCCATGGTTTCCCGTCTGTATCAGCCTGGCTGTTCACCCACAGTATAAAGCCATCTGTCTGTTTCCTTTACCAGTGTTCTAACGCTTAGCTGTTCTCTTCCTGGTCTGTCTCTTGCCTGCCTGCCTGTCCCCTCCTGCCTGCCTTTTCCCAGTATGCACCCATCCGCCTGCCTCTTTCCCCTCTCAATCTGCTACCTGCCTGTTCTTGTCAGTCTGCTACCTGCCTGTTCTTGTCAGTCTGCTATCCCCTGCCTGTTTGTCCTAGTCTACTGCCAACAGCTTGTTCCCCCTTTTATGCTGCTATTGCCTGTCTGCCCCCTCCCAGTCTGTTACCAACTGCCTTTTTCCCACCCTCTGATTCTGCCTAGTAGTTCTGCTACCCAGTCTACTGACACCTGCCTCTTCCCGCTTTCCAGTCTCCTGCCATCCGCCTGTCCTCCCCCTTCCCTCTGCTACCTTCCTGATTCCTCTCTGTCAGTTCCCTGCCTACTCCATCCTATTTGTTCCCTGTGTGTTGTTGCCTCACTGTTCTTCTACCTGCCGATTCATTCCTGCATGTTTCCCCCTGTCTGCTGCCTGCCTACCCCCACAGTATTTTTCTTGCCAGTTTCCCCCAGTTTGTTCTCAGCCTATTCCTGCCTTCCTTTTACACTCTTAGTTTGTTGCTGTCTGGTTTTCCCCACTTTCATTCTGCTGCCAACTGCCTCTCCAATTTACAGCTGCCTGAGTGTTGCCTTACTCAGTTTACTATCGCCTGCCTTAACTTCCTCCCAGTCTGCTGCAGGCTATCTCTTCTCCTGTACCTTGGTGCCGCCTGTGCCGCATGTAATGCCACCTATCTCTTCATCTTCCCAGTCTGCCGCAACCTGCCCAATTTCCCGTCTGCTGCCTGCCGGACTTAAAGTTTGCGCCTGTCTATTCCTGCCGTCCCTTTTCCTTACTGGTCTTCTGTTGTCTGTTTTCCACCCCCCTCATTCCTACCTTCCATTTACCCTCTTAGTCTG
Source organism: Spea bombifrons (assembly GCF_027358695.1). Lineage (NCBI taxonomy): Eukaryota > Metazoa > Chordata > Amphibia > Anura > Pelobatidae > Spea > Spea bombifrons. The sequence goes on along the minus strand of NC_071091.1, from coordinate 88,876,053 downwards.
CTGTTCTCTGCCTATTCCTCCTAGTGTGCTGCCACCTGCCTACCACCTTCTCTTGTTTCTGCTGCTACCGCCTGCGTGCCACCTGCTTCTTCTCCCCAATCTATTGTCACCTGTCCGTTCCCTATCTTTTCTGCTGCTACAGCCAGCCCTTTCTTCACAATCCAATCCCGTCTTTCACCCTTAGTCTTTGCCTGCCTCCCTTACCCCCTTCCATGGTTTCCCATCTGTTCCAGCCTGGCTGTTCACCCACAGTATAAAGCCATCTGTCTGTTTCCTTTACCAGTGTTCTAACGCCTAGCTGTTCTCTTCCTGGTCTGTCTCTTGCCTGCCTGCCTGTCCCCTCAGTCTGATCTCGCTTGCCTGTGCGCCTCAGTTTGATACAGTCTGCCCTTTTCCCAGTATGCACCCATCCGCCTGCCTCTTTCCCCTCTCAGTCTGCTACCTGCCTGTTCTTGTCAGTCTGCTACCTGCCTGTTCTTGTCAGTCTGCTATCCCCTGCCTGTTTGTCCTAGTCTACTGCCAACAGCTTGTTCCCCCTTTTCTGCTGCTATTGCCTGTCTGCCCCCTCCCAGTCTGTTACCAACTGCCTTTCCCCCCCCCCTCTGATTCTGCCTAGTAGTTCTGCTACCCAGTCTACTGACACCTGCCTCTTCCCGCTTTCCAGTCTCCTGCCATCCGCCTGTCCTCCCCCTTCCCTCTGCTGCCTTCCTGATTCCTCTCTGTCAGTTCCCTGCCTACTCCATCCTATTTGTTCCCTGTGTGTTGTTGCCTCACCGTTCTTCTGCCTGCCGATTCATTCCTGCATGTTTCCCCCTGTCTGCTGCCTGCCTACCCCCCACAGTATTTTTCTTGCCAGTTTCCCCCCAGTTTGTTCTCAGCCTATTCCTGCCTTCCTTTTACACTCTTAGTTTGTTGCTGTCTGGTTTTCCCCACTTTCATTCTGCTGCCAACTGCCTCTCCAATTTACAGCTGCCTGAGTGTTGCCTTACTCAGTTTACTATCGCCTGCCTTATCTTCCTCCCAGTCTGCTGCAGGCTATCTCTTCTCCTGTACCTTGGTGTCGCCTGCCTGTTCCCCCAATCTTCTGCAGCCCGACTGTTCTCTTACTCAATGTAATGCCACCTATCTCTTCATCTTCCCAGTCTGCCGCAACCTGCTCAATTTCCCGTCTGCTGCCTGCCGGACATAAAGTTTGCGCCTGTCTATTCCTGCCTTCCCTTTTCCTTACTGGTCTTCTGTTGTCTGTTTTCCACCCCCCTCATTCCTACCTTCCATTTACCCTCTTAGTCTGCTGTTCTCTGCCTATTCCTCCTAGTGTGCTGCCACCTGCCTACCACCTTCTCTTGGCCTATTGCCATCTGTCCCGTACATTGGTGCCACTTGCCTGTTCTCCCTGACTGTTCTCCTACTTAGTTTAATGCTACATATCACTGCCTCTTCACATTCTACTGCTATCTGCCTAGTTCACACCAGTCTTCTGCCGTCTGCCTGTTCTACACCTTTCTGCTTCTACAACTTCCCTGTTCAGTCTTCCCCATTAGTCTTGTGCTGCCTGCCTCTCACCCCCAACTACGTCTATTGCCGCCTACCTGTACCCCCCAAGACTGTTGCTGTCTGCTAGAAACCCCCTGCCTGTTCCCCTACCCAGTCTGCTGCTGTCTATCTGCACCCCTACTCCTGCTGCCACCTGTCTGTTCCCATCCTAGTCTGCTACAGCTGTCAGTTCTCCCCCTTTACTCTGCTGCTTGCTATTCCTTCTGCATGTTCCACCCTGTTCTGTCCCCACATGAAGGCGAATGAAGGTGTAACTGGTAGTGGCTGTGTGACTTTCCTACCTTCGTGTCCAAGCAGTGGAGCAGACAGGACCGGCAAAAGCTCAGGTTAGACGGATACACGTAGACACGGTGATTTGAATCAATGTGGGTTTATTTGACCCAAAATACAAACATTGGTATAATACTGAAACCTTGGTGTTGTCTGTTGATATCTTTCCTGAGGCTAACTGCTGATCAAAAAACTGATGCCTTACGAGCCCAAGTGATGAATGTCCAGTCACACAGAAAGCAGATCCCTCACACAAGGGTTGCAGGAAGTGACATGGACCCAGGCTCCTGAAAACACGCCCAACTTTATTAACAAGAACAGAGGCGTGCAGCATACGAATTCTGGCCAGCAGGGCAGCAAAACAACAATACATATAAACAACATGGTGATGGAAGAAGTGACAATATGGTGGACATTAAATAAATACAGTCCAGAGGACAGCACACTCCCCGTCTGAAATTCCCGAGGGAATTTCACTATGACTAATGTCCAAAAAATATATGGAACAAACCTGTAACAAACATGTTAGAATAAAACATTACAAGATAGTCCTGTTTCAAACTTGGAATGGAGAAGATCCACAAAATTCGAGTTCAGTTCTGTTCATCCTGCAGATAGGCAACCGCTGCTATGGCTTCCGTGGAGGCGTCTGAGAACACGTGGAGTTCTTTCTTTATGCCAGAGGTAGATGAGGTTTTGACAAAACATCTCGGGATGTGGATCTCATCCAAGGCACAGAAACATTGTTTCCAGGCTTCCCATTTTTGCTCTTTATCAGAAGGAAGTGGGGTATCCCAATCCTTGACGGTTTCAGAAAGCTGTCTCAGTAGGGATCTACCTTGTATGGTGATGGTCGCTACAAATCCCAGCAGATCAAATAGGCTGTTCACCACTGATAGGACACCACGTTTTGTGAATGGCTTGTCCGCACAACTTATTTGAAAACCGAAGGAGTCGGCCGAGAGATCCCACCTGAGGCCCAAGCTCCTCTGCACAGGTGGACTGTCCAGTTCCAGGTTAATGTCCTTGAATCCAGGTGCATGATCACCTGACTCGAAGGCTCTCATTACGGCCAGGCTGTTTGAAGCAATTTTGTGTGGTCTAAGTTTAGCTTGGTACAACATTCTTTGAGTCCTCTTGAGCAGACTGGTAGTCGCTTCTTCAGTCGCTAGTGATTTGAGTCCGTCATCTACGTAGAAGTCTTTTTCTACAAAGTCTCTCGCGTCTGCACCATACTCGGACTCTCCTTCTAACGCAGTTCTCCGAAGGCCGTAAGTTGCTACGGCAGGTGAAGGGCTGTTTCCAAATACATGCACCCTCATTCGATACTCCACCATCTTTGCGTTGGTGTCATTGTCCTTGTACCACAGAAACCTGAGGAAATTACGGTGATCCTCTCTGACTACGAAACAGTGGAACATCTGTTCAATGTCGGCAGTGATGGCAACAGGCTCTTTCCTGAACCTCATCAGCACTCCTACTAAGTTATTTGTCAGATTGGGACCTGTGAGAAGAACATCATTTAGAGATACACCTTGATGTTTGGCGCTTGAATCAAAAACGACCCTAATTTGATTAGGTTTCCGTGGATGATACACTCCGAATGAAGGCAAGTACCAGCACTCTTCGTTCTTCCTTAAGGATGGAGCTATTTCTGCGTGGTTGTTACGGAATATTTTATCCATAAAGGCGACAATGTGTTTTCTCATTTCAGGCTTGCTGTTCATGGTACGCTGAAGAGATTTAAATCTAGACAGAGCTTGTTCCAGATTGTTAGGGAGTCTTAGCCTGGTAGCTCGGAAGGGTAATGGAGAAACCCATTGATTGGTTTCATCCTTAAAGGACTCGCTGTCCATTATCTTGACAAATTCTCTGTCCTCTACTGACAAGGCTACTTTATCGTCGTTCTTGGTTGTGTGAAAGACTGATCCCCCCAAGTTGTTGGCAAAGAAGGGAGAAATGATGTCAGGTGGGTGTATGAGGTTTGGAGACTTCTCTTTCACCTCATAGTGATGAGGACATGGCTTAATGCAAGTTGTGCGTCCATCTCCACGCACATAAGTCTTGAAGGAGTCAATTCCTGGTTGATCTAAGCATACGTTCCCTATGACTACCCATCCCAAGTCCAGTCTCTGGGCGTATGGCGCATAGTCGGGACCATTACATTGTTGACGCACCTTGTGTACCCTTAGATTGTCTCTGCCGAGCAGGAGTAGAATCTCGGCGTTGATGTCCATAGGTGGGATAAGGCTGGCTAAGTGCCTTAGGTGTGGTTGGTGAAATGCAGCTTCTGGGGTAGGAATCTCATCCCTATGGTTGGGTATTTGGTCGCATTCGATCAGTGTCGGTAGGGGTATTTCGGTATCTCCATTGATGGGAGAAGCAATGAATCCTTGTGCCCTTCTGCCGCTAGTCTCTATGCGGCCCGAGCAGGTGTTTAAGGTGTAGGGTTCTGATGGTCCTTTGATTCCAAAGGCTTCAAAGAATTTAGGTCCTGCTAAGGACCGGTTACTTTGGTCGTCGATGATGGCATACATTTTTACTGCCTTTTCTGGTTGTCCGTCTGGGTAAACCTTGATTAGGCATAGACGGGCACAACATTTCTCACTCTGACTCTCCCCACATACTTCCAAGCATGAGCAGGAAACAGCTGTGGCGGTGTTGGCGTGATTCTGGGGCTCCCCGCCATGACTTGGAGCGGGACTAATGGCGACTGCAGCCGGTGAGTCCCTGGCGAGTGGGGTTGGGTGCATAGCTGAGGCATGTCTTTCGCTATGACACTCTTCACACTTGATGGCAGATTTACAGTCCTTGGCCATGTGCTCCACTGAAGCACAGCATCTGAAACATACCCCAAGCTCGGTGAGAACTTTCTTGCGCTCCTGTATGGTTTTGGATCTAAACCCTCTGCATTGGTTCAGTGAATGTGGTTTTTTATGAATGGGACATTCACGATTGAAAGACTTGTCTCCTAATGAGGTAGTGTACTGTTTTCCCGTGGGTTCTGCAGGTGATGATAGGTTAGTCTTTCTAACGCTCACGCTGCTCTTAAAGTCTCTGTGTTTATGCATGACACTTTCATACCCTGATGATGATGACGTCGCTGAGGCTATAGTGTTGGACCCCAGGAAGTCGAGGCTGGGGTCATTCCTCATCTGGGACTGTTCGTCGATGAACCTACAGAAATGAATAAATGGGGGAAAGGTGACATCATGCGCTCTTTTGTACCTTGAGACTGACGCTGCCCACTTCTCTTGCAGACTGTATGGTAGCTTCACAACAATTGGGTTCACTCCATGCGCTGTATCCAGGTAGCACAGCCCAGTCAAACGAGGGTCTCTTTTGGCTAGCTCCAGTTCCATGAGCAGATCACTTAAGTCCTGAAGCTTATGGACTTCCTTGAGATTGATCTTTGGGATGTTTTGCAGTCTCTGGAATAGGGCCTTCTCTATCGCTTCTGCACTACCAAAGGTACGTTCAAGTCTCTGCCAGGCGGCAGCGAGACCTGCTTCTGCTTGTCCCACATAGACAGTTCTGAGGCTCTTGATACGATTTGTAGAGCCTGGGCCCAACCATTTGATCATGAGGTCAAGTTCTTGCTCTACGGTTAGGTTGAGGTTGGCAATGGCGGCTTTGAAGGTTGCTTTCCAGGCTCTATAGCTCTCTGCACGGTCATCGAGCTTTGAAAGACTGGTGTTGATTAGCTCTCTGCTCACCATAAACCTGGCGAACTCAGACATATCTGATTTCTCACTGCTTGTCGCCATGACAACTTGTGATGCCCCTGGGGCGTATGGGCTGCTTGGCGTGAAAGGGTGAGATGCTACCGGGTAGAATGATGTTGCTGCAGGGTTGAGCTGTGGTTTAGCCTCTGTAAATTCTGATGACTGCTGCTTGAGCTGTGGAGGTAGGCCAGAAAACACCTGATCTTGCTGTAATAACTGTCCTTGAGAGGGCACATCCGGGTGACGGTTATTAGCTTGCTCGGGTGCTGTGGGTGGCACTAGCACCGTAGGTAAAGCTGGTTCGGAGGTTTCAGTGTTGTCGGCTTGTACAGTACTGGAAATAGGGGGTGGCACGGGTAACTGTTTCAGCACATAGTCACTGGTGCGATCGACTGGATCGTCCATTTCCTGTGGTAGTGAGCAGACTGGATCAAGACCTTGGCTCAATGCTTGCTCAAGTATTCTTACTTCGGCTAACGCAATTTCCTCATCCATCTCTGATTCAAAAATCTTTATCCGAGCCTCTGCTTCTGCTTCTACCCTCTTGGCCTCTGCTTCTGCCCCAGCCCTCTTGGCCTCTGCTTCTGCCTTTGCAAGAGCTGTTTTCTCAATGAAGGTACGTCTCGCCTTGGATTGTTCTGCATTTATGCGGGCCTCTAGTATTCTGTCACTCATGGCTGAGCTTCTAGAGCGCGATGATCTGTATGACCGAGAGGAATTTTTAGATGAATTTGATCTGTGTGATCTAGTTTCCTGCATATGAGAGATATGGAGTTCCGCTTTATCTTTAACATCCTGCACCATGGCGTCTCTTTCTCTGTCTACTAATTCTGCATTGCTCAGTTCTGACGAGGCTTCATCGATATTAGAGTCTTTTAGAAAGGTTATATACCTTGTAGATAGTCCCTTGTATCTTTCATAAGCTGTGTTCAGCCGTCCAATGGCGACTTGTAACCTGGCAGCACCACCTGAGGAGGATTTAAGTCCTGACATGAGGGAGGAAACCCGTTCCCATTGCTCTTCCAGGTTATCACATAGCTCATCTTTCATGGTGTGATAGTTTTCAATGACCTTTATTGTCGGTTTAAGAGAGCGTCTTGGTCGTGCGTCTTGGTCTGCTGGAACCGTGGGTTCTGCTTCCTGCTCTTCATAATTATCATTATCAGGTTGCATTTGCTTTGTTTTATCACTTGGGAACTGAGCAAAGTCCTTTTCGGCCATTTTGATTTAAGGTGCGCTATCTCTTTAAGAAAATAAACTTTTGAATTGGGGGCTGAAAATCGCTGCACGGTTCCTATAGGGCACCTGATAAGCTTCCTAAGGTGTTTTGAGTGAATTGCTGGGGTTTTGGAGTTGTGGAGGACTTCCAGGCGAGGGAGTAGATACTGCAGATGCACGTTGATTCCCCTAGGCTTGTCCAGACATGTTCAGTGGCTGGGCAGATTTGCTGCACGTGAGCCTGTTGCTAGGCAGATTCCTGAGTGTGGTACTGGTCACTAAGGCAGTTTTTTGACTGTTCTGTCCCCACATGAAGGCGAATGAAGGTGTAACTGGTAGTGGCTGTGTGACTTTCCTACCTTCGTGTCCAAGCAGTGGAGCAGACAGGACCGGCAAAAGCTCAGGTTAGACGGATACACGTAGACACGGTGATTTGAATCAATGTGGGTTTATTTGACCCAAAATACAAACATTGGTATAATACTGAAACCTTGGTGTTGTCTGTTGATATCTTTCCTGAGGCTAACTGCTGATCAAAAAACTGATGCCTTACGAGCCCAAGTGATGAATGTCCAGTCACACAGAAAGCAGATCCCTCACACAAGGGTTGCAGGAAGTGACATGGACCCAGGCTCCTGAAAACACGCCCAACTTTATTAACAAGAACAGAGGCGTGCAGCATACGAATTCTGGCCAGCAGGGCAGCAAAACAACAATACATATAAACAACATGGTGATGGAAGAAGTGACAATATGGTGGACATTAAATAAATACAGTCCAGAGGACAGCACACACCCCGTCTGCTGTCTGCCAACCCTTTCCCCATTCTGCTGCCTGCCAGTTCCTCCCAGTTTGCTGCCTGCGTATTGCTGACATCCTTATCCCCTGCCTATTCCTGCCCCACTTTATTTTCTGAGTGTTCTCCTACCTAATATACCAATTTGTCCTCCTCCCAGTCTGTTAAAGGCTATATATTTCCCATACCTTGGTGCCACCTTCCTGTTCACTCCCAGTCTGCTGCTTGACTGTTTTCCTACCGAGTCTAATGCCACCAATCTCTTACCCATCCCAGTATGCTGCCACCTGCCTGATTCGCCACAGACTGCTGCCTGAATATTCATTCATGCATGCCTAGTCTGCTGCCCGCTGGCCACACCATTTCCTCTCTGCTAATTCCCACCTTCCCTTTTCCTGCCTAGTCTGCTGCCTGCTTAATGACCCACGTCCCAGTCTGATGCCATCTGCCTGCTCCCACCAGTCTAGTACCACCTGCTTGTTACATACTTTTTTGCTGTTACTGCCTGCTTGTTCTCCCTTCCAGTCTAATGCCGGTTGTCACACCTAGTCTGCTGCCTGTCTTTTCTTTAATGCCTGTTCCCTCACAGTCTGATAACGCCTGCCTGTTTTCCTTCCAGTCTGTTCCCTGATTTGTCGCTTGTCTGAGCCAATGAGACTATTTCTACCTTCTTATCTGCCACCACCAGTCTCACACCGCCTACCTTTCCCCGTATACAGCCACCTGCCTGCTCCCCTAGCCAGTCTGTTGCCATCTGCCCCTTCTACTACCCAGTCTGCTCCTGACGCCTGCTTCTTTCCTATCCCAGTTTGCTGCTGACCTGCTCTCTTCTACCTATTTCTTCCTGCATATTCCTCCCAAGTCTGCTGGCTACCTAATCCAGCCTGCCATTCCCCTACAGTTTGCTCCCTGACTGTTCCTTCTCCAAGTCTCCATCGTCATTTGTGATGCTACTGCCTGCCCCCCACTGTGTCTGCTCCAACCTGCTATAGTCTGCCACATTTCTTTCCCAGGTGGCTATTACCTGTATGTTTTCACCCTAGTCTGGTACTACCTGCCTATTCACACCCTCTCTGTAGCTTTTGCCTGCCTATCCTCTTTCCCAGTTTGTTCCCAGCTGTCTCCCACCCCTGTATTTTGCAGCAGCATTCCTGTTTCCCCATGTGCTAGTGCCTTCTATTTTCCCCATATAGTCTGTTGCCGCATGCTTGTTCCCCCCTACTATACTGCCACCTGACTGTTCCCCTCTGTCTGTTGCTACCATCTGCCTGTTCTCTTTTCCAGTCTGCTACTTGCCTGAACCCCGCCCCCCCTAGTCTTTACTACCGCATGTCTGAGTTCTTTACCAGTTTGCTGCCGACGACCTACCCCCCTCCCCTGGTCTACTGCCATCTAGATTTTTCCACAATTTCTGCTAAAAAAGCCTCCCTAGTCTATTAAGCAGTCTGTTCCCCACCTTTCTACTTCTATGACCCCATGCCTATGTATTCCCACCTTCACTTTCCCCTCTTAGTCTACTATCCTCTGCCTATTTCCCCCTCCTAGTGTCCTGCCTATAACCCCCTCTTAGACTATTGCTGCTACTATTCCTGCCTACTCATGACCTGGGATGAGTCCCTGAGTGTTTCCATACCCCGTTTACCATTGCCTGCCTCTTCTTTCTCCCAGTCTGCTGCCTGCCTATGCCCCCTAGTAATTTGCCACCTTCCTTTTCCCATAGTCTGTTAATGATTGACTGTTCTATCCAGTCTAATACTACACCTCTCTCCCCCTACCAGTCTGCTGCCCCCTGTCTGATTCTCCCTTGTCTGCTGCCTGCTTTTTTCTTTCTCTATGTTCTTCCAGTCTGCTGCCTTCTTGTCTCCCCTCCACAATGCTGCCTGCTTATTCCTGCTTTCCATGTCTTCTATCATCTGCGTGTTCCCCTTCTAAAGTTGCTGTCTGCCTTTCCCCCTTGCATGTTTCCCCAACTTTTGCCTGTTCTCCCCATTCTACTGCTAACTGCCTGTTCCTCACCTTTCTGCTGCTTCAACCTGCCTGTTCCCCCTACCAGTCTAATGCCGCGTGTCACCTACAGTTGCTGTCTGCCTTTCCCCCTTGCAAGTTCCCAATCTTTTGCTGTCTGCTTTCACCCCAAAAGTGATGCCTGCTTGTTCCTCTCCCTTGTCTGCTAACACCTGCCTATTCCCACATGCCATTCCCCCAGTTTGCTGTCTGCCCATTGTACCCCGTCTACTTCTCGTCTGTTCACCTTCCTAGTCTGCTACTGCCTGTTCACTGTCCAGTCTGGTGCAGCCTATTCCCATCTATTCCCACCACCTAGTCTGTTGCCACTTGCCAGTTTCCCCATCAGTATGCTGCTGTCTGATCCCCCAATCTTATAACACTTGCCTGTTCCTCCCAATCTGATACAGCCTTCTCTTCCCCCATATACAGCCATCTGCCTCCCCTACTAAGTCAGCTGTTGCCTACGTCTTCCACTAACCAGTCTGCTGCTTTTTTCCCAACCATCTTACACCTTGGATGTTCTCCTCCCTTGTCTACTACCACCTGCCTATTCCTACCTGCCATTCCTCCCATTTTTCTGTTCTCGTGTTTGACTGTTCTCCCTCTTAGTCTGCTTGCTCGTTCTTCCCATCTACTGCCATCCATTTTTGGTGCTACTGCCCGCTGTTTTATTTTCCTAGTCTACTACTGCCAGTCATTTCACTGCTTACTCCACTGCCAACTGTCTCTGTCTGCTTCCATCTGCCTGTTCACCGCCTAGTCTGCTGCAGCGTGCGCATTTCCTCCTGCCTGTTCACCCCTAGTCTGCTGTTTCTTGTGTTTTACCCCCTCCAAGTCTGCTGCCAGCCTTTCCTCCCTCTCTTGTCTATTGCCGCTTTTCTGTCCCTCTACTCTGTTGTCAACTTCCTATACTCTAGAATGCTGCTGGCTGCATGTTCCCTCACCGACTCTGCTGCAGCCTGTTTGATCACCGCCTCTCTGTTCCCTCCAGTCATGCCATGCCATCTCCCTGTTCCCTTGTTTCTGCTGCTACCGCCTGCGTGCCACCTGCTTCTTCTCCCCAATCTATTGTCACCTGTCGGTTCCCTATCGTTTCTGCTGCTACAGCCAGCCCTTTCTTCACAATCCAATCCCGTCTTTCACCCTTAGTCTTTGCCTGCCTCCCTTACCCCCTTCCATGGTTTCCCGTCTGTTCCAGCCTGGCTGTTCACCCACAGTATAAAGCCATCTGTCTGTTTCCTCTACCAGTGTTCTAACGCCTAGCTGTTCTCTTCCTGGTCTGTCTCTTGCCTGCCTGCCTGTCCCCTCAGTCTGATCTCGCTTGCCTGTGCGCCTCAGTTTGATACAGCCTGCCCTTTTCCCAGTATGCACCCATCTGCCTCTGCCTCTTTCCCCTCTCAGTCTGCTACCTGCCTGTTCTTGTCAGTCTGCTGTCGCCTGCCTGTTTGTCCTAGCCTACTGCCAACAGCTTGTCCCCCCTTTTCTGCTGCTATTGCCTGTCTGCCCCCTCCCAGTCTGTTACCAACTGCCTTTTCTCCCCCTCTGATTCTGCCTAGTAGTTCTGCTACCCAGTCTACTGACACCTGCCTCTTCCCGCTTTCCAGTCTCCTGCCATCCGCCTGTCCTCCCCCTTCCCTCTGCTGCCTTCCTGATTCCTCTCTGTCAGTTCCCTGCCTACTCCATCCTATTTGTTCCCTGTGTGTTGTTGCCTCACCGTTCTTCTGCCTGCCGATTCATTCCTGCATGTTTCCCCCTGTCTGCTGCCTGCCTACCCCCCACAGTATTTTTCTTGCCAGTTTCCCCCCAGTTTGTTCTCAGCCTATTCCTGCCTTCCTTTTACACTCTTAGTTTGTTGCTGTCTGGTTTTCCCCACTTTCATTCTGCTGCCAACTGCCTCTCCAATTTACAGCTGCCTGAGTGTTGCCTTACTCAGTTTACTATCGCCTGCCTTATCTTCCTCCCAGTCTGCTGCAGGCTATCTCTTCTCCTGTACCTTGGTGTCGCCTGCCTGTTCCCCCAATCTTCTGCAGCCCGACTGTTCTCTTACTCAATGTAATGCCACCTATCTCTTCATCTTCCCAGTCTGCCGCAACCTGCTCAATTTCCCGTCTGCTGCCTGCCGGACATAAAGTTTGCGCCTGTCTATTCCTGCCTTCCCTTTTCCTTACTGGTCTTCTGTTGTCTGTTTTCCACCCCCCTCATTCCTACCTTCCATTTACCCTCTTAGTCTGCTGTTCTCTGCCTATTCCTCCTAGTGTGCTGCCACCTGCCTACCACCTTCTCTTGGCCTATTGCCATCTGTCCCGTACATTGGTGCCACTTGCCTGTTCTCCCTGACTGTTCTCCTACTTAGTTTAATGCTACATATCACTGCCTCTTCACATTCTACTGCTATCTGCCTAGTTCACACCAGTCTTCTGCCGTCTGCCTGTTCTACACCTTTCTGCTTCTACAACTTCCCTGTTCAGTCTTCCCCATTAGTCTTGTGCTGCCTGCCTCTCACCCCAACTACGTCTATTGCCGCCTACCTGTACCCCCAAGACTGTTGCTGTCTGCTAGAAACCCCCTGCCTGTTCCCCTACCCAGTCTGCTGCTGTCTATCTGCACCCCTACTCCTGCTGCCACCTGTCTGTTCCCATCCTAGTCTGCTACAGCTGTCAGTTCTCCCCCTTTACTCTGCTGCTTGCTATTCCTTCTGCATGTTCCACCCCGTCTGCTGTCTGCCAACCCTTTCCCCATTCTGCTGCCTGCCAGTTCCTCCCAGTTTGCTGCCTGCGTATTGCTGACTTCCTTATCCCCTGCCTATTCCTGCCCCACTTTATTTTCTGAGTGTTCTCCTACCTAATATACCAATTTGTCCTCCTCCCAGTCTGTTAAAGGCTATATATTTCCCATACCTTGGTGCCACCTTCCTGTTCACTCCCAGTCTGCTGCTTGACTGTTTTCCTACCGAGTCTAATGCCACCAATCTCTTACCCATCCCAGTATGCTGCCACCTGCCTGATTCGCCACAGACTGCTGCCTGAATATTCATTCATGCATGCCTAGTCTGCTGCCCGCTGGCCACACCATTTCCTCTCTGCTTATTCCCACCTTCCCTTTTCCTGCCTAGTCTGCTGCCTGCTTAATGACCCACGTCCCAGTCTGATGCCATCTGCCTGCTCCCACCAGTCTAGTACCAGCTGCTTGTTACATACTTTTTTGCTGTTACTGCCTGCTTGTTCTCCCTTCCAGTCTAATGCCGGTTGTCACACCTAGTCTGCTGCCTGTCTTTTCTTTAATGCCTGTTCCCTCACAGTCTGATAACGCCTGCCTGTTTTCCTTCCAGTCTGTTCCCTGATTTGTCGCTTGTCTGAGCCAATGAGACTATTTCTACCTTCTTATCTGCCACCACCAGTCTCACACCGCCTACCTTTCCCCGTATACAGCCACCTGCCTGCTCCCCTAGCCAGTCTGTTGCCATCTGCCCCTTCTACTACCCAGTCTGCTCCTGACGCCTGCTTCTTTCCTATCCCAGTTTGCTGCTGACCTGCTCTCTTCTACCTATTTCTTCCTGCATATTCCTCCCAAGTCTGCTGGCTACCTAATCCAGCCTGCCATTCCCCTACAGTTTGCTCCCTGACTGTTCCTTCTCCAAGTCTCCATCGTCATTTGTGATGCTACTGCCTGCCCCCCACTGTGTCTGCTCCAACCTGCTATAGTCTGCCACATTTCTTTCCCAGGTGGCTATTACCTGTATGTTTTCACCCTAGTCTGGTACTACCTGCCTATTCACACCCTCTCTGTAGCTTTTGCCTGCCTATCCTCTTTACCAGTTTGTTCCCAGCTGTCTCCCACCCCTGTATTTTGCAGCAGCATTCCTGTTTCCCCATGTGCTAGTGCCTTCTATTTTCCCCATATAGTCTGTTGCCGCATGCTTGTTCCCCCCTACTATACTGCCACCTGACTGTTCCCCTCTGTCTGTTGCTACCATCTGCCTGTTCTCTTTTCCAGTCTGCTACTTGCCTGAACCCCGCCCCCCCTAGTCTTTACTACCGCATGTCTGAGTTCTTTACCAGTTTGCTGCCGACGACCTACCCCCCTCCCCTGGTCTACTGCCATCTAGATTTTTCCACAATTTCTGCTAAAAAAGCCTCCCTAGTCTATTAAGCAGTCTGTTCCCCACCTTTCTACTTCTATGACCCCATGCCTATGTATTCCCACCTTCACTTTCCCCTCTTAGTCTACTATCCTCTGCCTATTTCCCCCTCCTAGTGTCCTGCCTATAACCCCCTCTTAGACTATTGCTGCTACTATTCCTGCCTACTCATGACCTGGTCTCATCCCTGAGTGTTTCCATACCCCGTTTACCATTGCCTGCCTCTTCTTTCTCCCAGTCTGCTGCCTGCCTATGCCCCCTAGTAATTTTCCACCTTCCTTTTCCCATAGTCTGTTAATGATTGACTGTTCTATCCAGTCTAATACTACACCTCTCTCCCCCTACCAGTCTGCTGCCCCCTGTCTGATTCTCCCTTGTCTGCTGCCTGCTTTTTTCTTTCTCTATGTTCTTCCAGTCTGCTGCCTTCTTGTCTCCCCTCCACAATGCTGCCTGCTTATTCCTGCTTTCCATGTTTCCTCCTGGTCTGCTGCTGTCTGCTTGCTTGCCCTTCTAGTCTTCTATCATCTGCGTGTTCCCCTTCTAAAGTTGCTGTCTGCCTTTCCCCCTTGCATGTTTCCCCAACTTTTGCCTGTTCTACCCATTCTACTGCTAACTGCCTGTTCCTCACCTTTCTGCTGCTTCAACCTGCCTGTTCCCCCTACCAGTCTAATGCCGCGTGTCACCTACAGTTGCTGTCTGCCTTTCCCCCTTGCAAGTTCCCAATCTTTTGCTGTCTGCTTTCACCCCAAAAGTGATGCCTGCTTGTTCCTCTCCCTTGTCTGCTAACACCTGCCTATTCCCACATGCCATTCCCCCAGTTTGCTGTCTGCCCATTGTACCCCGTCTACTTCTCGTCTGTTCACCTTCCTAGTCTGCTACTGCCTGTTCACTGTCCAGTCTGGTGCAGCCTATTCCCATCTATTCCCACCACCTAGTCTGTTGCCACTTGCCAGTTTCCCCATCAGTATGCTGCTGTCTGATCCCCCAATCTTATAACACTTGCCTGTTCCTCCCAATCTGATACAGCCTTCTCTTCCCCCATATACAGCCATCTGCCTCCCCTACTAAGTCAGCTGTTGCCTACGTCTTCCACTAACCAGTCTGCTGCTTTTTTCCCAACCATCTTACACCTTGGATGTTCTCCTCCCTTGTCTACTACCACCTGCCTATTCCTACCTGCCATTCCTCCCATTTTTCTGTTCTCGTGTTTGACTGTTCTCCCTCTTAGTCTGCTTGCTCGTTCTTCCCATCTACTGCCATCCATTTTTGGTGCTACTGCCCGCTGTTTTATTTTCCTAGTCTACTACTGCCAGTCATTTCACTGCTTACTCCACTGCCAACTGTCTCTGTCTGCTTCCATCTGCCTGTTCACCGCCTAGTCTGCTGCAGCGTGCGCATTTCCTCCTGCCTGTTCACCCCTAGTCTGCTGTTTCTTGTGTTTTACCCCCTCCAAGTCTGCTGCCAGCCTTTCCTCCCTCTCTTGTCTATTGCCGCTTTTCTGTCCCTCTACTCTGTTGTCATTTTCCTATACTCTAGAATGCTGCTGGCTGCATGTTCCCTCACCGACTCTGCTGCAGCCTGTTTGATCACCGCCTCTCTGTTCCCTCCAGTCATGCCATGCCATCTCCCTGTTCCCTTGTTTCTGCTGCTACCGCCTGCGTGCCACCTGCTTCTTCTCCCCAATCTATTGTCACCTGTCGGTTCCCTATCGTTTCTGCTGCTACAGCCAGCCCTTTCTTCACAATCCAATCCCGTCTTTCACCCTTAGTCTTTGCCTGCCTCCCTTACCCCCTTCCATGGTTTCCCGTCTGTTCCAGCCTGGCTGTTCACCCACAGTATAAAGCCATCTGTCTGTTTCCTCTACCAGTGTTCTAACGCCTAGCTGTTCTCTTCCTGGTCTGTCTCTTGCCTGCCTGCCTGTCCCCTCAGTCTGATCTCGCTTGCCTGTGCGCCTCAGTTTGATACAGCCTGCCCTTTTCCCAGTATGTACCCATCTGCCTCTGCCTCTTTCCCCTCTCAGTCTGCTACCTGCCTGTTCTTGTCAGTCTGCTGTCGCCTGCCTGTTTGTCCTAGCCTACTGCCAACAGCTTGTCCCCCCTTTTCTGCTGCTATTGCCTGTCTGCCCCCTCCCAGTCTGTTACCAACTGCCTTTTCTCCCCCTCTGATTCTGCCTAGTAGTTCTGCTACCCAGTCTACTGACACCTGCCTCTTCCCGCTTTCCAGTCTCCTGCCATCCGCCTGTCCTCCCCCTTCCCTCTGCTGCCTTCCTGATTCCTCTCTGTCAGTTCCCTGCCTACTCCATCCTATTTGTTCCCTGTGTGTTGTTGCCTCACTGTTCTTCTGCCTGCCGATTCATTCCTGCATGTTTCCTCCTGTCTGCTGCCTGCCTACCCCCCACAGTATTTTTCTTGCCAGTTTCCCCCCAGTTTGTTCTCAGCCTATTCCTGCCTTCCTTTTACACTCTTAGTTTGTTGCTGTCTGGTTTTCCCCACTTTCATTCTGCTGCCAACTGCCTCTCCAATTTACAGCTGCCTGAGTGTTGCCTTACTCAGTTTACTATCGCCTGCCTTATCTTCCTCCCAGTCTGCTGCAGGCTATCTCTTCTCCTGTACCTTGGTGCCGCCTGCCTGTTCCCCCAATCTTCTGCAGCCCGACTGTTCTCTTACTCAATGTAATGCCACCTATCTCTTCATCTTCCCAGTCTGCCGCAACCTGCCCAATTTCCCGTCTGCTGCCTGCCGGACATAAAGTTTGCGCCTGTCTATTTCTGCCTTCCCTTTTCCTTACTGGTCTTCTGTTGTCTGTTTTCCACCCCCCTCATTCCTACCTTCCATTTACCCTCTTAGTCTGCTGTTCTCTGCCTATTCCTCCTAGTGTGCTGCCACCTGCCTACCACCTTCTCTTGGCCTATTGCCATCTGTCCCGTACATTGGTGCCACTTGCCTGTTCTCCTACTTAGTTTAATGCTACATATCACTGCCTCTTCACATTCTACTGCTATCTGCCTAGTTCACACCAGTCTTCTGCCGTCCGCCTGTTCCACACCTTTCTGCTTCTACAACTTCCCTGTTCAGTCTTCCCCATTAGTCTTGTGCTGCCTGCCTCTCACCCCCAACTACGTCTATTGCCGCCTACCTGTACCCCCCAAGACTGTTGCTGTCTGCTAGAAACCCCCTGCCTGTTCCCCTACCCAGTCTGCTGCTGTCTATCTGCACCCCTACTCCTGCTGCCACCTATCTGTTCCCATCCTAGTCTGCTACAGCTGTCAGTTCTCCCCCTTTACTCTGCTGCTTGCTATTCCTTCTGCATGTTCCACCCCGTCTGCTGTCTGCCAACCCTTTCCCCATTCTGCTGCCTGCCAGTTCCTCCCAGTTTGCTGCCTGCATATTGCTGACTTCCTTATCCCCTGCCTATTCCTGCCCCACTTTATTTTCTGAGTGTTCTCCTACCTAATATACAAATTTGTCCTCCTCCCAGTCTGTTAAAGGCTATATATTTCCCATACCTTGGTGCCACCTTCCTGTTCACTCCCAGTCTGCTGCTTGACTGTTTTCCTACCGAGTCTAATGCCACCAATCTCTTACCCATCCCAGTATGCTGCCACCTGCCTGATTCGCCACAGACTGCTGCCTGAATATTCATTCATGCATGCCTAGTCTGCTGCCCGCTGGCCACACCATTTCCTCTCTGCTAATTCCCACCTTCCCTTTTCCTGCCTAGTCTGCTGCCTGCTTAATGACCCACGTCCCAGTCTGATGCCATCTGCCTGCTCCCACCAGTCTAGTACCACCTGCTTGTTATATACTTTTTTGTTGTTACTGCCTGCTTGTTCTCCCTTCCAGTCTAATGCCGGTTGTCACACCTAGTCTGCTGCCTGTCTTTTCTTTAAAGCCTGTTCCCTCACAGTCTGATAACGCCTGCCTGTTTTCCTTCCAGTCTGTTCCCTGATTTGTCGCTTGTCTGAGCCAATGAGACTATTTCTACCTTCTTATCTGCCACCACCAGTCTCACACCGCCTACCTTTCCCCGTATACAGCCACCTGCCTGCTCCCCTAGCCAGTCTGTTGCCATCTGCCCCTTCTACTACCCAGTCTGCTCCTGACGCCTGCTTCTTTCCTATCCCAGTTTGCTGCTGACCTGCTCTCTTCTACCTATTTCTTCCTGCATATTCCTCCCAAGTCTGCTGGCTACCTAATCCAGCCTGCCATTCCCCTACAGTTTGCTCCCTGACTGTTCCTTCTCCAAGTCTCCATCGTCATTTGTGATGCTACTGCCTGCCCCCCCACTGTGTCTGCTCCAACCTGCTATAGTCTGCCACATTTCTTTCCCAGGTGGCTATTACCTGTATGTTTTCACCCTAGTCTGGTACTACCTGCCTATTCACACCCTCTCTGCAGCTTTTGCCTGCCTATCCTCTTTCCCAGTTTGTTCCCAGCTGTCTCCCACCCCTGTATTTTGCAGCAGCATTCCTGTTTCCCCATGTGCTAGTGCCTTCTATTTTCCCCATATAGTCTGTTGCCGCATGCTTGTTCCCCCCTACTATACTGCCACCTGACTGTTCTCCTCTGTCTGTTGCTACCATCTGCCTGTTCTCTTTTCCAGTCTGCTACTTGCCTGAACCCCGCCCCCCCTAGTCTTTACTACCGCATCTCTGAGTTCTTTACCAGTTTGCTGCCGACGACCTACCCCCCTCCCCTGGTCTACTGCCATCTAGATTTTTCCACAATTTCTGCTAAAAAAGCCTCCCTAGTCTATTAAGCAGTCTGTTCCCTCTCTGTCTGTTCCCCACCTTTCTACTTCTATGACCCCATGCCTATGTATTCCCACCTTCACTTTCCCCTCTTAGTCTACTATCCTCTGCCTATTTCCCCCTCCTAGTGTCCTGCCTATAACCCCCTCTTAGACTATTGCTGCTACTATTCCTGCCTACTCATGACCTGGTCTCATCCCTGAGTGTTTCCATACCCCGTTTACCATTGCCTGCCTCTTCTTTCTCCCAGTCTGCTGCCTGCCTATGCCCCCTAGTAATTTGCCACCTTCCTTTTCCCATAGTCTGTTAATGATTGACTGTTCTATCCAGTCTAATACTACACCTCTCTCCCCCTACCAGTCTGCTGCCCCCTGTCTGATTCTCCCTTGTCTGCTGCCTGCTTTTTTCTTTCTCTATGTTCTTCCAGTCTGCTGCCTTCTTGTCTCCCCTCCACAATGCTGCCTGCTTATTCCTGCTTTCCATGTTTCCTCCTGGTCTGCTGCTGTCTGCTTGCTTGCCCTTCTAGTCTTCTATCATCTGCGTGTTCCCCTTCTAAAGTTGCTGTCTGCCTTTCCCCCTTGCATGTTTCCCCAACTTTTGCCTGTTCTACCCATTCTACTGCTAACTGCCTGTTCCTCACCTTTCTGCTGCTTCAACCTGCCTGTTCCCCCTACCAGTCTAATGCCGCGTGTCACCTACAGTTGCTGTCTGCCTTTCCCCCTTGCAAGTTCCCAATCTTTTGCTGTCTGCTTTCACCCCAAAAGTGATGCCTGCTTGTTCCTCTCCCTTGTCTGCTAACACCTGCCTATTCCCACATGCCATTCCCCCAGTTTGCTGTCTGCCCATTGTACCCCGTCTACTTCTCGTCTGTTCACCTTCCTAGTCTGCTACTGCCTGTTCACTGTCCAGTCTGGTGCAGCCTATTCCCATCTATTCCCACCACCTAGTCTGTTGCCACTTGCCAGTTTCCCCATCAGTATGCTGCTGTCTGATCCCCCAATCTTATAACACTTGCCTGTTCCTCCCAATCTGATACAGCCTTCTCTTCCCCCATATACAGCCATCTGCCTCCCCTACTAAGTCAGCTGTTGCCTACGTCTTCCACTAACCAGTCTGCTGCTTTTTTCCCAACCATCTTACACCTTGGATGTTCTCCTCCCTTGTCTACTACCACCTGCCTATTCCTACCTGCCATTCCTCCCATTTTTCTGTTCTCGTGTTTGACTGTTCTCCCTCTTAGTCTGCTTGCTCGTTCTTCCCATCTACTGCCATCCATTTTTGGTGCTACTGCCCGCTGTTTTATTTTCCTAGTCTACTACTGCCAGTCATTTCACTGCTTACTCCACTGCCAACTGTCTCTGTCTGCTTCCATCTGCCTGTTCACCGCCTAGTCTGCTGCAGCGTGCGCATTTCCTCCTGCCTGTTCACCCCTAGTCTGCTGTTTCTTGTGTTTTACCCCCTCCAA
Organism: Spea bombifrons; assembly: GCF_027358695.1. NCBI lineage: Eukaryota > Metazoa > Chordata > Amphibia > Anura > Pelobatidae > Spea > Spea bombifrons. The sequence goes on along the minus strand of NC_071091.1, from coordinate 88,856,129 downwards.
GTCTGCTGCCAGCCTTTCCTCCCTCTCTTGTCTATTGCCGCTTTTCTGTCCCTCTACTCTGTTGTCAACTTCCTATACTCTAGAATGCTGCTGGCTGCATGTTCCCTCACCGACTCTGCTGCAGCCTGTTTGATCACCGCCTCTCTGTTCCCTCCAGTCATGCCATGCCATCTCCCTGTTCCCTTGTTTCTGCTGCTACCGCCTGCGTGCCACCTGCTTCTTCTCCCCAATCTATTGTCACCTGTCGGTTCCCTATCGTTTCTGCTGCTACAGCCAGCCCTTTCTTCACAATCCAATCCCGTCTTTCACCCTTAGTCTTTGCCTGCCTCCCTTACCCCCTTCCATGGTTTCCCGTCTGTTCCAGCCTGGCTGTTCACCCACAGTATAAAGCCATCTGTCTGTTTCCTCTACCAGTGTTCTAACGCCTAGCTGTTCTCTTCCTGGTCTGTCTCTTGCCTGCCTGCCTGTCCCCTCAGTCTGATCTCGCTTGCCTGTGCGCCTCAGTTTGATACAGCCTGCCCTTTTCCCAGTATGTACCCATCTGCCTCTGCCTCTTTCCCCTCTCAGTCTGCTACCTGCCTGTTCTTGTCAGTCTGCTGTCGCCTGCCTGTTTGTCCTAGCCTACTGCCAACAGCTTGTCCCCCCTTTTCTGCTGCTATTGCCTGTCTGCCCCCTCCCAGTCTGTTACCAACTGCCTTTTCTCCCCCTCTGATTCTGCCTAGTAGTTCTGCTACCCAGTCTACTGACACCTGCCTCTTCCCGCTTTCCAGTCTCCTGCCATCCGCCTGTCCTCCCCCTTCCCTCTGCTGCCTTCCTGATTCCTCTCTGTCAGTTCCCTGCCTACTCCATCCTATTTGTTCCCTGTGTGTTGTTGCCTCACTGTTCTTCTGCCTGCCGATTCATTCCTGCATGTTTCCTCCTGTCTGCTGCCTGCCTACCCCCCACAGTATTTTTCTTGCCAGTTTCCCCCCAGTTTGTTCTCAGCCTATTCCTGCCTTCCTTTTACACTCTTAGTTTGTTGCTGTCTGGTTTTCCCCACTTTCATTCTGCTGCCAACTGCCTCTCCAATTTACAGCTGCCTGAGTGTTGCCTTACTCAGTTTACTATCGCCTGCCTTATCTTCCTCCCAGTCTGCTGCAGGCTATCTCTTCTCCTGTACCTTGGTGCCGCCTGCCTGTTCCCCCAATCTTCTGCAGCCCGACTGTTCTCTTACTCAATGTAATGCCACCTATCTCTTCATCTTCCCAGTCTGCCGCAACCTGCCCAATTTCCCGTCTGCTGCCTGCCGGACATAAAGTTTGCGCCTGTCTATTTCTGCCTTCCCTTTTCCTTACTGGTCTTCTGTTGTCTGTTTTCCACCCCCCTCATTCCTACCTTCCATTTACCCTCTTAGTCTGCTGTTCTCTGCCTATTCCTCCTAGTGTGCTGCCACCTGCCTACCACCTTCTCTTGGCCTATTGCCATCTGTCCCGTACATTGGTGCCACTTGCCTGTTCTCCTACTTAGTTTAATGCTACATATCACTGCCTCTTCACATTCTACTGCTATCTGCCTAGTTCACACCAGTCTTCTGCCGTCCGCCTGTTCCACACCTTTCTGCTTCTACAACTTCCCTGTTCAGTCTTCCCCATTAGTCTTGTGCTGCCTGCCTCTCACCCCCAACTACGTCTATTGCCGCCTACCTGTACCCCCCAAGACTGTTGCTGTCTGCTAGAAACCCCCTGCCTGTTCCCCTACCCAGTCTGCTGCTGTCTATCTGCACCCCTACTCCTGCTGCCACCTGTCTGTCCCCTTCCTGTTCATTCCCAGTCTGCTGCTTGACTGTTTTCCTACCGAGTCTAATGCCACCAATCTCTTACCCATCCCAGTATGCTGCCACCTGCCTGATTCGCCACAGACTGCTGCCTGAATATTCATTCATGCATGCCTAGTCTGCTGCCCGCTGGCCACACCATTTCCTCTCTGCTAATTCCCACCTTCCCTTTTCCTGCCTAGTCTGCTGCCTGCTTAATGACCCACGTCCCAGTCTGATGCCATCTGCCTGCTCCCACCAGTCTAGTACCACCTGCTTGTTACATACTTTTTTGCTGTTACTGCCTGCTTGTTCTCCCTTCCAGTCTAATGCCGGTTGTCACACCTAGTCTGCTGCCTGTCTTTTCTTTAATGCCTGTTCCCTCACAGTCTGATAACGCCTGCCTGTTTTCCTTCCAGTCTGTTCCCTGATTTGTCGCTTGTCTGAGCCAATGAGACTATTTCTACCTTCTTATCTGCCACCACCAGTCTCACACCGCCTACCTTTCCCCGTATACAGCCACCTGCCTGCTCCCCTAGCCAGTCTGTTGCCATCTGCCCCTTCTACTACCCAGTCTGCTCCTGACGCCTGCTTCTTTCCTATCCCAGTTTGCTGCTGACCTGCTCTCTTCTACCTATTTCTTCCTGCATATTCCTCCCAAGTCTGCTGGCTACCTAATCCAGCCTGCCATTCCCCTACAGTTTGCTCCCTGACTGTTCCTTCTCCAAGTCTCCATCGTCATTTGTGAAGCTACTGCCTGCCCCCCCACTGTGTCTGCTCCAACCTGCTATAGTCTGCCACATTTCTTTCCCAGGTGGCTATTACCTGTATGTTTTCACCCTAGTCTGGTACTACCTGCCTATTCACACCCTCTCTGCAGCTTTTGCCTGCCTATCCTCTTTCCCAGTTTGTTCCCAGCTGTCTCCCACCCCTGTATTTTGCAGCAGCATTCCTGTTTCCCCATGTGCTAGTGCCTTCTATTTTCCCAATATAGTCTGTTGCCGCATGCTTGTTCCCCCCTACTATACTGCCACCTGACTGTTCCCCTCTGTCTGTTGCTACCATCTGCCTGTTCTCTTTTCCAGTCTGCTACTTGCCTGAACCCCGCTCCCCCTAGTCTTTACTACCGCATGTCTGAGTTCTTTACCAGTTTGCTGCCGACGACCTACCCCCCTCCCCTGGTCTACTGCCATCTAGATTTTTCCACAATTTCTGCTAAAAAAGCCTCCCTAGTCTATTAAGCAGTCTGTTCCCTCTCTGTCTGTTCCCCCTCTGTCTGTTCCCCACCTTTCTACTTCTATGACCCCATGCCTATGTATTCCCACCTTCACTTTCCCCTCTTAGTCTACTATCCTCTGCCTATTTCCCCCTCCTAGTGTCCTGCCTATAACCCCCTCTTAGACTATTGCTGCTACTATTCCTGCCTACTCATGACCTGGTCTCATCCCTGAGTGTTTCCATACCCCGTTTACCATTGCCTGCCTCTTCTTTCTCCCAGTCTGCTGCCTGCCTATGCCCCCTAGTAATTTGCCACCTTCCTTTTCCCATAGTCTGTTAATGATTGACTGTTCTATCCAGTCTAATACTACACCTCTCTCCCCCTACCAGTCTGCTGCCCCCTGTCTGATTCTCCCTTGTCTGCTGCCTGCTTTTTTCTTTCTCTATGTTCTTCCAGTCTGCTGCCTTCTTGTCTCCCCTCCACAATGCTGCCTGCTTATTCCTGCTTTCCATGTTTCCTCCTGGTCTGCTGCTGTCTGCTTGCTTGCCCTTCTAGTCTTCTATCATCTGCGTGTTCCCCTTCTAAAGTTGCTGTCTGCCTTTCCCCCTTGCATGTTTCCCCAACTTTTGCCTGTTCTCCCCATTCTACTGCTAACTGCCTGTTCCTCACCTTTCTGCTGCTTCAACCTGCCTGTTCCCCCTACCAGTCTAATGCCGCGTGTCACCTACAGTTGCTGTCTGCCTTTCCCCCTTGCAAGTTCCCAATCTTTTGCTGTCTGCTTTCACCCCAAAAGTGATGCCTGCTTGTTCCTCTCCCTTGTCTGCTAACACCTGCCTATTCCCACATGCCATTCCCCCAGTTTGCTGTCTGCCCATTGTACCCCGTCTACTTCTCGTCTGTTCACCTTCCTAGTCTGCTACTGCCTGTTCACTGTCCAGTCTGGTGCAGCCTATTCCCATCTATTCCCACCACCTAGTCTGTTGCCACTTGCCAGTTTCCCCATCAGTATGCTGCTGTCTGATCCCCCAATCTTATAACACTTGCCTGTTCCTCCCAATCTGATACAGCCTTCTCTTCCCCCATATACAGCCATCTGCCTCCCCTACTAAGTCAGCTGTTGCCTACGTCTTCCACTAACCAGTCTGCTGCTTTTTTCCCAACCATCTTACACCTTGGATGTTCTCCTCCCTTGTCTACTACCACCTGCCTATTCCTACCTGCCATTCCTCCCATTTTTCTGTTCTCGTGTTTGACTGTTCTCCCTCTTAGTCTGCTTGCTCGTTCTTCCCATCTACTGCCATCCATTTTTGGTGCTACTGCCCGCTGTTTTATTTTCCTAGTCTACTACTGCCAGTCATTTCACTGCTTACTCCACTGCCAACTCTCTCTGTCTGCTTCCATCTGCCTGTTCACCGCCTAGTCTGCTGCAGCGTGCGCATTTCCTCCTGCCTGTTCACCCCTAGTCTGCTGTTTCTTGTGTTTTACCCCCTCCAAGTCTGCTGCCAGCCTTTCCTCCCTCTCTTGTCTATTGCCGCTTTTCTGTCCCTCTACTCTGTTGTCAACTTCCTATACTCTAGAATGCTGCTGGCTGCATGTTCCCTCACCGACTCTGCTGCAGCCTGTTTGATCACCGCCTCTCTGTTCCCCCCAGTCATGCCATGCCATCTCCCTGTTCCCTTGTTTCTGCTGCTACCGCCTGCGTGCCACCTGCTTCTTCTCCCCAATCTATTGTCACCTGTCGGTTCCCTATCGTTTCTGCTGCTACAGCCAGCCCTTTCTTCACAATCCAATCCCGTCTTTCACCCTTAGTCTTTGCCTGCCTCCCTTACCCCCTTCCATGGTTTCCCGTCTGTTCCAGCCTGGCTGTTCACCCACAGTATAAAGCCATCTGTCTGTTTCCTCTACCAGTGTTCTAACGCCTAGCTGTTCTCTTCCTGGTCTGTCTCTTGCCTGCCTGCCTGTCCCCTCAGTCTGATCTCGCTTGCCTGTGCGCCTCAGTTTGATACAGCCTGCCCTTTTCCCAGTATGTACCCATCTGCCTCTGCCTCTTTCCCCTCTCAGTCTGCTACCTGCCTGTTCTTGTCAGTCTGCTGTCGCCTGCCTGTTTGTCCTAGCCTACTGCCAACAGCTTGTCCCCCCTTTTCTGCTGCTATTGCCTGTCTGCCCCCTCCCAGTCTGTTACCAACTGCCTTTTCTCCCCCTCTGATTCTGCCTAGTAGTTCTGCTACCCAGTCTACTGACACCTGCCTCTTCCCGCTTTCCAGTCTCCTGCCATCCGCCTGTCCTCCCCCTTCCCTCTGCTGCCTTCCTGATTCCTCTCTGTCAGTTCCCTGCCTACTCCATCCTATTTGTTCCCTGTGTGTTGTTGCCTCACTGTTCTTCTGCCTGCCGATTCATTCCTGCATGTTTCCCCCTGTCTGCTGCCTGCCTACCCCCCACAGTATTTTTCTTGCCAGTTTCCCCCCAGTTTGTTCTCAGCCTATTCCTGCCTTCCTTTTACACTCTTAGTTTGTTGCTGTCTGGTTTTCCCCACTTTCATTCTGCTGCCAACTGCCTCTCCAATTTACAGCTGCCTGAGTGTTGCCTTACTCAGTTTACTATCGCCTGCCTTATCTCCCTCCCAGTCTGCTGCAGGCTATCTCTTCTCCTGTACCTTGGTGCCGCCTGCCTGTTCCCCCAATCTTCTGCAGCCCGACTGTTCTCTTACTCAATGTAATGCCACCTATCTCTTCATCTTCCCAGTCTGCCGCAACCTGCCCAATTTCCCGTCTGCTGCCTGCCGGACATAAAGTTTGCGCCTGTCTATTTCTGCCTTCCCTTTTCCTTACTGGTCTTCTGTTGTCTGTTTTCCACCCCCCTCATTCCTACCTTCCATTTACCCTCTTAGTCTGCTGTTCTCTGCCTATTCCTCCTAGTGTGCTGCCACCTGCCTACCACCTTCTCTTGGCCTATTGCCATCTGTCCCGTACATTGGTGCCACTTGCCTGTTCTCCTACTTAGTTTAATGCTACATATCACTGCCTCTTCACATTCTACTGCTATCTGCCTAGTTCACACCAGTCTTCTGCCGTCCGCCTGTTCCACACCTTTCTGCTTCTACAACTTCCCTGTTCAGTCTTCCCCATTAGTCTTGTGCTGCCTGCCTCTCACCCCCAACTACGTCTATTGCCGCCTACCTGTACCCCCCAAGACTGTTGCTGTCTGCTAGAAACCCCCTGCCTGTTCCCCTACCCAGTCTGCTGCTGTCTATCTGCACCCCTACTCCTGCTGCCACCTATCTGTTCCCATCCTAGTCTGCTACAGCTGTCAGTTCTCCCCCTTTACTCTGCTGCTTGCTATTCCTTCTGCATGTTCCACCCCGTCTGCTGTCTGCCAACCCTTTCCCCATTCTGCTGCCTGCCAGTTCCTCCCAGTTTGCTGCCTGCATATTGCTGACTTCCTTATCCCCTGCCTATTCCTGCCCCACTTTATTTTCTGAGTGTTCTCCTACCTAATATACAAATTTGTCCTCCTCCCAGTCTGTTAAAGGCTATATATTTCCCATACCTTGGTGCCACCTTCCTGTTCACTCCCAGTCTGCTGCTTGACTGTTTTCCTACCGAGTCTAATGCCACCAATCTCTTACCCATCCCAGTATGCTGCCACCTGCCTGATTCGCCACAGACTGCTGCCTGAATATTCATTCATGCATGCCTAGTCTGCTGCCCGCTGGCCACACCATTTCCTCTCTGCTAATTCCCACCTTCCCTTTTCCTGCCTAGTCTGCTGCCTGCTTAATGACCCACGTCCCAGTCTGATGCCATCTGCCTGCTCCCACCAGTCTAGTACCACCTGCTTGTTATATACTTTTTTGTTGTTACTGCCTGCTTGTTCTCCCTTCCAGTCTAATGCCGGTTGTCACACCTAGTCTGCTGCCTGTCTTTTCTTTAAAGCCTGTTCCCTCACAGTCTGATAACGCCTGCCTGTTTTCCTTCCAGTCTGTTCCCTGATTTGTCGCTTGTCTGAGCCAATGAGACTATTTCTACCTTCTTATCTGCCACCACCAGTCTCACACCGCCTACCTTTCCCCGTATACAGCCACCTGCCTGCTCCCCTAGCCAGTCTGTTGCCATCTGCCCCTTCTACTACCCAGTCTGCTCCTGACGCCTGCTTCTTTCCTATCCCAGTTTGCTGCTGACCTGCTCTCTTCTACCTATTTCTTCCTGCATATTCCTCCCAAGTCTGCTGGCTACCTAATCCAGCCTGCCATTCCCCTACAGTTTGCTCCCTGACTGTTCCTTCTCCAAGTCTCCATCGTCATTTGTGATGCTACTGCCTGCCCCCCCACTGTGTCTGCTCCAACCTGCTATAGTCTGCCACATTTCTTTCCCAGGTGGCTATTACCTGTATGTTTTCACCCTAGTCTGGTACTACCTGCCTATTCACACCCTCTCTGCAGCTTTTGCCTGCCTATCCTCTTTCCCAGTTTGTTCCCAGCTGTCTCCCACCCCTGTATTTTGCAGCAGCATTCCTGTTTCCCCATGTGCTAGTGCCTTCTATTTTCCCCATATAGTCTGTTGCCGCATGCTTGTTCCCCCCTACTATACTGCCACCTGACTGTTCTCCTCTGTCTGTTGCTACCATCTGCCTGTTCTCTTTTCCAGTCTGCTACTTGCCTGAACCCCGCCCCCCCTAGTCTTTACTACCGCATCTCTGAGTTCTTTACCAGTTTGCTGCCGACGACCTACCCCCCTCCCCTGGTCTACTGCCATCTAGATTTTTCCACAATTTCTGCTAAAAAAGCCTCTCTAGTCTATTAAGCAGTCTGTTCCCTCTCTGTCTGTTCCCCACCTTTCTACTTCTATGACCCCATGCCTATGTATTCCCACCTTCACTTTCCCCTCTTAGTCTACTATCCTCTGCCTATTTCCCCCTCCTAGTGTCCTGCCTATAACCCCCTCTTAGACTATTGCTGCTACTATTCCTGCCTACTCATGACCTGGTCTCATCCCTGAGTGTTTCCATACCCCGTTTACCATTGCCTGCCTCTTCTTTCTCCCAGTCTGCTGCCTGCCTATGCCCCCTAGTAATTTGCCACCTTCCTTTTCCCATAGTCTGTTAATGATTGACTGTTCTATCCAGTCTAATACTACACCTCTCTCCCCCTACCAGTCTGCTGCCCCCTGTCTGATTCTCCCTTGTCTGCTGCCTGCTTTTTTCTTTCTCTATGTTCTTCCAGTCTGCTGCCTTCTTGTCTCCCCTCCACAATGCTGCCTGCTTATTCCTGCTTTCCATGTTTCCTCCTGGTCTGCTGCTGTCTGCCTGCTTGCCCTTCTAGTCTGCTATCATCTGCGTGTTCCCCTTCCTACAGTTGCTGTCTGCCTTTCCCCCTTGCATGTTTCCCCAACTTTTGCCTGTTCTCCCCATTCTACTGCTAACTGCCTGTTCCTCACCTTTCTGCTGCTTCAACCTGCCTGTTCCCCCTACCAGTCTAATGCCGCGTGTCACCTACAGTTGCTGTCTGCCTTTCGCCCTTGCATGTTCCCAATCTTTTGCTGTCTGCTTTCACCCCAAAAGTGATGCCTGCTTGTTCCTCTCCCTTGTCTGCTAACACCTGCCTATTCCCACATGCCATTCCCCCAGTTTGCTGTCTGCCCATTGTACTCCGTCTACTTCTCGTCTGTTCCCCTTCCTAGTCTGCTACTGCCTGTTCACTGTCCAGTCTGGTGCAGCCTATTCCCATCTATTCCCACCACCTAGTCTGTTGCCATTTGCCAGTTTCCCCATCAGTATGCTGCTGTCTGATCCCCCAATCTTATAACACTTGCCTGTTCCTCCCAATCTGATACAGCCTTCTCTTCCCCCATATACAGCCATCTGCCTCCCCTACTAAGTCAGCTGTTGCCTACGTCTTCCACTAACCAGTCTGCTGCTTTTTTCCCAACCATCTTACACCTTGGATGTTCTCCTCCCTTGTCTACTACCACCTGCCTATTCCTACCTGCCATTCCTCCCATTTTTCTGTTCTCGTGTTTGACTGTTCTCCCTCCTAGTCTGCTTGCTCGTTCTTCCCATCTACTGCCATCCATTTTTGGTGCTACTGCCCGCTGTTTTATTTTCCTAGTCTACTACTGCCAGTCATTTCACTGCTTACTCCACTGCCAACTGTCTCTGTCTGCTTCCATCTGCCTGTTCACCGCCTAGTCTGCTGCAGCGCGCGCATTTCCTCCTGCCTGTTCACCCCTAGTCTGCTGTTTCTTGTGTTTTACCCCCTCCAAGTCTGCTACCAGCCTTTCCTCCCTCTCTTGTCTATTGCCGCTTTTCTGTCCCTCTACTCTGTTGTCAACTTCCTATACTCTAGAATGCTGCTGGCTGCATGTTCCCTCACCGACTCTGCTGCAGCCTGTTTGATCACCGCCTCTCTGTTCCCTCCAGTCATGCCATGTCATCTCCCTGTTCCCTTGTTTCTGCTGCTACCGCCTGCGTGCCACCTGCTTCTTCTCCCCAATCTATTGTCACCTGTCGGTTCCCTATCTTTTCTGCTGCTACAGCCAGCCCTTTCTTCACAATCCAATCCCGTCTTTCACCCTTAGTCTTTGCCTGCCTCCCTTACCCCCTTCCATGGTTTCCCGTCTGTTCCAGCCTGGCTGTTCACCCACAGTATAAAGCCATCTGTCTGTTTCCTCTACCAGTGTTCTAACGCCTAGCTGTTCTCTTCCTGGTCTGTCTCTTGCCTGCCTGCCTGTCCCCTCAGTCTGATCTCGCTTGCCTGTGCGCCTCAGTTTGATACAGCCTGCCCTCTTCCCAGTATGCACCCATCTGCCTCTGCCTCTTTCCCCTCTCAGTCTGCTACCTGCCTGTTCTTGTCAGTCTGCTGTCGCCTGCCTGTTTGTCCTAGCCTACTGCCAACAGCTTGTTCCCCCTTTTCTGCTGCTATTGCCTGTCTGCCGCCTCCCAGTCTGTTACCAACTGCCTTTTCTCCCCCTCTGATTCTGCCTAGTAGTTCTGCTACCCAGTCTACTGACACCTGCCTCTTCCCGCTTTCCAGTCTCCTGCCATCTGCCCGTCCTCCCCCTTCCCTCTGCTGCCTTCCTGATTCCCCTCTGTCAGTTCCCTGCCTACTCCTTCCTATTTGTTCCCTGTGTGTTGTTGCCTTACTGTTCTTCCGCCTGCCGATTCATTCCTGCATGTTTCCCCCTGTCTGCTGCCTGCCTACCCCCCACAGTATTTTTCTTGCCAGTTTACCCCCAGTTTGTTCTCAGCCTATTCCTGCCTTCCTTTTACACTCTTAGTTTGTTGCTGTCTGGTTTTCCCCACTTTCATTCTGCTGCCAACTGCCTCTTCCCTCTCCAATTTACAGCTGCCCGAGTGTTGCCTTACTCAGTCTACTATCGCCTGCCTTATCTTCCTCCCAGTCTGCTGCAGGCTATCTCTTCCCCTGTACCTTGGTGCCGCCTGCCTGTTCATCCAATCTTCTGCAGCCCGACTGTTCTCTTACTCAATGTAATGCCACCTATCTCTTCATCTTCCCAGTCTGCTGCAACCTGCCCAATTTCCCCTGTCTGCTGCCTGCCGGACTTAAAGTTTGCGCCTGTCTATTCCTGCCTTCCCTTTTCCTTACTGGTCTTCTGTTGTCTGTTTGCCCCCCCCCCCCATTCATACCTTCCATTTACCCTCTTAGTCTGCTGTTCTCTGCCTATTCCTCCTAGTGTGCTGCCACCTGCCTACCACCTTCTCTTGACCTATTGCCATCTGTCCCGTACCTTGGTGCCACTTGCCTGTTCTCCCTGACTGTTCTCCTACTTAGTTTAATGCTACATATCACTGCCTCTTCACATTCTACTGCTATCTGCCTAGTTCACACCAGTCTTCTGCCGCCCACCTGTTCCACACCTTTCTGCTTCTACAACTTCCCTGTTCAGTCTTCCCCATTAGTCTATTGCCGCCTACCTGTACCCCCCAAGACTGTTGCTGTCTGCTAGAAACCCCCTGCCTGTTCCCCTACCCAGTCTGCTGCTGTCTATCTGCACCCCTACTCCTGCTGCCACCCGTCTGTTCCCATCCTAGTCTGCTACAGCTGTCAGTTCTCCCCCTTTACTCTGTTGCTTGCTATTCCTTCCTGCATGTTTCACCCCGTCTGCTGTCTGCCAACCCTTTCCCCATTCTGCTGCCTGCCAGTTCCTCCCAGTTTGCTGGCTGCGTATTGCTGCCTTCCTTATCCCCTGCCTATTCCTGCCCCACTTTATTTTCTGAGTGTTCTCCTACCTAATATACTAATTTGTCCTCCTCACAGTCTGTTAAAGGCTATATATTTCCCATACCTTGGTGCCACCTTCCTGTTCACTCCCAGTCTGCTGTTTGACTGTTTTCCTACCGAGTCTAATGCCACCAATCTCTTAACCATCCCAGTATGCTGCCACCTGCCTGATTCGCCACAGACTGCTGCCTGAATATTCATTCATGCATGCCTAGTCTGCTGCCCACTGGCCACACCATTTCCTCTCTGCTAATTCCCACCTTCCCTTTTCCTGCCTAGTCTGCTGCCTGCTTAATGACCCACGTCCCAGTCTGATGCTGTCTGCCTGCTCCCACCAGTCTAGTACCACCTGCTTGTTACATACTTTTTTGCTGTTACTGCTTGCTTGTTCTCCCTTCCAGTCTAATGCCGGTTGTCAAACCTAGTCTGCTGCCTGTCTTTTCTTTAATGCCTGTTTCCCCACCTGCTGCCTGCCTGTCCCCTCACAGTCTGATAACTCCTGCCTGTTTTCCTTCCAGTCTGTTCCCTGATTTGTCGCTTGTCTGAGCCAATGAGACTATTTCTACCTTCTTATCTGTCACCAGTCTCACACCGCCTACCTATCCCCGTATACAGCCACCTGCCTGCTTCCCTAGCCAGTCTGTTGCCACCTGCCCCTTCTACTACCCAGTCTGCTCTTGACGCCTGCTTCTTTCCAATCCTAGTTTGCTGCTGACCTGCTCTCTTCTACCTATTTCTTCCTGCATATTCCTCCCAAGTCTGCTGGCTACCTAATCCAGCCTGCCATTCCCCTACAGTTTGCTTCCTGACTGTTCCTTCTCCAAGTCTCCATCATCATTTATGATGCTACTGCCTGCCCCCCCCCACTGTGTCTATTTTCCCCATATAGTCTGTTGCCGCCTGCCTGTTCCCCCTACTATACTGCCACCTGACTGTTCCCCTCTGTCTGTTGCTACCATCTGCCTGTTCTCTTTTCTAGTCTGCTACTTGCCTGAACCCCCCCCCCCCCAGTCTTTGCTACCGCATGTCTGAGTTCTTTACCAGTTTGCTGCCGATGACCTACCCCCCTCCCCCGGTCTACTGCCATCTTGATTTTTCCACAATTTCTGCTAAAAAAGCCTCCCTAGTCTATTAAGCAGTCTGTTGCCCTCCCTGTCTGTTCCCCACCTTTCTACTTCTATGACCTGCCTGATCTCCTACCGAATCTGCTACAGTTTTCCTGCTCTACCTCTTTATTCTGCTGCCTGTCTGTTTCCTCCCCGTATGCTTCCTGCCAATTCCTTCCTACTTGTTACTCCATCTGCTGTTGCCTGACTGTTCTCCTGCCAAGACTGCTACAGCCTGCCTGTTCCCCCAATTATTCTGCTGTCTGCCAGTTCCTCCCTGCATTTTGGTTCCCAGTTTGATGTCTGCCAGTCCCCCATCCAATTTTGCTGTCTGACAGCCTCCTTCAGTTTGCTGCTGGCTATTCACCTAATCCGTTGCTGCCTGCCTCTTCCCTCTCTCAATCCACAGCCGCCTGCATCTTCACCCTCCCAGACTACAGTCGCCTGCATAATCTCCCTCATCACTCTGCAGTTGAATGCCTGTTTCCCCCATGTCTGGTGCCTGCCTATACCTGGTCTCATCCCTGATTTCACAATTTCTGCTAAAAAAGCCTCCCTAGTCTATTAAGCAGTCTGTTGCTCTCCCTGTCTGTTCCCCACCTTTCTACTTCTATGACCCCATGCCTATGTATTTCCACCTTCACTTTCCCCTCTTAGTCTACTATCCTCTGCATATTCCCCCCTCCTAGTGTCCTGCCTATAACCCCCTCTTAGACTATTGCTGCTACTATTACTGCCTACTCATGGCCTGGTCTCATCCCTGAGTGTTTCCATACCCAGTTTACCATTGCCTGCCTCTTCTTTCTCCCAGTCTGCTGCCTGCCTATGCCCCCCTAGTAATTTGCCACCTTCCTTTTTCCATAGTCTGTTAATGATTGACTGTTCTATCCAGTCTAATACTACACCTCTCCCCCCCTACCAGTCTGCTGCCCCCTGTCTGATTCTCCCTTGTCTGCTGCCTGCTTTTTTCTTTCTCTATGTTCTTCCAGTCTGCTGCCTTCTTGTCTCCCCTCCACAATGCTGCCTGCTTATTCCTGCTTTCCATGTTTCCTCCTGGTCTGCTGCTGTCTGCCTGCTTGCCCTTCTGGTCTGCTATCAACTGCGTGTTCCCCTTCCTACAGTTGCTGTCTGCCTTTCCCCCTTGCATGTTTCCCCAACTTTTGCCTGTTCTCCCCATTCTACTGCTAACTGCCTGTTCCTCACCTTTCTGCTGCTTCAACCTGCCTGTTCCCCCTACCAGTCTAATGCCGCGTGTCACCTACAGTTGCTGTCTGCCTTTCCCCCTTGCAAGTTCCCAATCTTTTGCTGTCTGCTTTCACCCCAAAAGTGATGCCTGCTTGGTCCTCTCCCTTGTCTGCTAACACCTGCCTATTCCCACATGCCATTCCCCCAGTTTGCTGTCTGCCCATTGTACCCCGTCTACTTCTCGTCTGTTCACCTTCCTAGTCTGCTACTGCCTGTTCACTGTTCAGTCTGGTGCAGCCTATTCCCATCTATTCCCACCACCTAGTCTGTTGCCACTTGCCAGTTTCCCCATCAGTATGCTGCTGTCTGATCCCCCAATCTTATAACACTTACCTGTTCCTCCCAATCTGATACAGCCTTCTCTTCCCCCATTTGCAGCCATCTGCCTGCCCTACTAAGTCAGCTGTTGCCTTCGTCTTCCACTAACTAGTCTGCTGCTTTTTTCCCAACTATCTTACACCTTGGATGTTCTCCTCCCTTGTCTACTACCACCTGCTTATTCCTACCTGCCATTCCCCCCATTTTTCTGCTTGACTAGTCTTGTTCTCCCTCCTAGTCTGCTTTCTCGTTCTTCCCATTTACTGCCACACGTTTTTGGTGCTACTTTTTTCCCTCGTCTTCTACTGCCAGTCATTTCACTGCATAGTCTACTTCCAACTGTCTCTGTCTGCTTTCATCTGCCTGTTCACCGCGTAGTCTGCTGCAGCGCGCGCATTTCCTCCTGCCTGTTCACCACTAGTCTGCTGTTTCTTGTGTTTTACCCACTCCAAGTCTGCTACCAGCCTTTCCTCCCTCTCTTGTCTATTGCCGCTTTTCTGTCCCTCTACTCTGTTGTCAACTTCCTATACTCTAGAATGCTGCTGGCTGCATGTTCCCTCACCGACTCTGCTGCAGCCTGTTTGATCACCGCCTCTCTGTTCCCTCCAGTCATGCCATGCCATCTCCCTGTTCCCTTGTTTCTGCTGCTACCACCTGCGTGCCACCTGCTTCTTCTCTTCTATTGTCACCTGTCGGTTCCCTATCGTTTCTGCTGCTACAGCCAGCCCTTTCTTCACAATCCAATCCCATCTTTCACCCTTAGTCTTTGCCTGCCTTCCTTTCCCACCCAGCCATCTGTCTGTTTCCTCTACCAGTGTGCTACCGCCTAGCTGTTCTCTTCCTGGTCTGCCTCTTGCCTGCCTGTCCCCTTAGTCTGATCTCGCTTGCCTGTGCACCTCAGTTTGATACAGCCTCCACCCATCTGCCTGCCTCTTTCCCCTCTCAGTCTGCTACCTGTCTGTTCTTGTCAGTCTGCTATCGCTTGCCTGTTTGTCCTAGTCTACTGCCAACAGCTTGTTCCCACTTTTCTGCTGCTATTGCCTGTCTGTCCCCTCCCAGTCTGTTACCAACTGCCTTTTCTCCCCCCCTCGAATTCTGCCTAGTAGTTCTGCTACCCAGTCTACTTACACCTGCTTCTTCCCCTTTTCCAGTCTCCTACCATCCCCTTATCTCCCCCTTCCCTCTGCTGCCTTCCTGATTCCTCTCTGTCAGTTCCCTGCCTACTCCTTCCTGTTTGTTCCCTGTCTGTTGTTGCCTGACTGTTCTTCCGCCTGCCGATTCATTCCTGCATGTTTCCCCCATTCTGCTGCCTGCAAGTACCCCCCACAGTATTTTTCTTGCCAGTTCCCCCCAGTTTGTTCTCAGCCTATTCCTGCCTTCCTTTTACACTCTTAGTTTGTTGCTGTCTGCTTGTCCCCATTTCCATTCTGCTGCCACCTGCTTCTTCCCTCTCCAATTGACAGCTGCCTGAGTGTTGCCTTACTCAGTCTACTATCGCCTGCCTTATATTCCTCCCTGTCTGCTGCAGGCTATCTCTTCCCCTTTACCTTGGTGCCGCCTGCCTGTCCCCCCAATCTTCTGCAGCCTGACTGTTCTCCTACTCAATGTAATGCCACCTATCTCTTCCCAGTCTGCTGCAACCTGCCGGACTTAAAGTTTGTGCCTCTCTATTCCTGCCTTCCCTTTTCCCTACTGGTCTCCTGCTGTCTATTTGCCCCCCCTATTCCTACCTTCCATTTACCCTTTTAGTCTGCTGTTCTCTGCCTATTCCTCCTACTGTGCTGCCACCTGCCTACCACCTTCTCTTGGCCTATTGCCATCTGTCTATTCCTGCCTCCATTTCCTCCCGGAATGTTCCCTTATTATTGACTCCATTATCCTCCTCCCGTACCTTGGTGCCACTTGCCTGTTGTCCCTGACTGTTCTCCTACTTAGTTTAATGCTACATATCACTGCCTCCTCACATTCTACTGCCATCTGCCTGATCCCCCCAAACCCTGTGTGCTCACTGCCTAATCCTTCCTGGATGTTTCCTCAAGTCTGCCACCTGCTCCTGTTTCTACTGCTACCTCCTGCGTGTTCTCCTTCCCGGTCTGGTTCTTCCTGCTAGTTCACACCATCCCCCATCAGTCTTGTGCTGCCTGCCTCTCAACCCCAACTTCATCTATTGCCGCCTACCTGTATCCCCAAGACTGTTGCTGTCTGTCTGTCTGCCTGTTCCCCTACCCAGTCTGCTGCTGTCTGTCTGCACCCCTACTCTGCTGCCACCTCTCTGTTCCCATCCTTGTCTGCTACAGCTGTCAGTTGTCCCCCTTTACTCTGCTGCTTGCCATTCCTTCCTGCATGTTCCAACCCATCTGCTGTCTGCCAGCCCCTTCCTCCATTCTGCTGCCTGCCAGTTCCTCCCTGCCTGACTGTTCTCCCTCCTAGTCTGCTTGCTTGTTCTCCCCATCTACTGCCACAGCTTTTTGGTGCTACTGCCCACCTGTTTATTTTCCTAGTCTACTACTGCCAGTCATTTCACTGCTTAGTCTGCTGCCAACTTTCTCTGTCTGTTCTCCCTTCCAGTCTAATGCTGGTTGTCACACCTAGTCTGCTGCCTGTCTTTTCTTTAATGCCTGTTTCCCTACCTGCTGCCTGCCTGTTCCCTCACAGTCTGACAACACCTGCCTGTTTTTTTTTCCAGTCTGTTCCCTGATTTGTCGCTCGCCTGAGCCCCTGAGACTATTTCTACCTTCTTATCTGTCACTAGTCTGATACTCCCTACCTTTTCCCATATACAGCCACTTGCCTGCTCCCCTAGCCAGTCTGTTGCCATCTGCTCCTTCTGCTACCCAGTCTGCTCCTGATGCCTGCTTCTTACCTATCAGAGTTTGCTGCATACCTGTTATCCCCATCTACCTATTTCTTCCTGCATATTCCACCTAAGTCTGCTGGCTACCTATTCCAGCCTGCCATTCCCCTACAGTATGCTCCCTGACTGTTCCCTCTACATGTCTCCACCCTCATTTATGATGGTACTGCCCCCCCACCACTGTGTCTGCTCTAATCTGCTATAGTCTATCACATTTCTTTCCCAGGTGGCTACTACCTGTTTGTTTTCACCCTAGTCTGGTACCACCTGCCTATTCACACCTTCTCTGCAGCTTTTGCCTGCCTATCCTATTTCCCAGTTTGCTCCCAACTGCCTCCCATCCCTGAACTTTTAAGCATACCTGTGCTAGCGCCTTCTATTTTTCCCTATATATAGTCTGTTGCCGCCTGCCTGTTCCCCTTACTGTTCACCTCTGTCTGTTGCTACCATCAGCCTGTTCTCTTTTCCAGTCTACTCCTTGCCTGTCCTCACCCCAGTCTACTGCAACCGCCTGTCTGAGTTCTTTACCAGTTTGCTCCTCCAGTCTACTGTCATCTAGATTTTTCCACCATTTCTGCTGATAAAGCCTCCCTAGTCTATTTAGCAGTCTGTTGCCCCTTGTCTATTCCCCACCTTTCTACTTCTATGACCTGCCTGTTCTCCTTCCTAGTCTTCTGCCTTCCTGTCAGTCTTGTGCCTCCTGCCTCTCCTCCACAAGACTGTTCCCACCTGCTATGAACCTCTGCCTGCTCCCCTTCCCAGTCTGCTACTGTCAGCTTGCTCCCTCAGTCTGCTGCCACCTGTGTGTTTCCCACACTACTCTGCTTCAGCCCACATCCTTCAGTCTATAAACCCTTTGTCTCTTCCCCTACCAAGTCTGCTGCCTGTTCTCCTGCTTTCACTTTGATGCCTGCCTGTTTTCCTCCATCTGCCTATTTCTTCTTGCATGGTCCTCCCACGTCCGCCGCCTGCCTATTCTACCAAGCATTTTCCCCCACAGTCTGCGGCCTGTCTATTCCAGCAAAAAAATCCCCCCACAATCTGCTGCCTGACTATTACCTCTCTTTTTATGATGCTACTGCCTGCATGTCTTTCCCCCTCCTCGGTGTGTCTGGTGCAGTCTGCCACTATTTCCTGCCTCATCTCCATCCCAGTCGGCTGCTACCTGTCTGTTCCTACCCTTGTCTGTTACCACCTGCCTATTCACACCCTCTCTGCAGCTATGGCCTGTTCTCCATCCACGTAAATGTTCCGTGTCGTCTTATACCCCTGTACTTTGCTGCCCCATTCCTGTTCCCCCATGTGCTAATGCCTTCTATTTGCTCGACATAGTCTGTTGACGCCTGCCTGTTCCTCCTACTCTACTGCCACCTGCCTGTTACCCATTATCCGTCGTTATCTTTTTCCTGTTCTTATTTCCAGTCTGCTAGCTACCTGTTCCCCCTGTCTACTGCCACTACCTGCCTGGGTTCTTTATCAGTTTGCTGCCGACTACCTACCCCCCTACTACAGTTTACTGCCATCTAGATTTTTTCACCATTTCTGCTGATATAGCCTCCCTGGTCTCCTTAGCAGTCTGTTACTCCCTGTCTGTTCCCCACCATTCCTCTTATATGACCTGCCAGTTCTCCTTCCTAGTCTGTTGTCTTCCTGTTCCCTGTCAGTTTTGTGCCACCTGCCTGTCTGCTCCCATTTTGTCTACTGCCACCTGTCTTCCCACCCTAGACTGCTTTCACCTACACCCCCCAGTTTCCTACCACTAGCCAGGTTCCTCCAGTCTGCTGCAGCCTGCCTATGCCCCCCTTGCTTCTTTCCCAACCTGCTGCCTGCCTGTTCCCCCACTTGCATGTGCCCCTGAGACAGATTAATCCTCCCTATCTCTCACCAGTCGGATACTGCCTGCCTTCTCCCCTGTATATAGCAGCTTGCCTGCTCCCCTAGCCAGTCTGTTGCTGTCTGCCTTTTCCACTACCCAGTCTGATGCTGCCATCTGCTTCTTTCCTCTCCCAGCCTGCTGCCTGCCTGTTCTCCCCATTTACTTTGCTCTGTCTGTTTCCCCATCTGCTTATTTCTTCCTGCATCTTCCTCTCCAGTCTACTGAGCAGTCAGTTGCCCCATGCCTGTTCCCAACATTTCTGCTTCAATGACCTGCATGTTCTCTTTCCTAGTCTGCTGCCTTCCTGTTCCCTGTCAGTTTTGTGCTGCCCGTCTGTCTGCTCCCTTTCTGTTCCCACCCTAGATTGCTTTAACCCACATCGCCATGTGTGCTACCACTTGCCATGCCTGCCTGTTCCCCTAACCAGTCTGTTGCTGTCTGCCTCTTCCACTACCTAGTCTGCTTCTGCCACCTGCGTTTTTTCCTTTCCCAGTCTGCTGCCTGACTGTTCAACCCCTTCAATTTGCTGCCTGTTTTCGTCATCTGCCTATTTAATGCTGTATCTTCCTCCCCAGTCTGTTGCCTGCCTGCTCCCCCTGCTCTTTGCCTGTTTCTCCCCATCTGCTGCAGCCTGACTATTCCCCCCATTCCTATTTCCCCCATCTGCCTATTTCTTCCTGAATGCCACCTGTCTGTCCACCTCCACCTTGTCTAGTGACCTCCTGGCTGTCCTCCATAAGACTGTTACCACCTGAAATAAATCCTTTGTCTGTTCCCCTAACTAGTCTGGTGCCTGCCGCTTCTCCCCCTTTAACATTCTAATGAAAGTCTAATGTCAACTAGCTTCTCCCTGTCTTTCTGCAGCTACCACCTGCCTGGTTTCTTTACCAGTGTGCTGCCGATTTCCTGCCACCGTCTACCATCACCTACATTCTTCCCCCATTTCTGCTGATAACGCTTCCTTGGTCTCCTTACCAGTCTGTTGCGACCTGCCTGTTCCCCACCTTTCTGCTACTACAACAAGCTTGTTCAACTTCCTAGTCTGATGCCTCCTTGTTCCCTGTCTTGTTCCGTCTGCTTGTCTGCCCCAGTTTGTCTACTGCTGTCTGCCTGTCCTTCACAAAACTGTTACCACCTGCTATAAGCTCCTTGCCTGCTCACCTACACAATCTGCTACTGTCTGCCTGCTCCCTCAGTCAGCTGCCACCTGTCTGTTCCCATCCTAGTCTGCTTCCACCCACATCCCCTAGTCTTCTGCCACTTGCCAGTTCCCCTCCATTCTGCTGCAGCCTACCTATTTCTGCCATGCCTGTTTCCCAACTCGTGGCCTACCTATTCCCCCATAGTCTGATGCTTCCTGTCTGATTTTTTCCAAGTCTGTTATTACCCTAACCCCCACCAGTCTGATACTGCCTGCTTTTTCCCCGTATACAGCAGCCTGCCTGCTCCCTTAGCCAGTCTGTTGCTGTCTGCCACTTCCACTACCCAGTCTGATGCTGCCATCTGCTTTTCTCTCCCAGTCTGACTCCTGCCTGTTCTGATGGTCTACCATCACTGAGATTGTTTCCCATTTCTGCTGATAACGCTTCCCTAGTCTCCTGAGCAGTCTTTTGACACCTGTCTACTGCCACCTTTCTGCTTCCACAACCTGCCTGTTCTCCTTCCTAGGTTGCTGCCTCCCTGTTCCCTGTCAGCCTAGTGCCGCCTGCCTGTTTGCCCCTGTTTGTTCCCACCCTAGACTGCTTCCACCTGCATCCCTCAATTTGCTACCACTTTCCAGTTCCCCTCTAGTCTGCTGCAGCCTCCCTAGTTCCACACCTGCTGCCTGCCTATTCTCCCAGTCTGATGCCACCTGCTTGTTTTCCTCCCAGTTTGTTACCGCTTCCTTGTGCTACTGAAGTTGCCTATGTCTCAACAGTCTGATACCACCTGCCTTTTCCCCCATATATCAGCCACCTGCCTGCTCTCCAAGCCAGTCTGCTGCTGTTTGTCTCTTCTACTACCTAGTCTGTTGCTGCTGCCTGCTTCTTTCCTTTTCCAGTCTGCTGACTGTCTGTCCCCCCTTCACTTTGCTGCATGCCTGTTTTTCCATCTGCATATTTCTTCCTGCGTGTTCCTCCCAAGTCTGCCTGTTCCCACATGCTATTCCCCTAGTCTGCTGCCTCCCTCTCCTGGGCTGCCCCTCTACGCCCCTACCGGTCTTCTCCACCTCAGTGTGTCTGCTGCAATCTGCTGATGTCACCTGCATCATCTCCTTTCCAGTTGTCTACTACCTATCTGTTCCCACCCTAGTCTGTTACCACCTGCCTATTCACACCCTCTCTGCAGGATGGCAACAGAGCCTACCTGTTCTCCTTCCCACTTTGTTCCCAGGAGTCTCCTAGCACTGTACTTCTATTTGCCCTTCATAGTCTGTTGCCGTTTGCTGCTGCCTGGCTGTTCCCAGTCGGTTGCTACCATCTGCCTGTTCTCTTTCCCAGACTGCTACCTGCCTGTTCCACCATGTCTACTGCCACCTAGCTACTTTGCTACCGCCTGCCTAGTTTATTAACAGTCTGTTACTGACTGACTGCCCTCCCAGTCTACCGCCACCTAGATTATTCCCCCATTTATGCTGATAATGCCTTTCACTTTTTTTACTTTAACAGCATACCTGTTCTGGTTCCTAGTTTGGTGCCTACTTGTTTCCTGACAATTTTGTGCTATCTGCCTGTCTACCCCCTTTGTCTACTGCCAAATTACTGTCACCCACAAGCCTGCTCCCCTACCCAGTATGCTGCTTTCTGACGGCTACTCCACAGTCTCCACAAAAGGTTACCCCTGGACTCACGAAGAGTCATCCTTCAGCACTCAGGAGAGGAAAAACCCCCTGTGGAGGAAACCTCTGAGGGACCATGGCATGAAGGACTGCCCTCCCTCTGGGCTTAAAGAGGCAAATTAAAATTGAAATAAAACTATTTTGTTTCAGTACCTCTAAAAGCAGCATTCACGAGGAGGGTAGTCATCCTCTTTGTGGAGTCACCAATCTTCAAGAAAGGGTACAGGAGTAGCTGCAATTTTTTCATAGCGAAAACCTCCAAAGCTCAAGGTCAGATTTCAGGTATTCATGCTCCAAGTCTGCAGACAGATCCAAGTAAGAGCATTTGCCATTGTGACATCATATTATCCCATTATGATATTCAGTGTCCTATTTTTTGTTACTATGCCTGAGATTATTTTAATATACTTAAAAGGCATACTTATAATTCACAGTCTACATTTAGATCAAATGTATATCATTTTACTGTAGAAAGATTTTGCAGTACAATGCCAGGGTCTAACAACTCTCATGATGCATTTTGTATTATGAGTATTTTTTATCATATGTTCTAAATCAATGCAAAAACCATAATGTGAATTAAGATCTGAGTTACATTTTATATTTGACTAGAAAAGTACACGTCATGTAATAAGTTTACTGGTTGGTAGAAAGATGGCTATAATACAGACAATTACAAATAGAATAACCACAACGATATTTGCATAAAGTACAGCTTCTATCCAGGAGTGTAACACAATATGTTGCCCCCCCCCCCCCCCAAACAATTGTTTGAATGCTTGCTAAAGGATAATATTCAAGGATAAATGTGTTATGCGATTCTGGGTGTGTGTTCTAAAAAAGGAACATTATTGTATACTTAAAATGACAATATTAATAAGGCGAATGGAACACATTAGCGATGAGGAAAGGCTAGAAAAGCTGCATTTGTTTAGACTAGAAAAAAGGCATCCTAGAAGAGCTATGATATTATACCAATATATACGGGGACAAGTCAAACTGCTCTCTGGTGATCTGCTTTACCTTTAACATTTAAATTACCTTTGAACCCGTCTCAAAGCAGCATGCACGTGGAGGGTAGTCGTCCCCTTTGTGGAAGCACCAATCTTCAAGAAATGGTACAGGAGTAGCTGCACTCAGTTTCTTTCAAACCCCCAATGTTAGATTTCAGGTATTCAAGCTCCAAGTCTGCATACACATCCAAGTAAGACTCTTTTTGCAATGATATGAATATCAAAACCGTTGTGCAGGTAAAGCTCTGTCACAGGCTTGGGCGTATCTGGGAGCAAATAGAACGTTGCAGCAGTTATGAGTTTGCCAATGTGACATCACAATATTATTTCTTTATGATAGTCAATGTGCTATTTTCCGTTACTATTCCTTAAACTATTTCAATATACTTTAAAAGGCAAAATTATGATATTACTTGGCATAGTAAAAACTATATCACTATACTGTATTAACTGCTTTTGTTTCACACTACCAAATAAAACAGTTTTGCCTGGATTTGACTTGATTGAATTTTTTTGTGTTGGCTGGATTTTGCAAACAGTACAATGCCAGGGTCCAACAACTCATGATCATGATCATGATGCATTCTATATTATGATCATGAGTTTGACCGTTATCATCTGTTCTAAATCAATGCAAAAACATAATGTAATTTAAGATCAGGGCAGTTTTATATTTGAATAGAATAGTACACACAGCATGTAGTTTACTGGTTGGTAGAAAGATTCATGAAAACAGGCAATTAATCCAGGTGTGCAACCCCAAAACAATTAAAATATTCAAGGATAAAACTTTATGAAGAGTGTGAGATTAATTTAACTGCATTGTATGGAGAGGTGAAGAACAGCTCTGTGGAACACGATGGTACTTAACCCACCCACCACTCTGTGTAAATCAGTGGTAAGACCTCTAAGTTTTCGATGCAATCATGGTTGCATGTTCCACAAAAAAACAACATTATGGTATACATTACAAAATTAATAAGGGTAACGGAACACATTAGCGATAAGGAAAAGCTAGAAAAGCTGCATTTTGTTGAGATTTGTGAAAAAAAAGGCATCCTAGAAGAGATATGATCTTATACAATATATATATATGGGGGGGGGTCCCTGACGACCTGTTCCTTAATAGAAATATACAACCTTGACAAGAGGTCATCCATTCCCGTTCGAGAGAGAAATTTCGCCTAAAGCAGCAAAAATTGCTCTTTACAGTAAGACCTACACAGATCGTGCCGAGTGAGTTTTAGCAGAATATGCTGGGGTATAAACGGACAAATACAGTAGAGGCTGCATCAGCTGTGACGAAGTGTATATTGTGACATTAGGGGCTGCGTCACTACTTGTGGCGAATGGCGACCATCAGGGCTTGTGTCAGTTGAGGAGGTTCATATTGTTACATTATCGGCTGCATTCGTTGCAGGAATGCAGCCCCCTGCTAGTTACCGGCAGTGTGCGCCGTTACGATGGTTACATGTGGGATAGTTTTAAATTAACAATAATCACGACTCGGAGTAAACCTCATAGACTTCTGTCGATAGACAGGCATCCGTCTAACGTCTCTCTAAAAGTGCGCGCAGTATTACTCCAAGGGGAGGAGCTATGACCTGGCGGGATCATGCGTCAACCCTACAAACCGGAAGTATGGCTGACGGGCTCTCGAATTAGAGGCTGCTAGTCGGTGCGAGTGCCGGTTATGGAGGAGTTAGTTCCACGTCATGGTTAACGAGTGTCTCTTATATGCTTGCAATTAATCCTCGAATGAAAGGAAGCAGGTGACCGGCTTTCTGCGCCAAGAGTGTGGTCGGTGAAAAGTCTCTGGTAATGTCCCTACATATGCTGGGGCTCTGCATTTCTGGAAGCTCATCAGTGGTCTGCCCCTGCTGCTGAGTCTCCTTTAGCCACTGGATGAGTGTGGTAGGGGTTGGAGTAAACGGCATTCTAACTAAAATCGCGTTGAGCTTCTCCAGAACACCCCGCTGCATGTCCATTTGTGCTAACAAAAGAAAAGGCCGAGTTTCAGTGATGTGAAATAAGTTTTAAGTTAAAATTGGCAGTTTTGGGTTAAAGATGTTACACTTCATCCCACTCATTACACTGTTTACTGCAGATGGTGTGCTGACCCTGGAAAAAAGGACAGTCGGCATGGAGCATCACGCGTATGAGGAGGAAAAACTCCAAAAATTACAGCAGCTTATCTTATGCCGGGATGCTCAGGTTTCCACACTCTTGTCGATATTTGGAGAGGTAAGAGATTTATCAAAATGTGACTTTTTGTGTTTAGAAATTAATAATCATTTAAAATACTGCAGTTCAAAAGTTTGGGACTCTTAGAAATGTCCTTGTTTTTGAATGAAAAGCAAATTCTGTCCATTAAAATAATATGAAATGGATCAGGAATCCAGCGCAGATGGGGTTAATGACTCACTGTTGCAATGGCACGTTGTGTTCGCTAATCCAAGTTTGCATTTAAAAAGTTAATTGGGCATTAGAAAACCATTTTGCAGATATGTTACTGCTAGAAATATCCCCAAAGAAGTGACCCCAAACTTTTGGTAACGTATATTGGGGGGGGGAGAGATCTGCTTAAAGAAGCACAATATTGCCATCATAGTTGAGAATTCTCACAAACATCCGTGTTCGCTGCTTTCTTGTTAAACTGCAATCCACTTTACCCTTCACGTTTAGTCACTCACCAAATATCTCTTGGATTCTCCTGTTCTGTACTTATTCTCTGTAACTCCATGGTCCTGTCGGATTGTCCTCCGCTTGTTCTAGCTATTAACACTCCCTGAAAACCCACCTGTTCAGTGTAGCATACAGTCCTTCCAAAACATGCATTTTGGAAATAGATTTATTTTCCACACCATTAAGGGCTCCAAGCTGGCGTTTTCTTCTTGTGACCTTTGCTGCAATAATGTTTTCCCTCTCCCAAGCAATCTCACCTTCTGTCCCATCCCTCCTCAACCTCCTAATAGACAAAAGCAGGGCCGGCTTCTCTCCCGTACCCATGTGTTTATACATGTTCATCTTTAATTATGTATTCTTTAATATAGTAGTATTGATAATAAAAATGCTTTTTCTTTTCTGTCTACAGCGTCAGCACCTTAGCTTTCCCTCCATCTTTATTTATGGTCACACTGGCACTGGGAAGACGTACATCCTGGAGACTCTGCTGAGCACACTAGAGGTAAGTTCACAGACCTCTATCATCAGTTTAATAATATTTTCTGCCTTGTTATGCATTATCACTGTTATTTACATGTTAACAGATATCAACATTGCATCATGTATTATTATTATTTATTGTTTTATATAGCGCCATCAAATTCCGTAGCGCTGTACAGTGGGTAGACATAACAAGTAGTATGTAACCTAACAAATTGACTAACAGAGACGGGGGCTCCTGCTCATGGGCCATTTGATCTTATCACGTGTAATACATGTGCTTCTACATATTGTAAAATGGGTATAAAATTTGTTTTTGCTATTTTGCTTTTTTCAGTTCTTTTCTCTTAGCTTTGCGTAGTATTTAACCCATTAACTACTACTGATATGCCAGTCAGGTCACAGAAAAACAAGCAGTTAAGGACGATTGATATGCCAGAGTTAATGGCGTTTAGTAGGTGTTATAGCAATGCCTCAATACAGATATGGGTAACGCTCCAGGGTGATCACATTCACCATAATGAAAGGCTGCCTTTCAAATATAGCGCTGCTGCCAGAAGGATCAAGGCATTTAGCAAAACCACAAAAAAAAAAAACCCCAGTGTGCCGTGTGATCGCTCTCCAGAGAGATCACAAGCGCCATAATGTAAGGAAGTGTGCCCTTAAAATATGACACTCCTCCTCCTGGCAAGAGCTTCAGAAGCGATCACTGATCTCTTCCATAGCTCAGGGAGTGTTGCTTCATAATGAACATTCAATGAAATTCATTAGCATAGTCACTGATTAGGAAGAGAGGGTTTTTAACCCTTTCCTTGCCATTAATCACAGCATAGTCATTGATCTTGTGCAGTAGCAATTTTTAGGGGTGTATTTTTTTATGTAATTTTTAATTCATTATTGTTTTTCGAATTAAATAATTTCAGTTGCGCATTTCAGTTTTTCCACCCATGTCCTATTTGGGGCATATTTGAAGACCGCTAATTCGATTTACCTCCATTAAACCACTTTTTTATTATTAAACTAGACACCTTAGGGTATTTTAAATGGTATTTTAACACCAGCTGTTTAAATGTAGCAGACATAAGGCATGTTGACCTTGTTGGTGTTTTAATTTATGTGGAAGAGAATATCATGTTCTTTGTGCTTTAATTATATATTTTTTTCTTCTGTCATGTTTCTCCAGCTTCCCAGCGCTGTCATAAATTGCATTGAGTGTTTTTCACCAAGGCTGCTGTTCGAAGAAATACTGAATAAGCTCCACAACCACTGCCCTGCTCCAGAAAATGACTTTTCTTCTTATGAAAGATGTGATTCTTTGAATGATTTTGTCAGATTGTTTAAAAAGGCTATTTCGTGTCAAGGTTTAGAAAAAGAGACCGTTTACATTGTGAGTATAAAACACACGATGTTACGAGGATGTTTACTTGTAACATTTATTACTGCTCTTAAATGAGATTCCATAGATTTGTAATTAAGTTTTTAATTAACTGTAGTTTTAAATCCTATTGCAGCCCCCAATAAGTGACATGCATAACTGCACTAAATGTAAATATGGCCCTGCAGAAACTGGTGTGATATAGTTGGCTAAAATGATGCACATTTCTGGCTTAACCTTTGACAGAATCCATAACTAAAAAAAATACATATTTTGTTCCTTTTTAGGTGCAGCTGGTGCTAATCTATTTCTAGCAGGAACTGATCAGTTTACACATAGTGCAGACACTAATTGTGTTTTGCAGTTGTGCTGTTTTATGACGGAAGCATTATATATATATATATATATATATTGCTTCTGTCATAAAACAGCGCAACTGTTACATCCCTCAATGTTTGGATTTCAAACAAAGCCACACTGGCTGAAGCCTGATATAACCTGTACTGATGTAGAAACATGCTCTTAATTATTAGGTCTTGGATAAGGCTGAAATGCTTCGTGAAATGGATGCAAACCTCTTGCCTGGCTTTCTCAGGTTACAGGAACTGGTGAGTTCTGGTATTAAAGTGCATCACTAGTGCAATCAAGTTTTTATTAATATTGGAATACTAAAACAGGCACTGATTTCAACTGCATTAAATCTTCGTTTAAATGGAAAATAAATCGTCATAATTGCTATTTTGTGTCACTTGCTGACTAGTAAATACCAGGTCAGTGTGAATAAAATGTAAATCTATGTATTTTGTCAGTTCATGTTTTCAAATCTGCTTCAGAGCAGTTCTCGCCTATTTTAAGCTTTATGCTATGATATCTTGATTCCCTTTGGGATGCGATCTTCAGATATGCATTAAAATGTATTCATGCTTTTTTTTCTTTTATATTTTAGACAGAGAGTTATGTGACAGTGATCTTTCTAAGTGAAATTGTTTGGGAAACATTCCAGCCCAGCACTGGGTGCCTTGAACCACTGACCTTTTATTTTGCTGACTACAGTAAAGGTATTGATTTTATTATAAATATAATACTGTTTAATCATACTGTACCTTTTGAGATTCAGTTGCTTCACGTTAACAAAACTTCTATGCTGTAAACTGTGCCAGCCATGATACTAATGTGCTCACAGTGGGACCCGCACTGGGAAATATTAGTTATTCTCTACCAGCTCATCCTAGGGTTCTGGGTCGGCCACACTACCTTCAAAAACGCAAATATGAGTGCTGTCTAAACCGCCTGGCGTTCGTTACCCCCCCCCCCTTAATGTGGCAATTACATTTTTAATGTTTCTACAAATGTAGACATATTGAAGACTTTGTCTTCATTTTGAATGTTTATTGTGTTAGCCACAGCCCATACAACCTAAAGAAAATCCACTGTAGCCTGTAGTGAATGTAAAACCTTTTGGAGAGCTTGCCATGCATTGGCAGATTGGTGTTGTTTGCTATGGGATAAGCCACATTTGTAAAGCATGTGCCATAGTGTGTATATTCAGCGATCTTGGTGGCAGCCTGGAATGAGTCTCCATTGTTGATGTTGGTGGTCTGCGTAATGTGAGACGCCCCCTTCTTGTTTTGCAGCGGAACTTCAAAGGATCCTATCCAGCGACTATCCTCCAGAGTACTCTCCAGAATTCTATGCTTCATATATTAATATCCTCCTTGGCGTATTTTACACTGTCTGTAGAGACATAAAAGAGCTTAGGCATTTGGTAATGACATTATTTTTAAAATATATTTTTTTTTTACTTTTTTTCCTGCATTCTGTATTGACTTTCATAGCTTCACAATTACATTGGGGTTGATTCACTAAAAAGGGGACTTTGCGGGAGGGTTGTGGTTTCAACTTTTATCTTCATGTTTTCTCTGCCTTTAGTGAATAAACCCTATTTATGATGATAATGTAACATATTCATTTTTTTCACACAGGCTGCCCTGAATTTCCCAAAATACTGTGAACCTATAATTAAAGGGGAAGGTAGGTTTCAAGCATCAATTTTGTGTATGTGATGCACAGCAAAACATTGAGAAAACTAGAAACTGTTATTAAGACAACTTATCTGGTTTAAAAGTAAAAACACAAATACTGTATATAGAATGGTAGAATGTCTATCTGGTCAACCCAAAAAAGATGAGATGTGCAGTGGGAGATGTGCAGTACTATAATGGCTCAAACAATTAGTCTCTGAAGCCTGCACCGCGCAGGTTTTGTAAGCGTATGCGTACCTTATTGTAAAAATCAACTGGCCCACTAAAATAAATGTAAAACTTCTAATGAAATCATGTTGGAAAAGAGCGCCGCAAAAAACCTCGGACAACCTCATCCTACCTGTCGTCGTATTCTCTATCTCATCAAAACTCTGCCGCTTGAAAAACTGTTGGGCCTGGTGAACTGGCCACGGTTTAGTACGTCTTTAAAACTTCCACTACTGTTTGCAAAACTTCAGATGATATTTAAATGTATACATTTTTGTGATTTTGCTGGAGCAAAGTATATTTATAAGAGTTGCACTACTTCCATGAAGTGGACCCTTTTAAATGCATTGTGTATGATAAACAGTTTGCAATATTATAATATACTTTGTTTGGTTTACATAATTTGCAACAATGCATATCAATGCATAGGACTCTTATTAAGTGGAGCAATTTTACACAATTTCAAAAAAGATTTTTGGTCCTTGATTGCAAAGACATTGTGTGTGTGTATGGGTACATGTATGTGTAATATGTGTATTTTTTCCTCTCCTCTGTTTAGTAAAAGAAAATGACTCTCACAAACTGTTTCGAAACATTGAACCTCATTTGAAGAGAGCCATGCAGACTGTTTATCTCAGAGAGATATCGAGGTAAAATAATTATTTTCTGTTCTTTTGGATTGTATTTTAATATAACATATACGAATAATGGATTTCCCATTATGTAGTTTGTGTTTAATCTTCGTAGAAGCATTTTTTTTTTAATTTTAATTCCTTATTGATATAAGTTGATCTCAAGACATTTTTCCTAAAGTAATATTTTCATTAGTTAAGCACCTTATCACCGACGACATTCATGCTTGGAGGCCATCTTCACAAAGTAAAATACAGGAATATGTATTAAGCTACCATTTTGTGCAGGGATCTGAAATATTGCTGGGGGGGGGTTGAGAAATTTCTGAATGGCTACTCTTATTGTCCAGCCCTGGTCTTGCATTCTTGTTTGTAACAATCTGTCCTCAGCTCACAGTGGGAGAAGATGCAGAATGAAGACCGAGAAGCCGCGCAACTCAAAGGTAGATCTCAAGTGACTTATTTTTCTCAAATATTCTAAAGCACACTTGACAAAAATCTTTATTAAATATACGTTCAATGTTTAATACGTGTTTGGTGTGTAATTATTGTTTAAAGCAAGGTATATTGATTGGGTCACAGGACCTTTGCAACATTATTTTAGTGTTAAACAAGAAGCTGCAGTGAAATGACACTTTGGTATTTAAGAGTAAAACATTTTCTTTGCTCTTTAAAAAGTACAAGTCGTACCGAACAGACCTAGAATGTATTTTAATAATGCTTTCAGGATAAATTAAGTAGTTAAAAAACGGTAGGTTCCTAAGTGGATATTGTTCATGTCCTACTTAATGTTGGCACTTGTTTTTGTCCATTGTTTTAGATATTTTGGGTATAGGGTAGCAATTTAATTAAATATTCTTGTTTCGCAGGATTATCTGCACACGCTCATGTAGAATTGCCATATTATTCCAAATTCCTGCTCATTGCGGCATACTTAGCCTCCTTCAATCCTGCGAGAACAGACAAACGATTCTTCCTAAAGGTACAAAGTCTGGTGTAGAGTAGTGGTTGAAATCTGTTTCAGAAGCTGCTTGATATGTTCTTCACGTGTGAATTGACAGAGGTTGGCACAGTAGGAAAGAAGCGAATTGTGGGACAACAAATGGGGCGTTAAGAGCAGGGATACACGAAAATGCAGTTCTGTTGCGGACACTACACGCACTGGCTGTAATAATGACATCACACCACGTTAACTGAAACACTTAATTTGTCACATCTGTGACATTTACTAAGCACCAGCTGATTATCCCTTTAACACATCTATATGTATAGGTACATAAGAAAAGGTGGCAGCATGTACTGTACCTCTTTGGCATGATGTTCAGTAGTGGCAGTCACTGTCAGGCAGTCTGGCTTACTGCTGAAAGATGTGTAATGGGGTGCTGATCCACAACTAGAATACAACTTCCCCGTCGCAGTAAGTAATGCTGACCCCCTTGTGCAAGGTCTATGGAGTAGAGAAAAGACCCACCAGAGTCTGTACCAACTTTGCTGGGATCTATGATTGCTCCTCCTGCTAGCTAATCGGACACCTTGCGATCGGCATTGCAGGGCTATATAGCCGTACTTGCTGATGAGTGTGATTAGGACAGGAGATCAGAGGGAGAAACAAAGGTTCTCGCCATTCCAAATTGACAAAAATTTTGTATTTCTATTTTCTTTTAGCACCATGGCAAAATTAAGAAGACAGATTTTCTGAAAAAGCATGAAAAGGTATGAAAAGTGAAAAATTTAATATGAAGAAGGCAAACACCAGCATCCATTGCTCATGAAAGAACAATGATTCACTCACGCCACACACGAGTAATGTTTCTGTTTTGAAAAAAATAAATAGTGATCATTTAGACTAACTTGGTTTACTTTCTTAATCCATGGTAAGACAAGCATATGACATCCCTTTAGATGAGTTGCAATAACAGACAACAAATGTTAGCCTTTTATTGATTCAGTGTGCATACTTTATCTATTTTTGATATGTTTACAATCCTTACTTGCAGACTACCAATCACCTACTTGGTCCCAAGCCGTTCCCCTTGGACAGACTATTGGCCATTTTATACAGTATCGTGGATAGTAGGGTCGCACCCACTGCAAATATCTTCTCCCAGGTAAACTTGATAAATAGTTAAAGTAGCAACAGGATTCCACTGTGTACTGAAACTTAGTAACTAACTTAAAAGAGCATCCTATCTAATAAATCTTCAATTTTTAATAGGATCTGGCTAAAATTTGAAGGTTTATCAAGCTATAATGCAAACTACTCCCACTTTAACCCTCACAGGACGATGACAGTGATACAGATAACCTTTCTAACACTAAATAGTGACCATAATCGACGGACCCTCCACACGTTTAGTAAACCCTTTGTGGTCCTGTCCACCTCTATATAACTGCCTAAGTACAGCCTAATATTCCTTCATGGATCAAAAAATAAAACTCAAACTATACTAACATAGACATGACACACGTTTCTTTGTAGTCATCCCTACGGCATCACCAGGGGATATACTATGAGCACAGAGAAGAACACTGGACACGCAGGGTCCTAATTGGCTTAACAGTTTACAGGAAAGGAGTCTGTTTACCAGTTTACACGTTATGTGTAAGACAGTGGTATGTCAATACTTGTTTGTGCAAAGTATCTGAAGATGCATAATCAGAAATAAGCTTCATATGGAAATAAGCTTCATGTGGAAGTCTTCATATGGAATTCAGAAAAGTATGTTAAGTGCAATTTTTAACAGCTTGTAGTGATAAATGCAACATTTAGAAATTATAAGGTGGTTGCAATATTGGATACGTTTTTCATAAAACTGTCCTTCACATGACTTAAATTGTCCAAACGGTGAATCGCCAATCGTAAGGGTTGACAGTGTTGTTCATATAAGTTTATGGTAGGATACACAAACCTTATCCTGCCATTCGCATTATCTGCAGATGGTAATGGACATTCTAGATGTTTCCTTTTTTTACAGTTAACAATAATGCATAATGCCCAGAAGGGTACCGCATAGCAAGCACTTGTTTATATAGTTAACTAAAGGAGCTGTTATTTGCAATTTACATCCACTTCCAAGTCCTTTGGAGACTGAGCTAATGTTCTTGGGGATTAATAGGTTCAAAATTTAAACCCACATTTTCAGCTGAGCCAATGGTGTACAAATTGCTCTTTCTGAATACATTGTGGGCATTGTGTTCATCTTGCTGTAACTGTTAACCAATAATCTAATTCCTTTTTTTAATAGATTTCTTCTCTTGTGACACTGCAGCTTCTGACCACAGTTGGCCACGATGATCAACTTGATGCGCCAAAGTACAAATGTACAGTGTCATTAGATTTTATCAGAGCCATATCAAGGTTTGTTAAACTATGTTCTATGGGTATCAGAGATGTCATCACACCCCTTCAAAGTTAACTGCCTGAGGTATAGCAATCATCCACAAATTATAGTAATTGTAGCAGCCCTCCGCCTAGTACGTATGCTCACTCCCTTCTTCTGGTGTGTAAAACCCATTCTTGTATATATCCTCTTATCTTGTCTGACTCCTAGTTTCAGTCCTGCTCTCACATGGTGCCAGATATCCTGCAACTACTGCAGGGTCACAATATATATGGCTCTGCCTCCCTGAGCATGACGGCCCTTTTGGACTGGTCCACAGGGGATAGTCCCACCCCTGTTTTTAAGGAATTTCATTTTAAATTGTTTCACTGAATTGCATTTATTTTTGTTTCAGGACTGTGAATTTCGACATAATAAGGTATTTGTATGATTTTCTTTGAGAACTTTTTTGTGTCAACTTTGCAAGCACTTCATCTTTCAAGGATGTCAAGAATCCAAACTGAAAACAGAGCCACAGAATGTTTTAAAAGGCAAGGCCTTTTCAGACACTATCCCATCCTCGTACCAATTATTTGTAATAAAATGGTATCTTTGTAAGGTGTGGCTGTTTTGTGTCCTATTTGGTTACTAATTCACTGTAATCTCCAACAGCAGTTTATTTTTAGAATAAATCTGGGATTGACAATTTCCCCAAACTATCATGGCACGTTGTTCAGTTGCCTACATATGTTTGCATTGAATATTTCATTAATTTTGTGTATGTGGCTTCTGGAATCTCTGGATTATTTTGGGCTCTTGTTTTCTCTGTATTTCCTATACTGTAATAGAAATAAGGCATAGCAAATAGTGGCATCACGGTTTAGGGAGACACGGCTTTGCCTTGTATGAGTCTTTCCAGGTATAGTGGAGTGATGGGGTTTCCAACATTTGAAGAGCGAAAAGCTTGTTTCAATAACAACCTTGTCATCTCTGTATAATAACACATACTTATTGTCTGCATAAAATCACACTACAAGTCTAGAAAGTGGAATTAATCTATGCATTTAATGCAGCCAAGTATGTGCTGAATCCAGTCCCAGCTTTAGCTCATACCCTATCCTTGTTGTATACTTGTACTCTGCTTTACTGTCCCCCAAAGCCGGTCGTTTAATTGGTACACATGTAGTAAGTGTCTTTTTAAGATCAGTCATATGCAAAACGAATAATTAGTGTCGTTTCTGAAAACTGTGTACAGTTATGCACTCAAGTTAACATCTCCTAAATGAAGCTCATAATCAGAAAAAAAATGTTCTTGATTATGGTTTGGTTTATTTTTGTCCTCATGTTTTATTCTAAAGGAGATTTCTAATAACTGTGATACATTGAAGTACTGACGCCAGTAATTTTCCTCTGTTAGAAAGTTATAGTGTGGCTCCTGCACCCACGAATAACATACTGTTTCAGATCTAGATTTGTATGATTTTTGTGAAACAGGAAAGCTATGCTGTTTGAAAACACAAGTATGTAAGTAATGTGGTCACTGCTAGAATATTGCAATAAACATGTCACATTCATGAACATTTTAGTTAATATTTGTTAAAGTTGCTTTGTGTATTAATTTCTAATCTCAATGGGAATATCTCAAAACACTTTTGGAATAAACTGGAACGGAGATTGTGAGCCAGGCCTTCTCATCCAACATCAGTGCCTGATCTCGCTAATGTTCTACTGGATGAATGGGCAAAACCCCCCACAAAAACACTCCAAAATCTTATGGAAAACCTTCCCAAAAGAGTGGAAGCTTCTATAGCTGCAAAGGGGAGACCAACTACATATTTATGTCTATGTATTTAGAATGCAATGTTATAAAAGTCCTTGCTAGTGTAATGGTCAGGTGTGCCAATACTTTTTTCCAGTGCATATCATATCCACAGGGGCACTGATTTGTGCGCCAAACTTTTTGTTAAACCACTTGGAGTGCTTGCACAAGCTGACAGTGGAGCTGACCGACTGTGATTAGAGAGCCCGTTCAGCCATTTTTTTAAATATATTTTTTTATTTTAATTAAGAGCCCGAGGTTGTGCTCTTCGGTCGTCTGCTCTTGTGTATTCATCAATCATGAAGAAAAGGTGCTGAGGTTATCCAAACTGTGAAAGCCACAGTGGAGCAGAGTCCCCAATCTTCTGGGGCATACACTGCGCGAAAGGATATGCATCCTTGGGTGGGCTGGATCTTCCGCGATCTCCCCGAAAGGAGATCCACTGAAGTCTTCTCGTCCTCCCGTACAAGAAACTTGCTAAGGCACACGCCACTCCCCCACCACCAATACTGGACTGAGTGTTCGGGGGCTCAGCTTCACTGTGGCTTAAGGCGACCCATTGGTGCTTAACTCTTCCGAAACCTGAAATCAATTGTGCTCTGAATCTGAAAAAACTGAAAAGTGCCGGTGCCAAAGCAAAGTGCCAGTGAAGGTATCACAGGCCACAGCCAATGACTGGTAAGATAAAAAAAAAATCACCCTCCACCACCAGCCAATGGCCAGGGCAATTTAACAGTGGGTATAAAAAGGGTGCATTATGAGGGGATCCAAGGTGAATGCAACGCTTATCAACCCGTGCAAAGTGGGGGGGAGTTTGCCACCCACGCACTCATTACCCCAGTGGATCAATGCTAATAACACCTTGGGCTCTCTGCTGCTATCCCCAGCCTTAAGGCCAGAGGGCCAAGCTTTCCTTCTCTCACAGGTACTCACTTGATCTTAGCCATTCAGCCAAAGACATTACCTGAAGCCAAGCAGCTGGGGCGCTGGGTAATAGAGCAGATTCTAACGAATCCCTCCCTGTATTTGTAAAGAAGAACAATTGGGGTGAAACCCTTGGCTATTATATGAATTAAGGTTTGTATGTTGGCTGAAGTGCCTCTTAAATGGACTATTTAACCCAGTCAGGGCTTAAGCCACGCATGGTGGCAAAAAAATTTATTTTCTTTATATTCACT
Source organism: Spea bombifrons (assembly GCF_027358695.1). NCBI lineage: Eukaryota > Metazoa > Chordata > Amphibia > Anura > Pelobatidae > Spea > Spea bombifrons. Next base: position 88,819,914 of record NC_071091.1, on the reverse strand, counting down.
CTTATTAGTAGACAAAGATGTTCAGGAAGTATAATTGGTATAACTATTAAAAACCTCATAAGTACAATTTCAACTATAACCATTCTATGGTTTTATATATTAGGGCATAATAATAATCTGTTCCTTTACAGGTTTAAAAAAGAAATAGGTAACTACAACCTTAGATGAACAACACATGACATATTACACCATGTCATGATTTATTCAACAAAATGGAGAAGCCGCGTGTAAAAAACGAAGTACTCCCTTACTGCTTCTATATGAATTAAGATGTAGCAGACAGGTGCTGCTAATAAAATGCCCTTAATTATTTGGTCATCAGAGTGTGACCACCTCTTTAAATGCCGACGTTTTATCATCACGCCAAGGGAGAAAGACATCAGCAATGATGTTAGAGAAGCAATTGTTGCTGCCCATCAAGCTGGGAAGGGTTATAAGGCCATTTCCAGACAATTTGAAGTCCATTATTCTACAGCGGGAAAGATTATTCAGAAGTGGACATTCAGGACAGTTGCCAGCAGTGGACGTCCCAGCAAATTCACCCCAAGGTCAGGCCATACAATTCATAGAGGAATTGCAAAAAAACTTTACAGACTTTACAGGCTTACTCTAGAATGTTAAGTGTTAAAATTCATGAAAGTATAATTAAAAAAAGACTGAACAGGTATGGTTTGTTTGGAAGGGATGCCAGGAGGAAGCCTCTGAAGATACCATAAGACTTCTGGAACAATGTCCTTTGGACGGATAAGACCATAGCGGAGATGTTTGGTCATAATGCACGGCCCCGTGTTTGATGAAAACCAAACACAGCATATCAACACAAACACCTCATACCAACTGTCAAGCATGGTGGTGGAGGGGTGATGATTTTGGCTTGTTTTGCAGCCGGAGGTCCTGGGAACCTTGGAGTCATTGAGTGTATCATGAACGCCTCTGTATGCCAAAGTACTCTAGAATCAAATGTGAGGCCATCTGTCCGACAACTAAAGCTTGGTTAAAATTGGGCCATGTAACAGGACAATGGTCCCAAGAGCACCAGCAAATCTACAACAGAATGGCTGGAAAAAAAAAAGAGAAGAATCAAGGTGTTGTGGTGGCCATGTCAAAGTCCAGACCGATTGAAATGTTTGCTAGTGTACTTTAACATGACTGTATAGTGCACAGTTTAATCTGTAAGCACTATTACATGAGCTTTGTTAAGTAGATTTGTTAAGTAGGATTTGGGAAAATATGAGGGCCACTGTAAAGTTATGTCTGCAAATCATTATCCACAACCAGCCAAAAGAGGGAGACCAAAGACAACAGTTGAAGTACCAAGACATGAACAAAAGATTGGTTGGACTTTTCAGCAAGTTGCTTTCACTGCTATCCAGCCAAGCAGCGATACACATGATCTTACTGGAGTATAAAATAATATCTGGGAAAATGTTTGTATTAAGAATACGTTGGTATACGTCATAATACATCTGAAGGGTAAGAGGACATACATACATTGTTATTGCCTTATTCCTTGGCTATGGTTATAATATGTGACAGCAAATCTTGATTTTCCTTATTGTGACCAACCTCCAACATTTGAAAACCCTAACAAGATATAAACATATCAGTTCTTCTCTATTACATACCACCCAGCCCAGCTTTTGCAGTAGAGTCCTGAATATTGGGTGCTCATTATGCCGTCACCTGAGTTGGTCTTTCAAGACCATTTTTTGGAATATATTTAATCATTAGAAATACTGAAAACCGCATGTAAGGCTACCAAATCACACCAGCAAATCTAGTTCAATTGTTACATGGACTATACATATCCCCCTAATACCTATATCATGATCAGCTCCGGGGCACTCCTAATTGCCCCAGCTGTGAGCAACTGATATGGATTTCTATCACTGTGTTGGATTTTTCCTGTCATTAATATCCCCTCTACTGCCAAATTAAGTTAGTCTCTGCGGGGGCAAAAAGTCAGACCCGGCAGTTTGTTGGACACACTAGTGCTTCCCACCTACCATTAGCATGTAGATGTGTAAAATATAGCCATACACGTGACTTATTGGCTCCTGGACTTAAATTACCAGGCCTGCTTTAACTCTGCAGTCCGGTACTGCATTAAGTGGCTCTTAGGGACTGCCATCACATGTCTTCATTTACTTTTATGCAAGTGATGATGCCTTTACAAAAGCAAATGAAACTGAGCAGATGCTGGTGTATCTGTGTACAATCAGTGAGAAATACATAAGCGTCCGTGGCGTAACAAGCGGTGGAAAATGAGTTAATGCTATTATAGTGATTTGTGCCGTGTGAACCACTGCCTCCAGCAGTTTGTGGGAGAAAATCTAGGAGGGATACTCATTTCTTTCCTTCATCTTATATAAATTAAATAAATAAAAAGTGAGTGTTTTATGTGATTTACGATAGAATACCATAGAATCCGGCCCAGTGGCGGCAGCCTTTAACAGGTGAAACCAGTGAAATGTATGAAAAGCGCTTTTATTTTTGGTATCAATAGAATGGCGTTGCTGACTGGACAAGTCCATCATGGTGACAAGACTTTTGTACCAGAATCACTTTTTTTCCATGTAATCCCGTAATCTATTTATATATAAAATTCAGATTAAAAGTAATTTCTATTTGCGCTAATCGAAACCTGGTTAACCTCTTGTAACGCTGCCTCTCCTGCTGCTCTCTTCTATGGTGGCCTCCACCTCACTCCCAGACCCCATGACAGAAAGGGTGGTAGTGTAGGTTTTCTACTCTTCCCAACTTGTATTTTTTTTTACCTATTTCCTTTGTTTCATACACTCTATTTCTCCTCATTTGAGGTCCATGGTCTCTGGCTATGTTGTGTACCGTCCTCCTGCTCCTAACTCCCCTACTCATAACGATAGTCATACCCTGGACCTTATTTTTTCTAGCATGAGCTTTTTCATTAACTTCTCTAATTCCCCTTTACCCCTCTCTGACCACCACTTCCTATCCTGCTCTCTCACATTGCCTCCTACTCCCCTCCAACGAGCTTGCTCGACTAGAGACCTTAGCTCTCTCAATCTTCAGAATTTCTTACTCTCCTCTAACCCATTTAAAACATGTCTTTACCTTGCTAACCTCTCTCTATAAGTCCACCCTCACATCTGGTCTTGAGGATGTAGATCTTGAGGATGTAGCTCCGACAAATACAGAGCCATTAGCAGGTATGCTACCCTACTGCAGGTACACACACTGCGCCAAAATACCTCTAGAATCTTCTGGATAAATGGAAAAGCCGAAGTGGTAGAGACTAATAGAGTGAGCTCATTTAAATATGCATATGATTGGCATTAAGCTATCCTAAATCTAAGACAAAAAAAAGCACTTTTTAATAGACTTGTGCATTCAGATTTGTACAAATTGCAAATTTACAGATTTTTGTTAAATGTGATGATTTCTACAAGGCCCCGAAAACAAGACCAGACCCCCCCCCACACACACAGACCAAAAACAAAGCAGAAAGCTCAGGATTTTCATCCGAAATTCATGGGTCCACATTTACTCAGACTCTGTCACACTCTCACTCACCTTCTCACTCTCTAATTCTCTTTCACTCTCACTTACCTTCCTTACCTTCTCTGCCGACCGCTTCCACTTCCGCATCTTCTTCCGGATCTTCTTCATCTTCTATCTTCTCCCTTCTCGTCGTTCTTCTCTATTTTATTTTCAATCTTCAATCCTTAATCTGCTATCTTCTTTCTTTGTCCACACCGCCTTGGAGATAACCCGGCCGCAACTTCAGTTCACATGAGGATAAATGGAGATGGAGTTTGGCCCGTGTTAAATGCAATAGTAAAGACTGAGAGGGAAAAAAACAATGAGTTGTCTATATGTAGGACTTTTGGACACTGGGGTTCCGTAACAAAAATGGGATTTTACAGGAGAAGAGCAGTTTTATTTCAATGGCTTCGTTATGTATTATGACAAGCCACCTCTGGCATGTTTTAGCTCCAAGCAGTTCCCATTGGTTTGTGATACTGAGTATCAGGAGTTTTTAATGTACACACTGCTTTACAGATGACAAAAGAAGCTTTAAAAAGCCATATATGAGAAACGGTAGATCATGGCGGTGTTATGTAACCATGTATCTCTAGTTTGGCATTGCACAGACCCATGAAAGGAAAGAATAATAGTAATATTCACATGTGTAGGAGATCTGAGGTGGATGCTTGGATTAAATGGATCACATGGAATTGTGGTTATTGAACCTGCTGGCCAACAAAGACATTGAGTCAGTTAATGGTCATTACTGATATGTAATTATGATTACTAATGTTTGCAGCCCTTTGTTATCCCAGTTGATGAATTAGCCAAACAGAGGACAGACGCCGCAGGGCCTGTTAAAGGTAGGGCAATTGTTTTATGAGGACACCAACAAGAGATGCTATTTTTCAAATAAATGGTACCCTGCAGGCTGTAAAATGAGATTAGAATATAATAGGTATCATTGAATAGAAAACAAAAATCATATTTTATTCATATATTCTTGTTTTATTTACCATAACTCTATGTGTTCAGGTGTCAGTCATATTATAATAGTAATTTTAGAGATTCTTTGTGAACCATGTGAAATCTGGCAATTTTTATAAATAAGACATCAAGATTAGAATGTATTCTGGGAAAGTAGAAGCAGTTATAATATAAATGCAACTAATGTACCAATCAAAATATCATATGAAGTTCTGAATCTTGTTCCAAGTTGTTTTTCAGATTCATCATCCTGTTTTTGCCCTTCCAGGTGTCATTTTTTTTCATCCTCTGCAAGGACTTCTTGTGATTATATCATAGTTTGGTCCAGCAGTGACAGGTTTTGGGACACTTGTTCCATGGAAATGCAACTTTTTACTGAGTTCTGTCATATGGTTAGTCCTGACTATATGTTGTGTATTAGGTTCCCACTTCTTCTTACACCGTAACCTGTAGTACGTAGGGTCATCTGAACATTTTTCTCTGTGATCTCTTCTCTCCAGAATATGTTGGTGTTAAATAAAAATATTAATACAAATCGTTAATTGCATCTCTAGATATCATTTTAATGTCTAAGCCTAGGTGGTTACCTTAACCACCTATTTATGAAATGAAGCAAGTTTCCCTATTTTTTTAATCAAATTAATTCAGAATGACACCAGGAAATACCAGTCTATTTGCATCTGAGCTATCAGTCCAGAGCAGCAGTACCAACTGTATAAGGAAGCTAGTCATAGAAGAAATGTGCTTGTTCTATATGTATGCTAAGAGTAAAAGAATAGTTCTGTCATTTAACTTAGTGTAACAATTTACTTCCCACCGCATCCAGCTGCTCTATGTCCTCCAGGGTAGTTGGTTCTCACAACATATGACCGTATGCCCCTGAATGACCCTGTATGACCTGAAATCGTCAGGCCTATAGTAACTCAGGACCTGCACTACCACTTCACCCGTGGTTGGTGTAGCATCTCTGCAAAGTCTGAGTGACTCTGATGGTTTATCTTGTTTGACTCAGCTTGTCTTGACCTTGATCCCTGTTTACCGATTTGGCTTGATTTTTGATTACTTCTGGTTCTGACCCAGCAGTGTTTGACTCTGCTTACTCTTCTTTGTTTTGGCCCTCGCATTCTGCTTGGCTGCTGCTTAGACCATCATAGAAATTAAGTGCTTAATGTCAATCACGTTTAAAAAGCATTATTTCTCATTATTATAGTATCATATGCAGATGACATTTTAAGTAAAAGATCTCTAAGGTGCAAAAAGCTTATGATATCCAACATCTTCCTTTGTCTTAGGGGGTGTGACTTTGTGACCCCTTAATCCTGTCTCCTCCTACCAGTCCAAAATTGTTCCGCACCGATCCAGGTGGGAAGGGCCCTTTCTAAACTATTTTGAACCGGCACAGGGAGACAGGAATGTATCTGGGTCACGTGACGTCATGTGACCCCTTGGTGAAACCGAGCCTGCTCACGCACAGTGTGCCGGAGGGAAAGCTGCAGGAAAGGTAAGGGGGGCGGAAGGTGGGATGAATGTATATGTGTGTGAGAGCATGGGTGTGTACTTGTGTGTGAGAGCATGGATGTGTACTTGTGTGTGAGAGCATGGATGTGTACTTGTGTGTGAGAACATGAATGTGTACTTGTGTGTGAGAACATGGATGTGTACTTGTGTGTGAGAGCATGGATGTGTACTTGTGTGTGAGAACATGGATGTGTACTTGTGTGTGAGAACATGGATGTGTACTTGTGTGTGAGAACATGGATGTGTACTTGTGTGTGAGAGCATGGATGTGTGCGTGTGTGTGAGAGCATGGATGTGTGCGTGTGTGTGAGAGCATGGATGTGTACGTGTGTGTGAGAGCATGGATGTGTACGTGTGTGTGAGAGCATGGATGTGTACGTGTGTGTGAGAGCATGGATGTGTACGTGTGTGTGAGAGCATGGATGTGTACGTGTGTGTGAGAGCATGGATGTGTACTTGGGTGTGAGAGCATGGATGTGTACTTGTGTGTGAGCATGAGTGGGGTGAGACGGAGTGTGTGTTAGTGAGTATAAGTATGTGTGTAATTTGTGTAAGTGTGTTTACATATGTTCTAAGTAAGAAGGGGGCAAGGGACAAAGAAGGCACAGACCAGTTGTGTGGGAGCAATGGTGGCACAGACCAGCTGTTGAAGTTGGGGGGCCAGAGGCAATTTATTTCTTATCAGGGCCCTGTGGTTTATAGTTACGCCCCATTACTTATGTAACAAGTAAGACAATTAGAAGAAGAAGAATTTATTTTTTAGAACATTATAACACGTCATGCTTTTGCTGATACATTCCGAGATAATAGAAAAGAATGATGGGGAATTTAGGGCCAAAGCGGAACGTTCCCTCCGAAAAGGGGACATTTGGGAGATATGATATATATTTTTGTGTTGTGATCGCATGCATTAGATATAACAATGTGTGGTTAAGTTTTTCTTTTAGTGCTGATATCTATAGTTCCTGAAACAGGTTCCAGGTTTTTATATGTGGTTGCAGCACATTGCAAGCAGTATTTGCTGCTGGTCGGTTTAAGGAGTGAGTAACTTTGCACAGATGGGTACCCCCTTGGTTTTTTTTTTATCATTTCTAGCCAAAGCTGTCTGAAAGACAAGCTGGCTTATAGCAAGAACTGTGTGAAAGAAAGGCCTGAGGTGCCCCATGCTTTTTACAGCTGGACAGAGGGTGAATGCAGACATTACAATATGAAAGTAGTGCGCCTTTGCAAGAATGAAAGTCATTATGGAGGAACAGCTGCTGGGTCTGAGTCGTGGTGTTTCTTCAACGTTGTCAGGAGCAAACACATAATCTGGGAGTAAGCTGGCTGTTTTGTGAACAGTGTAGTGGATCAGGAATTCTGGAAGTCAGAAAATTAAAACAAGTGTAAACGGATTAAATTTCTGTGAAACGTGTAAAGCATTGGGAAGCACGCAAACATTTATAATTCACTTCAATAGTGAAAAAGCGTGTTTGGAAAAGCTTTTTTTTACATGTTTCCAGTAGGAACAGTTTTAACCCTATTCTTCATGATAGCTCTTGGCTTTTGGAAGTGGTTAACACAAAAGATGAAAGCATCTGCTTTTACTGTGTATGTAAGGAGGCCCCATGTGCGATGTTAATTATGCAGCTCCTGGTTCAACTGTATTTAGAACCTGTGCCCCAGGCTGCCCTCCTATCTGACAACAAATGATTTAAAGGAGAATCATTTTCTCTGCCCCACCAAAAGGTCTGAAGGAGCGTGGGCAAAATCCCGAGTGATCAAGTGAGACAAACCCTTCGTGTTTCTAACATCCTGATAATCTAGCTGTGCCTAATATGCCTAATAGAAGAATAGCAAGCAGGCATGGTTTGCCAGTCTATAATGGTCCTATGGCATATCAGGGGGCAGAGGGGCATGTACAGCGCTACAGAATTTGATGGCGCTATATAAAACAATAAATAATAATAATATTTGGGGGTCATAAGGCATATCTGGGGGACAGAGTGGCATTTATGGGGTTATAAGGCATATCAGGGGGACACAGTGGCATATAAGGGGTATAAGGCATATAGGGTAATTAAGGCATATGTGGGAGGCAGTGTGGCATATCTGGGAGGCAGTATGGCAAGCCTGGGCTCAAATGTGCATAACTGGGAGGGCAGGTTGGGAAATAAAGAAATGCATTTTCTGCTGTTTGTTTTTAACATCCTGGTTTTTTTTTATTGTTTTAAATAAATGAAAAATGTACATTTATTTTTTTTATCCGATTCATCGAAAAAATAATCGGCCAACTAATCAATTATGAAAATAATTGTTAGTTGTAGCCCTAATTTTAACCCAATTGCTGGGAGTTGTTTCCAAAATGTAAGTGGATTTTCTGTTTAATCTACTGTCATACTTAGTAGGAACCAGTTTAAGTGTATCTTTTCTTCTTCGTGTAATTACAGGGTATAAAAATGCATGAAGTAATAATTGAGATAAATCGCAGGGTTACTTAAAACTGTCTTACTTAGCCCTATTGAGCAGCTGTCATGTTTAAAATAAAAAGCCATTGGATGTGACAAAATTGAATGCATTATGTTTAAATGAGATTGTGCTTTCAAGGCAACAATAGTAATAGTTTTATTCCGAAACAAATTTTTATATATACGTTCCTTTGTGTCCATAGCAGCGTACGTGCATTGGATGGCTGGAGTGTCCTTTTACTTTATCTTCCTTCTGCTCATCCCGCTATTGCAACCAATAAACAGTTTAGAACAAGTGCAGAGATAATTCAGTGTTGGAGGAATAATCTTGGATCCCAAGAGAACAGGATGTTATGGCAGTTTCTCTATCTTATATGCTACTGTTCAAAAGTTTGAGATCGCTTAGTTATTTTCATGGAAAACAATGAAAATTTCTATCTGTAACATTATTATAAATTACAAATTATAATATATTATTTCTAATAATCAATTAACCTTTTAAACTTAAACTTGGATCGACAAATACCATGTGTCTTCACAGGAGTGATGGAAGTAATAAAGGGCCTCTGTACGCCTATGAAGATATTCCATTAAAAATCAGCTACAATAGTCATTTACAAAATTTCTGTATATATATATATAGCCATCACATGCACATGTTAGGTGAGTGGTCCATTTAAATTTACATGCAGTCCCTGGTGCAAATACATAGGGGATTCTGCAGGACCTCCCCTCCCCCATTGCTACTTTTACCGCTGTCCAGCTATTTGCTTCAACATAGATATAGTAAAAATAAAAAATAAATCAGGTTTTACAGAACAATATCCAATTAGGAAAGAATGGGTTACTTTAGTTAAATGGGCAGTGTTTCAGTCATCAAGTATTGATTGTTTAGTACTGAGCATATGCTCTCAAACACATGTTCTGAGGATTATCATCTGTGCCATAGCAATGTTTTTACCCTAGCGGCAAGGTATAGGTGCGCCATCATCAGAGATAGAGCCAAGTAGCAATATAGCTTTTGTTAAAAAGTTGTCATAAAGAAATGTTAATTTAGAAACCATATAGAATACACACAGGAGTCATCAAAGATAGCAATTCACTATTGGGGTTTTCCTTGACATGTCTAGGTGAAAAAAATTGAATAAGACATACATGGTAAAAAAAAAAAAAAAAAAAAATCAACTGGAAAAAAAAAGACCAGTGTGCACTGCGAATCAATACGTTTATTGGATAAATTGGATGGATGTGTGGACATCACATCCGTTCAGGGTCAAATAAGGGACACACCATTTTTCTGTTTCTAGTTAAAAATCCTATAGTATCAGAACTACAGTGCTGGTTCCATCTGTTGTTGGCTCTCTGGCTGTTTGATTGCTTGTAGCTTTGGCTGAAAAAGAGTATTTTAAAAAAATATATTTAACAGAGAATGCGAGGTATATGACTTATCCATGTAAGATGACTTTGTAAAGGACATTATAGCATTGGCCACTGTATTTGTTAAGGAGAGTGGTTTGTATCATTTTAAAAAGAAAGGAATATTGAATCAATTGTTTCATTAATACAGAAATGGATTTTCTGTATCTTTTTATTTGTTCTCGTTATTCTTATGTCTCTTTACTGTTTACTTTCTGGTTATGATCATGAAAGCAAGTATTAGGGTTCCATGTGTTCTATTTATTGAGAGCGGTGTAGACCAAATGACCCCACAAAATAGGAAATTAATGTTTTTTTCTTTATGTGGACCCCAGTTGAGGAATGTAGACATGCTGGGTCTATGTGGGTTGTATTTTCTCTTAAGTAGTAAGATAAAGTCCTAGTCTAATTACATGGAAAATTAAATACAATTAGAACTGTCACTTTTTGCATGATAAAGCTTACATTATAAGTTAAACATCAGAACTCTAACTATGCAATAACATTTACATGAAGAACAATTAAAAAGCCTAAGTAACAAAAACTTCCAAATGATTTTAACATAAACATTATCAAAGCCAATAAAACCCACACAAATATTATGTCGGCTGAGCTATGGAAGATGTCTCAGGGAAGGTTAACATTCATTGTTGAAAGGGACACTCCAGCCATCATATGAACTTTAAAGCCTATGATAGCTGTGTCATTCGACTCTTTTCCAATCCCCAGGTATTTGCCATGAAGGAGATGTGTACATGGAGAAAGATATCCCGCTAATTACAAGGTGAGAGCTTTCCTGCTACTGATTAGCTGCTTCAATGAGTGGCGTGAAACGTCAGACCACAGAAGAAGCATTATACAGCAGCTTTAATATGCCTTTAAGGAGGGTCCCTGGTACACTGGGATCTCCGCAATTCTGTCTAGTTAAATATCTAGATTTTTAATTCCTTGGAGAAAGGTAAAATTGTGATGTAGTTGTTTTCTGGCAGTCTCTGGTTAAGTGATGATGAGAAAGACTGCTGTAAATAGACTTGTTATTAATTTTTCTGGCAGCTACCTGTTTGTATGGAGTTAAGAGTCTCTTATCCACTTCAAGCACAGCGCAGAGAGAATATGATCTCTGTGTGCAGTATTAATGGGTGTAAATGCATCAATCCGTCATCCCCGGCTCATTTGTCGCATTCTGCTTTGCAATAAATGTGACTTTCTGAGGGTGCTAGCTGTGCTGTCCTTCAATTCTAAGAGTAGCAGCATCAATATGTACCCCCAGATATAATGCACTTTTATTTACAAAGCATCCTGGAGTCCACAGTGGATAAATTGTGAAGATGCATATAGGCGCTGCTAGGCAATTTATACTTTACTTGGAAGACATTGAAGATGCTTAAAATGCCTTTATTTAGTGAATTCAAGTACATGGTAAGAACATTGTTCTTGCTTCTTTATCGTTATTGCACAAACTGATTTGATAGGTTTTGTAATAAAAAACAAAAAAACAATGTAACAATACTCAAAGTAGGCTTGTTTTTCAGTGGTTATGTATATTTGTTTTTGCCTGCCAGGTAAGTGTATATTCAGCAGTGTCTCTGGATATTGATGGTTGACAGATAAGTTATTATGCATTTCTTAATTCTTTATTTTTATTTTGTTTCTAAATAAAGTACAGAGTTATATTGCCTAAGAGACATAAAAGAACAAAATATCAAAACGTTGAGACTTTTCCAAGTGGACTGCGATGGTTAAGTTGAGCTGGCATGGTATAGCACCTAAAGAGGGTATTTATGGCTGCTCTTTGTGAGTAACACAGATGCCGTGTGCAGTAGCTCCCTTTCCCATTTTTAAATATATGTTAGCAGTGGTACAGGAGACTGAGAAAGAAGACGGTCATACATTTGTGATATAAATCGTCTTGGTGTCTCTCCATTAGAATATGCTATTTCAAGAAGGAAAAAGGTTTCAAGGCATGTGCCTTAACCTGATGTGATTGGTCAAAACTCAGTAGCTGCATATCGAGAAATGTGTCTAAGGTGAATTGATAAGGAGGTTTGCAGGAAGGTGCTTACATATAGAATGCAATTGCTGTACAAATCCGCATGTCTAAGAATGACAAGGTCGAGTTAGAAAAGAGAGCAGGTTGCATACCCAGTGGTTGGAAATGCCCTGGAGTAAGGGGAGATGGGAGAGATACATTTTCCATTTTTTACGGTAAGTAAACATATCTCAATGGGAATTAAGAATAGAAGGGCAATTTGTTCTTAGGAAAGAACGGCAAGACTGGTGTTACCGCATGTAATGAGAAGGATCACTTGGGCTCATCCAGGATCTTTCCAAGTCTGTCTATGTCCAGGTGCCTGCCGGAGCATGCCATGCTTGGACTTGGGTGGCCTGGGCTGTTTGATAAGATAATTAGACAGACCAAGGCTTTCCTAGAAGTAGGGGCGTACAAGGCATTTCTGGTCACTCTTTTCCTTTTATATAAAAGACATAAATTCCCCTTTGAAGGAATTTAAAATCTTTTAGAGAGATATGGGAGGTTTGAAAAGGTATAATAAACTGGGGAGTACAGTCATTTTGACACTGTTGATCTTCCCCGATCACTCCAGAATTGCCCAAGTCTTTTTATATAGAAGATGTAGTAAAGGGTTGTGGCAATACAGATCTTGGTGTCAGGAAGTTCACAAAGTACCTCATGTGTTTCTTAGAGGGGGTGAAGTAAAATTTTAGGGAAATTAGCTGTTGCTTGTTGAAGAGGTTATTAATCACTAAAACCCATGTCTTGTCCATGTTAAATTTCAGTCATGGTGTGAAGAGAATCTGAAAGAGGTATGTTAAGGATGATAAGAGATGACAGATGACATATCATTTGCGTTTACAGCTACTTTAAATTGCCCACAGTAATCCCCTTTCTGTCTGAGTGTGAGCAAATGGCACAAAGGTTACTATTAGACTTGTGCAGTCGGATTTGTACGAATTGCAAACTTACTGAATTTGGGCAAACTCGCTATTTGTACTAAGCCACAAAAACAAAGCCAGATCCCTACATAGAGTGGATGAAACTAAGCAAAAAGCTCAGAATTTTCCTCCAAAGTTTGCATGGCCCTTTCATTCACTCTCTCACACACTTGTTCTTTCACACTCTCGTCGTTCATTCTCTCTCTCAAGCTCTCTAAATGGTTCCCTACCTTCTCTGCCAACCATTTCCACATCTTCTTGTTCTTCCTATTCTATCATCTACCTTTCTTTTATCAGGGAAGAGGATGTCAGCGAAAGCGATTTGGGCAGAAGTTAACCTTAGGCAAAATGTCAGCACTTCCATTGATGTCCTCTCCCCCAATTGGAGGATCAGGGAGAGAGCATCAGCAAAAGCACCTCAATTTGGGTGCAAGTTCACCTTAGGCCAAATGGTGGTGTATTCTGTGACATCCTCTCCAGCGATTTTGGCAGAAGTTCACCTTAAGGGAATTGGAGGATTGGGAGAGAGGCCATCACCTGAAGCACTGCAATTTTGAGATGCGGACTAACATAGAAGAGAGAGGATAAAACAGGATGAGAGAAGATGAAAGACAGAAGGTAGTAGAGAAAAGATGAAGAATAAGTAGATGCGGAAGTGGTCGGCAAGGAATCTAGGGAAATCTTTAGAGAGCGTGAGAGAGTGAACAAGTAGGAGAGTGTAAGAGAGTCAATATGGGCACCGGCAATGTTCCCAAATAAAAAATGCCTGCTACTCCATATTTGGTTATTTCTGTTAACTGAGGAGTAATTGGGCAATAATTACATAACTTCTTTCTCTACCACATTTACAATATAAAACGCGCCCTTATGTTTATGCCAAATATTTGCTCTCTGGTGCTTTTGAATGCATTTCACATGTCATAAGTTTTTTTTTTCTTTTTGAAGAAAGAAAAGTCCCATGTGAGTAATATAAAAATGCATTCTTAGTATGTCATGAAATGTGTTTAGCTGTATAGTGAACCTTTCCATTCATAATATAACTGCTAAAGATCGGGACCGTATTTTAAGTTTATTATTGCACCATCAGTTTTGTCAATAGACTTAATTGTACTTTAATTCCAAAGTCAGCAGAGGTAGTAAGGTAATTGGTCGTTGCTGGGGTCAGGAGACATTTTTCCACGTTTTTCAATATATGTGAAAACCTTATAAACAGTTTACACTTTACAAAGGTAAACCTATATTTTTAGGAGAAGTAAAAGTATTCATAAATGTCTAAGGTTAGACTAGGGAAAATTGTGTATTCGCTCACATGATATTATGGAACAAATGCAAAAAACCCAAAACCCATCAAATCTATACAGTTTGGCTGAAGGTGATAGCTGTTGAATCCCATAAAAGCTCATTTGTCCCTTTTTGTTAAATTCATGAATGCCAATTCATGTGCCTTTTTTTTTTTTTTCCCAGTGGTTGAGACCCCTGACATCAGAAGTACTAACCGTTGACTTTTTACCTTTACGTTTTTTTGTCTACAATAGGCATGGTAACATTGTAGCAGAATGCTTCATAGGGACTGATTCCTGTCTAAAGGTAGCAACAGAATGTTTATTTTACTATTTTTCCTAATAATAAAGCTGCTGCCAATCGGTTTCTTAGCGGTCAGAAGCATTATGTGTTGTTCAAAGATACATTGCATGTTTTAACTTCAAGATGATAGGATCATCTTTTGTCTATGATTGTAAATGTGATATCCTGTTGCCCGCAGTACAGCTCTGTGGGCTATGATGGTGAGAAATAAATCAATAAATAATAAGGAAAGTCTACCATGTACAAACATGTACAAACACACTTACCTGCAAATAGAAGACATGTTTGCTGATTGGCATTCCCACTACAATACAGAAAAATGATTACATGAATGTGATATGTGGTTTGCTCCTGGATTCCACTTTGCCAACTAGTTATTATTAAGCCGGTCTTTATTAGCTATGCTATGGCACATTATAGCCCTTTACAATTCCATTCTTCCTAATTATTCAACATGCCTCTGACTTGCTATAAGATTATTCTTTCATGTTTTTTTCTGTGTAACCTGTTGAATATCTCTCTAGCCTACGTTGTACACTTTTTCATTCACAGATATTTCTTGTTGTCACAAGACAATTTATTTTTTGGTGCAGTCATGACATTCAAACTTTTCACCGTTCTGTCCGCTTGTGACACATTTTCATCCACACTGAATTTCTACATTTTAACAAAACTATTTTTGGTACTGCTGCATCCTGACACAGGAATTAGGTGTATGTGAAAACTGTTGCAGAAAGAGAAGCCCAGGTTTTCAGAAAGCATCTGTTTAGCGCAACAAGCACCTGTGAAGAACTGCCATTAGAGAAGTTAACATTTTGGGGAAAAATACTTACCCATTAACCCACTCTGGTGAGTTTCTTAGTATTTTGGAGATTAAATTATTAAAGGGACAGTTTAATCTTTCAGGAAGATATCCCAAAGAATAATTCATATTAAAGTACTTTCTGAGTACTTTAATAAACATTGTTAAAAATTTGAAAAAATACTTATCTTGGCATTTTCCATACATGTGCATGGGGTGTCCCATTAGGCTCCACCACCACAATGTTCATGAAGCCAGTGCTAGAGCAGACTGGCAATCATTATATTACTTGCCAGGAGATTTGTTTGGCCAAATCTCCTGCATGGAAAATAGCAAGGGGTGGGTGAAAGAGGAGGACTTTGCAGAATACACCCATACTTTTGCAAGGGAAACATCATACAAGTTGGGACCCCCTCTGCTATCATTTGCATTAAAGGATGGAGTATCCCTTTAAAGGAAATTATTTCTTCCTTTGTGTCTCATGAACGCATAGTTTGTATAGGAGGAGGGTGTTACTGTAACAGCCTGATCTGGTGTCTTGTGATGCATTACATTCACACAATCCTACTGTGTAACCTTCCTTTTTTGCTACTAATTTAAATGCTGTTAAGACAAAGGCCTTTAGCATTGTAGCACAAATGACAAAACTAAATTAATCTTCTTCCCCCTTCTACTGTTTAGATGTAATAGATGTCATTATCTGAGTGTACCTTAAATGTAAGCCAAAGGTTAGAATTCTGTAGAGTCAAAGAAAGCCATACTGGTTTTAAGTGGTCTTTGGGACTGGGCATTTAGGAATAGCTTACCTGTCCTGGCAATATATAGTTTTTCCTAGGCGGAAAATGGGTGGGGAGCGGGACGTGTCATGACCCTGCAACCTGGGGGATTCGGTTCTTGACGCAGAGAAGCGGTCCTTTAACCCGACAATCTCCGGGTAAAACCTGGAGAGTTCCCAGGTATGATTACAAGGGAGATCCCATTAACACACTCAATTAACAACACATTAAGGACTACAGTCTCCGTTGCACACTACATCTGCCTAAGAGGACGAGAGCTGGGATATGACATGTGACATAACATATCCCAGTGCTCAGCAGTAACGATGGCAGCTGTGATGGGATGAAGCATAACTTCTGCAAGGCTAAGAGCTGAGTGGGCTCCTTCTCACTAATCCCTCTACATTAGTGCCCCAGTGCACAAGGCCAGGCCCACAAAGACATGGTTAGATGAGTTTGGTGAAGAGGAACTCGAGTGGCCTCCATAGACATCTGACCTCAACCCCACTGAATAATTTTGGGGTGAATTGGAACACTGATTGCGAGCCAGGCCTTCTCGCCAAACATCAGTGCCTGACCTCACAAATACTCTTTTGGATCAATGGGAAGAAAATCCCACACACTCCAAAATCAAAAAATGTCCATGGTTTTTGATGGACATGTCCAACAAGTTCATACAATACTTTTTAAGTACTTTAATATGCATTCTTCATACACATAGGGAAAATAATTAGCACGGCGTTCAGGAGATACTGAAGCACAGATAAGCTATTTGAATTTGATTTTAATGAGATAGGTTTACGCTCATGGGCACAAGGGTCTCATTAGACCCCGGTATTGACTGCTGATCCAGCAGTGAGTATATCACATGTAAGGAATTGTGTTTGGCTGAAAAACATCTCCAGAGAGGTAAACAACTGGGCTTAAGGAACGGGGCAAATGCATATTGAGTGATTCTGCAGAATCCCCCCATACATTTGCAGGCTTTATAATTGGTTATACTGTATTCTATGCCTGTTATTATCTATGCATTGGTGTCTGGTTATTTGGGTTGAGTGGTCGACATGGTGGGGTGGACAGGTTCTTGGGATAGCACAGTCCCTACTTCCTTCGTTCAAGGAAGCCTGGTTAGAGGACCATCATTAAGTTAAGTAGTTATAATTAAGCACCACTGGTGTATCTAACGGTACATAGCCCAGCTCAAACGCTATTCTTATCAATATCCAATATCAGTGTTTCCTATTCACAGAGCACCTCTGTAGTCACTAACCACCTGCTACTTACATGGCTGTTATTTACAAAGCTATTGCAGCTGCTTGTGTAAACACCCTAAAGTCAAATTCAGTATTTAACCTTTGTGGTGCCAGCGCTTTCTGTGACACTGCTAAGCCTACAGCAGTCCTTACGGTGCATTGGAAAGACTTCCTTATTGCTAACTTGTACATTGTGTGCACTGCACTTTGCTTTTTTAGACCCCTATGAATGGTGTTGCCCGCATTTTATATCAATTTACCATTCATGACAGGTGAGTGATTATCTCGTTAGAATTAATTGTTTCCAGGTTTGACAGGAAGTGCTTTTATTGCTTGTGAATAATTTGTGTCTGAAGATGAATTAGTTACCAAAGGATTATTCATTTTTTAAAGAAACTGTTTTTCAACCCCTTTTCAGATTACCGGTATTTGTTTGTCTTTCGATTTTACCTAGTAAACCATAATTTTTGTGATCAGGTTTTGTATGTTCTGTAAAACATTACTAGATTTTGACAAATTGTGATAACGCAGAGATACGTTATGGAAAGCTTTCTGAACTATACTATGTTTTGGAGCAGATTTTTGTTCCCATTACACCAACATGAAAAGATCTTGCATGTACATTAATATTCCTAAACAAAGCTGCTAAAACAAAGGCGACATATAGAGCACTGTTAGGTCACCCGCTACTCTGCAAGGGACATCACAGGCTTTGGGTGAAAGCATTATTGATGTAAATGCTCTTTAGTTATATACGTGCTGTTTCCTCTTGGCAGTTGAAAACTTCCTTTGTAGCAGGATGTAGCGACGCTAAATGTCACTTGCTATTTTAGAGCATCTAAGCACTTCACAGGCGACTTTTAGGTCTCTGTATGCGGGGAAGCCATCTTGCTCTTCCAGGGTAATTGAAATGAATGTATAGTTTTTGTCAGCACATATGTACGTCGGTTGGACCAATGATACAGCTCGGGGAACCTGCAGTTTTGGACTTAAACAGAAATAGAAATCATGTACCCTGTAATAGTACTGCATTTAATTATTAAAACAATAGAGGACTGAGATGTATTGCTCTCGGACAAGTCTCATCCTTTTTTCTGTGGTAGTTAGGGACAAGTTAACAGCACAAGAATAAGCCTACTCTGACTTGTAGTACCATGCATTTCAGAAGAATGGGCTGAAGAGGGACTTTAACCACCGCCTTACCAACTACCATTGTAAGGAGGCAAAGTGTCACATTAAGCAACAACGCAGACATCCAGTGGATCTCCCCAATTGGCCCATGCGCCTCGCAAATACAGCTACATGGGATGGCAGGACAGTGCCTGAACTGTTGACAAATTGTGATAATAGCATATTTTAGCCGACCAGTGTCCTTGACTTAACCAGGCGCAGGACCTGGCCAACCCCCACCACATACCTCCCTTGCCACCGTACCTGGGAACTCTCTGGCTGTGGATACCTGGACCTCGCCTTGTGGGATGTGAGTAGGCAGTGCCAATGACATCTATGGGTGGTCCCGCCACACCAGTGGACGGTCCTCCTGACAGACTCCACATCCTTTGTGGAAGGGAAGTGGGGGGGAGTGGGTTGTGCCACAAAGCAGCTCCTGTGACCTGGAGTATCCCTACAGTGACCTAAAGAAGCGGTGAAACCCAAAGAGTTGCTGGCCAGTGTCCACCAGCATACGACATACGACACAGTACACTGCATTATAAAGATAATGTGCTGAGTACGTTTGGAGAAAACCTGAAATCAAGCTTAAAAAAAATAACAAAAGGACATAACCATAATGCACTATTTATGTGGAGCAAGTCAGTAAAATATTTTTATTACGATGGTCAAGCAGTGTACAAGGGCACTAACCAAATTCTTATTGCTAAAATGCTAAACATCTAAATATATAATTTCTAACTCTTAAATAAACAACTATAAAGAGTTTTGCAAATTGGAACGTATGGGGAACTCGAGTTCCCTTCTGTTTTAGTTTTCTTGGGGCTTCACATATGTGAAACATAATGAAGGAAATTAGTGTTATTTGGATGTTGGGAAGCCACTTTTAATGTAAGTTAAATGAAGATTTTGCACAAGAAGAGAGCCCTTCTAATTACTAGTGACTAATTGCTAACGTACCGAGCCAAGTGCTTTTGGCTCTGCCACATTAGAATGGATTTGTTATAAGGCAGTGGCTTTTCCAATCTGAGGTTAACGTACGAGAGACGTTCTGCTTTACAGAAATAAATCTGTGTGTGACCTGAGCTTGATATTAAACAATTCTGTGTTACAATCCCCATGTGGTAAAATATTACATGAAAATCAGGATGGTGATTTGCAAGTGAAGCCTCTAAACAGCCCATACAGTAAACAAATTCTGAAATGACTCCAAATCAACTGTACAATGGATCTTTTAATTGGGTTTCAAGGCTAATTAGTGAAAGAGGTTTTATCTCTTCCAAAGCCTTAGAGCTTACATTAGCTTGTAAGAGCTGAAGACATTAATTAATCATTAATCAGAGCAAAGGATATAATTCAACTTTTCAGAGTATCAGTGAAACCGGTTCCAAGGTCAATACATTACGGGAATATTGAGGGTTGTAGCAATACACTGTTGTGCCAAATGGTATTCTTAACCCTGTACATCCAATGAAATAATTATCTTAGTTATTAAACAGTGCTATAAAAGCATACATTGGCTTTACAAATTGAGGGAGTTCATACAGTAATCAGAATTGCTTTGTACAGCAGTAATACCTAAAAATTATTCAAATTTCTTTATTCATGATTTCTTTAAGTATTTACAAATTTGCCATGCATTGTCTACCGTGGTCTCCCCTGTGGCCCCCTCTCCCTCTCTCACTGGTACTCCCTATTGGTCTCCAAATTTTCCGCTCGCAAACCACCCCACATGCGAGCTTGGGAGAGAGAGCTACGGCAAACCTTCCCCTCAGACTCGTGGTGTGAATCTGAGGCTATGATGCGCGGGGTGTCCCACTGTCTGAACCATTTAGATGCTCCACATCTGGTGGTCCTGCCCAGTCCTATCCTATTTATGGGAACAAGTTTTCTCTACCATACGCTATGTCCTCCACCTTAGGTTGGACCCATGGCCTGAACTCGCACTGCTACACATCTTTCCTGATACCGCGTCTGGCCAGCCTCTCTCTCTTCCTCGCCATGGAGAGTTGCTGATCTACCCTTTCTGGTCCGCATGTTTCATGTACTATTCCTGTAACGGCTGTACCCCTCATCGTCTGAAGTCCAGGAAGTTACTTCTTTACACTTGTCATTATCAACACTGTATGTCTCTCTGTTTTTTTTTTTTATTGTTTGTTTTTGTTTATTGATTTTGTTACTTGGAGCGCCTGTACGCCTTTGCATATTCACTTTGCCTCGCCTTTTCCCACATTTAGGCGCTTTACTTTACACGTTGTTCTACACTTAAATGACTTATGTTTAAAACACCATAAAACAATCCGGGTCCAGATTGCCTGCTGCTCTGAATCTCAGCACACTTCATGTCTGCTCCTCGCCTCGTCTCATTACCCAGAGCAGTTTCTTGTATTCTCTTGTACTCTTATGGATCTGAATAAAAAAACCTTTTAAATAATAATAAAAAAAATGATTCAAATTAATTAACATTAAACTATTATGCACTCTGAGCTAATGTCTTTATTAATTTAACTGGAGCCTGTCATAAAGGTGGTTGTCCCACAATGTGCACAGTCCAAAATGACACATTTGAAACAAGTTTACAATTGTACTTGCAGGATATGCTTTCTTCTCCTGTTTTATGTGGGAGATCCTTTGCCCTCCCAAGGGTTTCTTCATCATTCTCTATGTGCAACGACATGTAGAATTATTATACCAAGAGCTCCTTCCTCACTTCACCTATATGATTTGGGATTAATCTTGCACTTATCCACATTAAACATGAGGTGCCACAGCTCTTAACATTTTCCTTATTTACCTAAATCATTTGCCATTTGGTTTATCCCTCCAGGAACATCAATATACCAAAAAACAATCCTCGTGTGTGGTGGGGTTAATATAAAAAGAGCTATTCCCCATGTACCGAGGGATTAATAAACCAAGAGCTCCACACCATGCACAGTGGCATTAATATACCAAGTGCTCCTCCCATTTTAAATTGGCATTGCTTGGGCAGGGCCAGAGGGGGCCATGCCCCCCTACATAAACTGTGACTTCCTGCTTCATAGGGGTATAAATATTAGGTAACACACAGGCCAAATTCCCTTAGTCATTCATCACAATGGGTAAAACCAAGGAATATAGCTGTGACATGCGGCAAAAGGTTATTGAAATTCACAAAATTGGAAGTGGCTTCAATATACACAATTCCAGCATCAGTGCAATAATTAAGTCAACTAAAAGAGGACATGTCTATATTGTCTCAACGCACTGTGAAGAGAATGGTTCGAGTGGCCAAAAGATCTTCAAGGATTACAGCTGGAGAATTGCAGAAGTTAGTTGCGGTCAAAAAGTCTCCAGAAATACAATCCCACGTCACCTACATCACCACAAGTTGTTTGGAAAGATTTCAAGTAAAAAGCCTCTACTCTCATCCAAAAACAAACTCAAACGACTTTAGTTAGCAAGCCACTACTGAAACCTCTATGGTCTGATAAAACCAAAATAGAGCTTTTCAGCATTAAACACAAGAGGTGATTGGCGCACACAGAGAGGTAGCCATATGTACAAATAACTCATGAACTGAAGAGGAGAGCCCATCAGCGTTGACCTTGAGATTTTAAGGATCTAGGAGGTAGCACAAAGTATCAACTAAAAGGGAGCCAATACTTGTGCCACACATATATTTAACAGTTTTCTTTTTGGGATAAACATGTGTTGTGTTTGCAGTTGTTTGAGATCAGAGTATGAGCAGAGTATTTTTATGTATCGTTGGAAGAAAATATGAAAAGGTTAAACAATATTCACAATTTTTCACAGCCTTCTTTGATCATATTGACCAAGGGTTCCAACATTTGTTAAGGGCACTGTATAGAGTGACCACATTATATTTCTGCGATTCAGGGACACACTATGAAGCGGATGAGATTACACACGCAGGCGCATATTATATTATATATATACACACACACCGTCACATACACATAAAATCTATTTTATAATATATATATATATCACATATACTATTATATATTATTAATAGGAAACCTTGGAAACTGTGTGGATTTCAGATTTAATAATATACATACAATCATTACAGACATAAGTAGAT
Source organism: Spea bombifrons (assembly GCF_027358695.1). Taxonomy (NCBI): domain Eukaryota; kingdom Metazoa; phylum Chordata; class Amphibia; order Anura; family Pelobatidae; genus Spea; species Spea bombifrons. Next base: position 88,797,415 of record NC_071091.1, on the reverse strand, counting down.
TCAGAGTATTACCAGGCATGAGCAGATTCATGGAATTAACTCTTCTATTACCAGACATAACTCACAAAGCCACACAAACACAGTCGCATACACACAGTCAAATAAACATACCTGGTGCTGGCTGCAGCTTGGTGTGAAGGAGTGACTCAGACTCAGATGCTTCTGAACTCTCAGGCAATCAGGAGATTTGAGAATTCTCTCCTGATTGGCTGAGACCTTCTTCACTCAGACTTCATTTGGGATAATGCATTGTCCTGAATTGAGGCTGCTCGGGACCTGGGAATTAAAGTCCCATTGCGGGACTATTTATAAAACTGTGAGAGGTGTACTCACTTTTGTGAGATACCGTATACACACATATATATACCGTATTTGCTCGAAATGCTCTGAAAAATACCCCTTGTCTTATAATCGGGGTTGTCTTATAATCAGACCTCAACTGAGATCCAGATCCCCCCCCCCCGCACACTTACCGGTACTTCTGAGTCCCCGGTGCTTAGTCCGGGCAGCGTGTAGAGCTCTGTGCGATTCGCCTACACAGCTTCCGCTGCAGCTGCGAGGAGGTGTGGCTAGCAGCGGGGGTTGTCTGCGTCTATCGCGCTGACCTTCCCCGGTTGTCAGAGTTCCCTGGCCGCCACGGTGAGGGCAACTCTGATCTCTGACACCCGGGGACTCAGAAGCTCCAGTAAATTTGGAGGAGGGAGGGGGAGTGTTTAATGGGGGTTATAAGGCATTTCTGGAGGCAGAGTGCTCTGTGAAATGCATTTTAACCCCCTTAATGCCACTCTGCCTCCAAAAATGGCATTTCTGGGACAGAGTGGCAAGCCAGGGGGCAGATGTGCATAACTGGGGGGCAGGTTGAAAAAAAAAGGTAATAAAAATAAAATATTTTTCTCAATCATAGCTTTTATTAAAAAAAAAAGTGTTCACATAGTTTAGATGAATTAACATTTACTGGTAAAACTTTTTTCCTATAGGGTCGTCTTATATTCAGGCTTTTTCTTTTTTTCATAAATTAATATCCAGATTTTGGGGGGTGGTCTTATAATCGGGGTCATCTTATAATCGAGCAAATACGGTATGTATATATATACACACACACATATATATATATATATATATATATATATAAACACATACACACACAGAAGTTTGTAATGGCTTCTGATCCTAACAGTTGTTAGTTGGTATCCTAGTCTGATCCAGCTATATGCATTTGTACTGCTAGTGGTGGATTTTCCTTGTGGATTTCTATGTAAACAAGAGTATGACAAATCATGTCTACTTGTGTGTCATTACTACGTATCTCACTCCGGTGCTTCTGATTTACTGCCCTGATTTATGACATTATATCACATGACTGATGACGCACATGCCTACATGCTGCACTGAGCATTTTGCTGCAGCGATTGTGTCTGAAAACTATTCTGGCAGGCAAAAGGGTACACAAAAGACATTTTGCTCTAATTGCATAAAGCAACCTATGGAAGAAGAATAAATATAGTTCATGCACAGCTCCATTCACTTAATATGGTGAATATTTTACTACCTGCTGCTTTTATTTTTTAACATTGTAATTCTAAAGAAGATTTCCTTTTAATTGTAAGGGTAAAATGTTTTAATGTCGTGTTTGAATGAAACTGAATTACACATATTGATGTTTCATTTTATGGTAAAAATATTTAATAATAGACAATAAAGGCACATGAAGGTAAAATGATATCTGCTGTGACTGTGGGTAATGGCAGGCAAGTTTTAGAAAATGGGGGTCAAGCTGAACAAGAGATTGGCCAGATCCCAATGTAGTCCTCCTCTGCTTTGCTTTGAAAGAGTTAATGGCATAGCCCTGCGTGTCAAATTGGGCCTATTGTCTGCTTCAGTGGGGATGTAAAATAGTATCTGTACTTTCAAATGTATTATTATATCAGAATACCTCATCTCTATAATAAGACAGACTTGAGTAACTAACTGAGCAACACAAGGCGGAGCCAAGGAAGGGGACAGGGACAATATATAATTGCATTGTTTTCAAACAGAAGAGCTCTGTAATGGCTTTAACCCCTTCATGGCAATGGCTGATTTGTTTTGTACCCTTAGTGACAATAGCTGTTTTAGCATTTCTGCGGTTCTCGTGTTTAACTGTAATATTCTTCTTTCCCTTTTACTGAACCCACACAAGTTATATATTGTGTATTTCTCCCACACGCATTGTACTTTAGGTATAAATTTACAGCTCCTGGTATAAGTCACTGTCAAACAACCCCTCTTGTTCAGTAACATCTTCTGAGTATAGCGATACCTCCCACTCATGGGTTTGCCTGGCTGTTTGTAAAAGGCCACTTTTTTTGGAATTTAGACATCTGGTCAGTCTGTGCCCATGTCCTATTTTTGGGACCAATTCAATCTACCCCATCAAATCATACATTTTTTTTAAACTAGACACCCCATGGGCAGCATTTAACATGTCTTTTAAGTATTTTAACTCTTTCCATGCAAGATTTCTTTGTGAAAATATAGTGCTAATTTTAGGACTTGCTCATAAAAATAAACTTTTATATATATATATATATTTATTTTTTTTTTGACTATTTTTATTTTTTTAATTTACACACATTGTGTGTAAATTATATCACATTGTGATTAGAAAGCTGGGCTCCATTGACTTGCATGGTTGAAAAGGTACGTAAAATGTCATTAATTGTTTTTTCATGGCGTGTCTGGCACATTAATTGTTGTCAAGGGGTTAAAGACTTTTTAAAGCCAAATTAACAGCAAACACGACTTACCTTCAAAGTAATATACACTGTGGAACATAATTGATTGATAACCAGTGTCACGCCTTAGAGGCAATTTTATTGGCATTTTGCCCTTACATCCTTGAGCCATTTTTACTGGCATTATAACACGATTAGCCCATTAAGCTAAAAATATGTGGCTCTAAGTACATACCGTGCAGTGTTGCAAATGTCAGTTAATCTAAATCAGGCATGTCCAAAGTCCGGCCCGCGGGCCAATTGCGGCCCGCGTTCCGGACTGATACGGCCCCCAAGTGAGCCACGGGACTTGGCGTCATCAGCCGGCGCAGGGAGAAGGAAAGCGCGAGATCTGGGCTTTCCTTCTCCCTGCGCCGGCACACACACACACACACACAGCGGTGGGCGCGGCTTCAGTGTTGTGCGCCGGGATCTGACAACAAACCCCGGCGCACAACAGCTGTTGCCGCGCGGATCGCAAGGGAGCAGTATCGGAGGTATTTACCGGACATCCGGCTTAAAATCACTCAAGGGAGCCGGATGTCCGGTAAAGACCTCCGATACTGCTCCCTTGCGATCCGCGCGGCAACAGCTGTTGTGCGCCGGGGTTTGTTGTCAGATCCCGGCGCACAACACTGAAGCCGCGCCCACCGCTGTCCGTGCCCTCTGAACCCCGTGCCCTCGGAAGAAGACAGAAGAACTGAAGAAGAAGAGGAGCGAAGAGCAGGAAAAGGAGCTGTAAGGAGAAAAGAGGAAAGGTAGGAAAGCATACAGTGAGAGTGGATTGGTGTATGTGTGTGGATTGGTGTATGTGTGGATGTGTATGTGTGGATTGGTATGTGTGTGTGGATTGGTGTATATGTGTGGATTGGTGTATGTGTGTGGATTGGTGTATGTGTGTGGATTGGTGTATGTGTGTGGATTAGTGTATATGTGTGGATTGGTATGTGTGTGGATTGGTATGTGTGTGGATTGGTATGTGTGTGGATTGGTATGTGTGTGGATTGGTAGATGTGGATTGGTATATATGTGTGGATTGGTATATATGTGTGGATTAGTGTATATGTGTGGATTGGTATGTGTGTGGATTGGTATGTGTGTGGATTGGTATGTGTGTGTGGATTGGTGTATGTGTGTGGATTGGTGTATGTGTGGATTGGTATGTGTGGATTGGTGTATGTGTGTGGATTAGTATATGTGTGGATTGGTGTGTGTGTGGATTGGTATGCGTGTGGATTGGTATATGTGTGGATTGGTATGTGTGTGTGGATTGGTGTATGTGTGTGGATTGGTGTATGTGTGTGGATTGGTATGTGTGTGGATTGGTATGTGTGTGGATTGGTATGTGTGTGGATTGGTAGATGTGGATTGGTATATATGTGTGGATTGGTATATATGTGTGGATTAGTGTATATGTGTGGATTGGTGTATGTGTGTGGATTGGTGTATGTGTGGATTGGTATGTGTGGATTGGTGTATGTGTGTGGATTAGTATATGTGTGGATTGGTGTGTGTGTGGATTGGTATGCGTGTGGATTGGTATATGTGTGGATTGGTATGTGTGTGTGGATTGGTGTATGTGTGTGGATTGGTGTATGTGTGTGGATTGGTGTATGTGTGTGGATTGGTATGTGTGGATTGGTGTGTGTGTGGATTGGAATGCGTGTGGATTGGAATGCGTGTGGATTGGTATGTGTGTGGATTGGTATATGTGTGGATTGGTGTGTGTGTGGATTGGTGTGTGTGTGGATTGGTGTATGTGTGTGGATTGGTGTATGTGTGTGGATTGGTATGTGTGTGGATTGGTGTATGTGTGGATTGGTATATGTGTGGATTGGTGTATGTGTGTGGATTGGTATGTGTGTGTGGATTGGTATGTGTGTGTGGATTGGTATGTGTGTGTGGATTGGTGTATGTGTGTGGATTGGTATATGTGTGGATTGGTATGCGTGTGGATTGGTATGCGTGTGGATTGGTATGTGTGGATTGGTAAATGTGTGAGAGTGATGGGTGTTATGCTGTACCATTTCCAATGTATTTTTCATTATATAATTATGCTCTAAAGTACATCATAACTCCCATCACTCTATACTGTTCCATACAGTGGCAGAGCTGGGAGACAGAGGCCTTGCACCCCCACCGCAGGACTCCTGAAAGGTAAGTGAACTTCAAAGAGGGAGAGGGTAGATAGTTAGGAGGGGTAGATAGGGAGAAGGGAGTGAGAAGGGGTAGATAGGGCAGAAGGGAGCGAGAAGGGGTAGATAAGGCAATCATACTCCTATCATGCCAAGTCTGCGAGTGCCTCCTGGAATCTGGGTATGCCTGGGCATGATAGGAATGTGATTGCTGTTAACAATTATATATATATATATATTGTTATTTAATTGTTTTGTCCTATTTTGGTGTGTTACTTACTTTAAATAAAAGTGTTAGATTTTTTTTATGGTGTGTGTGGGGGGTCATATTCAGTTTCGGCCAGGTAGTTTTAAAGTGTGTGTGGGGGGGGTGCCACATACAGGATCCGCCCCGGGTGCCAAATACTCTAGGTACGCCCCTGCCCTCCCCTACACAATTTCTTCATCAGATGCCCTTGTGGCTGTGTGTGCCGGCGCAGGGAGAAGGAAAGCCCAAATCTTGCGATCTCGGACGTCGCTAGATTTGGGCTTTCCTTCTCTGATGAAGAAATTGTAGGCAGTGGCGGAACTACCGGGGTCGCGACTGCGACCGGGCCCTGGAGTTCTGCCAGTCGGTGGGGCCCAAGGGGTGCCGAGCGGTTGCTGAAAAAGGAGAGTGAGAAAGGGATAGATGTGGTATGCCGTTTTCAATAAACTTTGCATAAAATAGTTAATTTGCATTTAATTTTAATGGTTCAGAAAATGTCAGGCAAAATGGTCGGCCCTCGCACATGTTCACTTCATCAAATCTGGCACTCTTCGAAAAAAGTTTGGACATGCCTGATCTAAATGATACAGAACTTGTGGCTGGTGACACTGTTGTTTACAGTAGCATAGATATCATGTCGATTTGGCATTTCATTTGCTTTTATTTTGAAACAAAAGCAATTTCCAGTATGTTTAAGTTTTGCAATGAGCAAACAAAAGTCAGGGTCAGACTTTAAGTAAGGTTGGAATATACACTATATGGAAAAAAGTATTGGGGCACATTAATATGTAGTTGCCCCCTTTTGCAACTATAACAGCTTCCACTCATCTGGGAAGGCTTTCCATAAGATGTTCAAGTGTTTCTATGGGAATGTTTGCCCATTCATCCAGTAGAGCATTTGTGAGATCAGGCACTGACATTAGACGAGAAGGCCTGGCAATCCTATGCTTTCAACCTTCTGGGAACAGTTTGGGGAAAACACTTTTCTATTCCAACATGCACAAAGCAAGGTCCGTAAAGACATGGTTGGATGAGTTTGGTGTGGAAGAACTTGACCAGCCGCACAGAGCCCTGACCTCAATCCCATCGAACACCTTTGGGATGAACTGGAACACAATCCTGTGGGGAAAACCTTCCCAGAATAGAGGAAGCTGCTATAGCTGCAAAGGGGGGGACCAACTACATATTCATTTCTCTGTATTCAGAATGTGATGTCATCAAAGTCCCTATTGGTGTAATGGTCAGGTGTCCCAATACTTTTGTCCATATAGTGTATTTGTCCCAAGTTATGTCCACTCCCTGCTGATGTTCACTCTACTCCCTGCCCACTTTCACCTGATCCCCACCTACAATCCTTTACACAGAAATAACTCTTAGGCTTGGCCCACCTCAGCATGTATGCAGCGAGGAAAAACTGCTCTAACTCCCCAAGAGGGAGAGTTCTGGGTAGCCTGTCCTGTGGAGTTTCCAGGAATGTTTTTTCATCAAATTTTCACAATTCTTTTGGCTTTTAATATACATTCAAGGGAAAAAGACAGTACACCATCTTTGAATTATTTTACATATCACGACATAATAAAGTAGGGTGTATATTAAAGCAGATTTTGCTGTCCCTTTAATGTTATATTATTTCCCAGTGGTTTCCGACATGTAGGGTTTCTTCACTAAATTGAATAGCATTCATGCGTTTGCTGCTGAGCCAGTTTTTTAATTACATGCTAGTTCTGCAGTGTGTCAAACCTTGTTACACTGTTACACTTGTAACAGTGGGTTGTAAGACTAGTTTTTGAGTAGGATGTTAAATTCTTAACAATAAGCATGAAAACAAATGGAATGATCCATGACTGCCTTTGAACAGATTATAATTATTCCATTATTATTATGGGATTATGTAATTTTGATAATCCCATTATTTCTAATAACGAAATGGACTACCATTTATCAGAGCTCCGCAGTCACAAAGCAGCCCACACCCGGTGTGAGAAAAGGGCAGCCAGAAGAGTTGTAAATTTACCGGTTTTCTCACGGGGTCTTTAATCCCACCACTAGAAAGTCTAACCAAGGCTAGACCTGCCCTCTTGTTGTAACCACATGCCTTTACTATGACTATTTCATATACCGGTAGTTCTGGAATATTAGACAATGGATTAAACTGGTTGGGAAAAACAGTTGTGTTTTTCAAAACTGCAGCCTTGTAAAATACTGAACTCCTGTGTCTAGGTGTGATTTGTTTGAAGCAATGAAAAGCTTTATTTATAGTAAAGGGTGGTGGTGTCTTACTCCGCTGGATTGAGATAGTCACCTTTCAATTTATGTCACATGCATTTTAAAACTACTCCCTAAAATCATGTACATTTTGTCTTGAATGTAAACCCTGTTTGTTATAGCGTAGCTAGAAGCGTAAACGTATAGATCAAGCAGAAAAGGTTTTTTGACATTTGAGTCCTACCACTTTATGCAAATCAGGTGTAGTTTATTTGGTGTATCTGGTCCTCCAAAGTCATGTCACAAATGAGTCATCGGCCCTTAAGATGTTTTATTACAGCTGCAACTGGCAGGGGCTGATGGGACATGTTGTTTAAAACAGCAGTGCAAATATTATAGACCCATAATGCCTCCAAAAATAAAGTTTAAAAACATTGAGGACTGCCGAAAAGTTTTTTGTGCATGGACAGTGACTAGCTATGCCCTCTTACCTATCAAAGCCATTTTTAAAACAAGGGATGAATTAAGGAGACCGAAGCATGATACTTAGGGATCCTTCTTTTAAATCAGACTTAATGTTTGTTTCATATGTCTGTCTCCTATGTTGGAGTAAAGTTTATTTTGTGTCCTGTGTCCAACATAGGAGACGGGCATATGAAACAAACAATAAGTCTGATTTAAAAGAAGGATCCCTCAGTATCAAGCTTCGGTCTCCCTAATTCATCCCTTGTATTAGTAACCGAGGTAAGGAACCTAGGTTCATTCATTATCAATCCCTTCTTCTTAGGAATACCACATATGTTCTGGTCTAAAGCAACAGACTCACACTGTGGTTTCCTTTGGCTGTAATGTTGATGTATTCAGTACTATAGTCAAGAGACTAATTACATTATTTAACTCTGGCAGGGCTATCTTGATTTTCCTACACCTCTGAGGAAGCTGCTTTCCAGCAGCGAAACGCATCAGGTTCTGTTTCTTCATATCTAAACCCAGACGCACGATTGTTAAATCATTGCATACTGTTTTATATGTTATTTTATATGTATTTTAACTATATATTTTATATTCACCACACATGTATGTAATTTGAGATTGTATGTTCAATGTGTTCTGGAGTCATTTGACCATATTAAAAATTTTAGGTACAGTCCTTGCCAGTTGTATACATATATATATATATATATAAATAGATATATATTTTAGTTCTTACTAGACTTGTGCATTCGTCTTCGGGCGAACATGAAAACGAACATGAAGAGTCTACCATTCTCCCCCCCTTATAACTTACCTTATCTTCACGGCATCGCGGCAGTTCACGGAAGTGGAAATCCGCAGGTTCGCTGTCACGAGTTACAGGGCAGTGCGAATGAGCCTATTGGTCGCCCACAGGGACCTCCTCTGGCATCAACCCCAATGCTGCAACTCACCCTGCAGATGCCACTGGTCTCCCTCCCTGTTCAATTAGTTAAATGTCCGGACGAACGACTTTATTGTATTATAGAACAGGGAGGCCAGTGGGATCTGCAGGGTAAGTTACGGCACCAGGAGTTTAACAGTCTGTACGAGCGACCCTATTGGTCGCCAGCAGGGGGCTCTTCTGCCAATGGTTGATGGCAGACGAGCCCCCTGCTGACGACCAATAGAGTTGCTCATACAGACATTTAAACTCCTGGCGCCAAAGCTGCGTTAACCCCGTATTAACCCCTTAACCGGAAAAAACGAAGAAAAACCGAACACGAAGAATGTCCACGAATATTCGCCCGAAGAGAAGACAGGAAGAGGCGAATATTCGCGGAATACGAAGACGAGCACAAAGACGAACACGAAGAGCCCCCTGGTGCCCAAGTCTAGTTCTTACCTGCATCCTATTTGATCTGTATTTCTATGTGTAGAGGAACCAAATTTTTGGTGTTTTTTTGCCGCTGCTTATTCTTACCTTGAGTGTCTTTTCCTCCCTTTTTTAAAACATGATCTAGGATGGTGGTTGCTAAATCTTATCTTGCAGTGTTTTGCCAATCCCTGAATTGAATGTACGGTAATTTATGTTTCTAATTGTAAACTGAATTGTGTAGATTGCTTCTGGGGTGAAAGAGTCTAGTAATGGGTGTAGAAAACGCAGTGAGATTTTGATTCTTGGGAATTATTTTATCTGCTAGACCTAACTTGTCATGAAAAATGACTTTGTGGAGCCTGAAAAACAGCATATCTGTTGTGACATCTTTCAGTACACTGTATGACAAGTTTGAAAATGTTTGTAACAAACATTTTGTCCTACATGTTATGAAACTTGTGAGACCTTGGGCATTTATCTAAAACCTTTACTCATTTCCTTCCTTCTGACCGCTTAAAAAAAGTTAATTTAAACAATCTGGCTAATTAGCACATAAGAGATCAGGTCCCTGCTGGGATGCATTACCTTCTCAGTGAAAGAGTCAGAATTTGTAAGCACATATTTTTTATTGCAGATACCTTAAAAACTGCCGTCTGGTGTGCTTTAATTGCATTTTTTGACGATTAATACCAACTATTCGCAGGTATAGGATTATATTGCAACTAAATCCTCTGGGGCAGTACCCTGATCTCCAGAGGAGATGGGACATTTACGCTCATGGATGGTCATCATTAAAACAGGCTGATTCTGGCTTATGTGATGGATCTCTCTATCCCTCTATCCCAGGTAAGGTCTGTTGTATTAACGTGGTTGTTATATTCGGTGTGTCTGTATTTGGCATGCAAGGTAGCATTGTTTATCTTTCACCAAATCCATTGCATAATCCCTGGCGAACCAGCTTTATGTTGGGTGCATATGTCTTCTCTAGGTGAGAACCATTACTCCTTCAGTGCCAGACGAGAGAGCAGGGATGACCAACCTTCGTCTCCAGCAGTAAAAGACTACAACCTTTTATTACAGTGTTTTCATTTCTAAACGATTAAGCTTGTTAGCGCTGTTACGTTGGGCGTTTTTTTCTTAGGTTTGTTTAGTCTGTTAGCTCAGTTATCTGTGCAATTTTTTATATGAGCTATATCCTCTCTAGATTGGAAACATTTGAGCAAAAGCATGTTGGGAGTGGCAGAGCATCTCAGTGATGTATCTGTGCAAGAAAGCAGTGTTTGCTCTCTCCATAGGGGCTAGGCCTGCCTTCTCTTTGTAGCCACATGCCCTTACTATCACTATTTAGGCGCAATAGAGGAGGCTTCAGGCAGCCAGGCTTGGAAAAGTCCCCTGCGACCCCTAGTTCCTGTCTAAAATAGTTTAGAAAAGGAAAGACCTGGAATCACCAGCGGTTTGGGTGTTAGGATGGCACTGATAAACTGCTTGGGGGAAAAGAGTCACAAGCTGTTTGGGGCAAAGGTGGCGCTCACAAGCTGTTTAGGGAAAAGGTGGCACTGTGGGACATGTTGCTTGGTGAAGTTGGGGGGAGGGGTCGGGTGGGTCATTTTTCGCACAAGGGCCCTGTTGTTTCTAGTTATGCCCCTACCCTGAGGATTAAAGCAAATCTGTAAAAATGATACCTTTATTTGCCAGCATAAGTATAATGGATTGGAAGCTTTTTAGACTATCTAGGTCTCTTTTTTCAGGCAAATGTAGTCTTGAAAACTTGCAATCTAAAGCAGGGTATCAAATTTGCTCTTTTTTCACTCTACATCTAACACAGAACAATTCTGTCCATGAAGAATTATTTGTATTAGTATTGCTTACTGCTCTGACACTGCAAAGGTTAATGTGAGTTGCAGGTGTGCTAGGCAAGTAAAGCCCTATCCAAATAAGACATTTTTTTTGCTAAATGTTGCCTTTACCTGCGTATAATACCAAATGACATTTGGTCTATTTATCGTCATGCTACGTTGTCTTGTGGATTCCCCTGTGTGACACACTGTTTGGCACAAAAGGCAGACAGACATCTGGGTCTGGCCACGTAGTGCCCAAATTGTACCTTGTAAAACCTTGTAGAACAGAAAGCCTGATTGATGGGGCTCGTAACCTGGATGTTACTATTATATCATGAGTAGCAGTATCCAAATATCTTTAGTATAGATCGCCATTGTGCACTTTCACAATCCCTTTCTGTGCCTTCAAATTAATCATTTTTACTGCCTTGTGCAATGTGACCACAGCACCTAAGCAAGAGGTAAAATGAGGCCACGTAGAAAGAAATGGTATTATGAGACACAATGTAATGTCCACTTGAAGTAAATAGGTTTTATCTGTTCCTCTGGATCCTGACATAATGTACTTGAGAATGTAACTACGGAGCTGACGCACACAAATGCTTGGTAAATTACGTGGATATCAAGAATCACTGTAAATGGAATGCAGAATCTTGTGTTGTTGTAGTAAAAGGGTGATAACTCATATTGTACCTTGATACTCTGTGGTTGGTGTGCACATGTTTTCACTAATTGGCAAAGTAATGTACTTATAATCTAACTAAACCCCTTTTTAAAGTAGATCCTATATAACTGATTATGCCATTCTTTGACATATGCCCTTTACTCATTGTCAACTCAGACATAAATATGGATTTGGATTGGAAAAGGTCATTTAGAGTTTACAGGAATTTCCCAGGGCCACCCTGAGCTCTAGAGGCAGTGCTAGGCTGATGTTGAGGTGGGGTTAGTCATGTGTGGAGGCAGGGCTAACCATGCATGGGGTGGGGCTAGACCCAGGATACATTAAGTGTGCTGAGAATAGAGAGGGGTAGTGGGTGTGGCTTGGACAAAGAAAAATGTGACCCAGAGACCCAGGTAATAGGCGCTTCACTCGGAGACTTTGGGTCAAATTTAGAGATTTTCCAGGTGTGCAGATTACTTCAAAATGTGGGTAAGCTATATTGTACAGTGCTTACAAATCTGGACTGCCTTGATATAATCAGGACTGTTTGGAGCTGTGGTAGCACATATGTGGGGATACTCACTGCCAGCCAGCTCCAACCAGCTTGTGTAAGATTTCCAAGAAGTCTAATGATGTACCACATGTAAGCACACAAAGTGCTGTCATTTATTTTATGATTGACACAAATAGTGGAGCCCAGAAGTGTCTTCTAAAGGTAAACTTTTTTATTCTTACAGGTAAGGAATGCATATTGACTTTCCGTACTTTATAATGCATTCTTCATTGGTGATGCTGTCTGGGCCGTTAAACTATCCCTTTCAGTTTCAATCCAGCTCACTCATTATAATAATTATAATTATTTAATAATGATTAAATATTGCAAAAGTAGAACTGGCAAAATATGATGCATGTTCTCTTTGCCCCTAAATGTCTAAGTTTAATGTCAATACCCAAGTGTTCCTAGGTGGGCCTGTGTCTACTTTGACATAAAACAATAAGCAAGCAGATAATTATCCACCCTTGGGATTTGAACTCCTTACATTCCAATTCTCAGCACTGAGTACATGGAGAGAGTACACTGACTGTAGTTTTTTTTTTTTTTTTACTTGTGAGATACCTTTTACATTTCTTCCAGTATGAGCAGCATCATCAGGTGAGCTAAACTAAAGTACAATTTCAATAGAAAAATGGGGGCTTCAAACTTAAAAAGGTTCAACATATCATGAAAAAAAGAACAGCCACAAATATTATGCATTCACGACTGACCCCAACTCCCTTCTTCAGGCTAAGCGGCAGGTACACAAGGATTTCAGTTCTTTAACATAGCAGTTGTTCAGCCCTCCATTCTGCACTGTGTAATCTTTCTGACAGCTGTAGAAAGTCAAGGCGCACGTTTCACATTTAACGCAATCTCCACGATATTGCCACTGCGCAACCTTTATCACGACTAGCATATTACTTGAATGAGACTCCCTGGAAAGAACACATTATCCCCAACAGTAAAAACTCCTGGTGAGATCCTATTATCCAATTTTCCTGCAATTTGAAGTGCTTTGCGGTAAAAGTTGCAGTATGCTCGCTCTTCATTTTTCGATAGGAGAAAGCTGTTTGTTCAGATGCAGCCCACAGCCCATCCTACTGCACCTTATACATATGCAGTGAGCCATTTCTTTTTAACTTATGAACTTTAAAGCAAAATTGTCAGAGAAATCAAAGCCTTTAAAGGCCAAAAGTATAGAATAGACGTATATGAGTCTTTATTTCGTATTGTGCAGATGTAAGCCTGTAGTTGAGTTATTACATATTCATATGTTCAAACAAATCTATCTTTTAACTTGACTTGGGCACCGGCCAACTCTTCGTGTTCGTCTTTGCGGGGGAAAAAATCTTCGTATTCCACGAATAGTCGCCCGTTCCTTTGTTCGGTTCAGACGAACATTTGTGTACATGCTTCATGTTTTGTTTTTTTGCCGTTGTTTTTAGAAGGGGTTAATATGGGGTTAATGCGTAACGCAGCAGCTTTGGCGCCAGGATTTTAAAGGATCTATTGGTTGCCAGCAGTGGCCTCCTCTGCCATCAACCAATGAAGTGCACCTGCTCTTCATTGGTTGATAGCAGACGAGCCCCCTGCTGGCGACCAATAGACTCGCTCGTACAGACTTTTAAAATCCTGACGCAGAACTTGGCCTGGGGAGACCATTGGTCTCCACGCTCCAAGAGTTAAAGGTCTGTACAAGCGACTCTATTGGTTGCTGGCAGGGAGCTCCTCTGACAGAAGAGATCATTTAATTAGTAGATAATCTATTCAAATTTTAAAACTGAGGTTAGTACAGCATAACGCCCATAAATATGGTATATACTGAGCCTGACAGTGGTATACCACAACTCTCATCACCACAACAGTATAACTTCTATCATTATATATAAGATCCAGACACTGAGGGCGGTATCGTGTATGTCTTTTCATTGTGTAGCATGACAGACACAGACAGTGGTACAGCATAAGTCCCATCACTATATACTATGCCAGACATGGATAGTTACACACCATAACTCTCAACATCACATTGGTATATTAATATCACTTTTTAATTATATCGCACACCCTAAAGGCCATCATTGACACCCAGATTGTACACATAGGACTTGCCCCAGCACCCAGATTGCACACATAGGACTTGCCGAGCACCCAGATTGCACAATATCTTTCTTGCTATCTCTTTACTTGCCTTGTGGAGGTCCTGTGGTGGGAGTGCAAGGCCTCAGTCTCACTGCTCTGTGGCGGTCCATGCAGCTTCCCTGCTAAGCCAGGGATGGATCCAGAGCCTGAACTTGGAAGGGGCACTCACACTAACACACAGCCAGACACACACATCCAGAAACTCACACAAACACACATGAACACAAACGAATATACCCAATGGCACAAACATACCCAGATACTCAAACTAACACAACCAGACACACACATACTAACATAATGGAAGACACATGTTCACACACTAACATACACAGACACACACATACTAACATAGCCAAAGACACACTTTCACTAACCCAGGCAGAAACATGTTCACACACTAACATACCCAGACGTACAAATCAAGGCAGACAAACATGCATACCCAGGCAGGCACACACTAACATATCCAGGCAGACACTAACATACATACCTATACAGATACAAACATAATCAGGCAGACACACAAGCATACCCAGACACACACATCTGGTCCAACAAAGCCCGAAAGTTAGGACTGTCCAAGGAAAACTGTGACAATTTTGAGGTATGTATATGTTTCACAACTAAGAAGTCCTTTTAAAGGCATGCGCCCCTCAGGAATATTTGTCTTTGTCTTCAGGGGGGAAAAAAACTCAGCAATTGCAATAGCATTTTTATGATTTTTTTTCAACCAGCTTTTAAATCTCAGGTGTACAGTACAGCGTATACTGATCCAAGTAACAATATAAGTGTACATACAGAACTGTAGATGCTACAAGGCCAGATGCTGGGAAAATGTGCTCTTGACATTACGTGATGCTATAGACGTTCACTGAGGGCATCCTGGGACGTGTGAGTCTATTAATTTTAACAAATGCCTATGTATACTTTCTATTTTACATGTTTATGTTTGATTATTAATTGGTCTGGGCCAATGGGTGTCAGAATGGAATTTTCCACTACCAAAAGGCCTTGAGCTGGCCTTGTACAGGATTATGTAGTACAAACAAGGATAAATGCCCCCTGCATAAAAAATAGGTTGTAGGGTAAGCCAGTGCACTGAGCAGTATCCGGTTTAACCATTGCAGTACTGCTACCTATAGAGAATCTGTTTAAGCAGTCAAGGGCATGAGAAGTAGTAACAGTAGACAGAACATGCGTGGCAAAGACCCTAAAGATGGACCACATTTTACTTTTAACCCTTTTATAATATAAAAAGGGCAGTAGTACCACAAATAGATAAGATAAAGAGACAGGCTTGTGTGTTTTAACAAGATAGCTTCTAAAAACAACTAATGCTTGGTTAAACACAGATAAACACAGATAAAAGAGTGATAGTAGCAGAGACAGAAAACTTTTTTTCTGCTCTGAATGGTTACCGAAGCCGTGCATCAGGCTGTAATACCCGGTTATTGAAAATAAAAAGTGCTAAATAATAAATAAATTACTGAATGCGGGGATAGCCCATTAAACGCAATACCAAAGCAAAAGAAGAGAAAGGAGTTCAAGAAACGTAGATTGTAAGTCCTTGCGGGAACAGGGACCTTCATTACTCTTGTATCTGTATGTCAATTGCTGTATTGTACTTCTCGTTATCTGTAAAATTTTTATCTTGTACAGCGCTGCGGAATCTGTCGGCGCTTTATAAATAAAGTATAATAATAATAAAAGAAACAAAACTCTGATGTAAGTAATATCATAAAATATAACTTTTAATTTCTAAAGCTAAAAATAAATTTTTTCAGAGAGTCAGGGCTAAAATGCCATAGGACACTCAGGGGTTAAAAGACACAACATTAAAAAGCAGACAAAATACTCCCTCCTAAATACACCCACACTCCAACAGCAAAAATTATATTTATCTGGTCTGTGTAAGAGGAAACATTACATATGTATAAATAAATTGTACAAATGACCCAACAACCTCAGATGCAAACCATCTAATCTATTACCGGACAAAAGCCAACGCATCAGCGCCAACGCAGTGAACGACCTTATCAAAGCAGCTCACCGAAGGCACTGCAGTGGAGACTAACCTGAGAAAGACAGATCAGGGGTCAGGTCGGTAAACGTGGAGAACGACCTACGCGCGTTTCACCCAAACGGCTTTGTCAGAGGCTGTAATGCCCAGTTATTGCATGTATGCAAGTGGCATGCAAGAGGTTAAGATTGCAATGATTCATAGGTTTGCAGAGTCCTCTTAGCACATACTCTTCATATCGATACCGAAACAAGTGTGTGTTTATCAAGTCTTAAGGAAGAATTTGTACGTGATTTAACTTCGGGTTGATTCACTATCCCTCTGGTGTGACATGAGTGTGACTTTACTGTTGCTGAGTCAAAGGGTTCTAATTAATTGTCTGAATCAGTGAAGATCCGTTGTGAATTTACATCCTATTTCTGATTGCAGCTGTGTTTCAGGGCCGCTTTATATGACAATTTTATGTCACCTACTTCTTTGCTTATTGTTTGTATTTCATATGTCTAGATGGTAAGCTTGTTTGAGCAGGGCCCTCCACACCTGTTGTTTCTGTAAGTCAAATCATTACGTTATATACCACTTGTTATGTCTTGTCTACCCATTGTACAGCGCTATGGAATATGATGGCACTATATGAGGCATTCATTAATAATGCATACTTATTAACAGGGCCGGCCCTACCATGGAGCAGCATGACCAGCAGCACTTTTGAAGAGGCGGCACTTTGCCACCTCCAGCGCTTTCTGTTTTTTTTTAAGCAGAGGAGAGAGAGGGGCGCCGAGCGGTTTTCGCTTACCAAGTTGTCAGTACCCGCTCGGCGCCTCTCTCTCCTCTGCGAGCCCTCTAGCTCTGTCTCAGTGCTGGCTTGTAATGCTGAGCGCCGGAAGATGATGTCATTTCCGGCGCTCAGCAGTAAAGCAGCGTGCACCGCGGCAGATCAGGCAGACTCGCCGCAGGACTGCTGAAAGGTAAGTACAAAGGGGGGGATAAGGTCGATCATAGGGAGGGATGGAGGGAGAGGAAGGGTAGATAATGACCCCTGGCGTAGGCAGGGGGACGGCATTTTAAACTTTTGTGCCAGACGGCATTATGTCTTGGGCCAGTCCTGCTCATTAAGCCGTATCCAAAGAAGGGTATAGATTTCCTTTGAATTAGAAGTGTTAAAGTTAGCCTTTGAGATTTGATGCTAAAATACACCTGTTTTCTAAAGAAAATTACAAACTTCACTTTCGCATTGTACTAGCAAATTTTTGAAACATACCGGTATATTCATGAGATGTTATTCAGATCAGTGTGATTTAGGTGTTATTTGTATGGCATCAGCTACTACTTGCATATAGATGAAAACAGCAGATATAGCTAGAGGGTTGGCTGCATCAGATCTAAGACTCCCAGGGAAAATTATGGGGCGTATAAAAAAATAAATTTTTTACAGATACATTTGTCAAAAATTATGCAATTACAAGGAAAATTGTTTAATTACCTAATATTGACTTTTCGAGCTATGCAGCGAGTGATGAAGACTTAAGGCCACTTAGGATCAAGTCAGCCTTCAAATCTGCCGTTTGAGTCGCCTTTGTTATGACTTAACTGCCAATGGTCTGAATCTAGTTTTTTTCTGTGTCCCAATTAGTTAGTATTCTTTTGCACATTTTACCTTCACAAATATTTCACGTGTCAGGAAAGGCTGAAGCACAGAATATTGTCAGATCTAAATGAAAAACACCAGGGGCACCTAAAAAAAGCTGGGCATATATACAGTGATCTTCACTTATACAATAATTTACTAATAAAATGATTCGGTTGTCAAAAAAACACGATTTATTCCACATTTAACATCACATCAAAATTGTATGATTTTAAGGGAAAATGGTCTTTCCATGGGCTGATTTCCCCACTGGAATAAGCTGTGTGCTTTGTGTCCAAGTAGATTATTTGTTTTGCATTTAGTTGATTTAGGTGATTAAATCCATTTTTTTTCATTATTTCATATTATTATGGTTTAATATAACCATAAAGATGGCTCTGTGTATCATGTCTCACTCCCCATCAGTGGTTTTAGTTGTGTTAAATCATTTGGGCAGGGGTTAGCTGTCATAAAAAAGTGACCTAAATGCAAACATACTTCCCGTCTCAAATGGCATGATCTTAAATGACATTGCTATGGGTGCGGATCCAGTTTAAATTCCTGAACCCATTATTAAAACATTTATAGTCTAAATGTTTTTTTTGTTTTTGGTACCCGTAAAATGTGGTGTTGTTATGTCATTCAAAATGATAGTAAAATAGTGTTATTATGTAAAACATTAATATTCCCTACCGACTTTCTGTTCTGTGATGACACACAGCAGCCGCATGACATCACGCTCTGCTACACCCCGTCCTCCCACATTACACTCCTTGCCACTTATACGATTGTGACTAATACTGTTTAATCATTGATATAGTGATGCTTTTTACTGAAGCATAATTTTCACCAGAAATGAAATTAACATTAAATTCTTGAACAAATGTCCTGCGTTAAACATAAAAAAACAGTTTAGGCATTTTGAAGCATTTAAAAAAAAAATATTTAAGAGAAGCTTCAATGTCCCATACAACCCCATAGAAGAATGTGTATTAAAGTACCTAAAATTACTTTAATATATATCCTTTAGCTGTCAAAAACACACACTTACCTTTAGAACTTCCACTTACCTTTAGAAGATGCACCGTCTCCTCGCTTTCCGCGTTTCACGCCAGTTTTGTCTTTGTCTTACATTGTCTTTGTCTTATATAAAAATTAGTTGGGTGATCTGAAACATTTAAATGTCACAAATAAGCAAAAAGAAGTTCGGAAGGAGCAAAGACTTTTTTTCGCAGCACTTGTAAGAGTGCCTTCTTTTAGGTCACATGACCAGTATTCCATAAAATATCATGTTTACATGATTAAATAACTATTCCTGGGAAGTGTGTGGGATTTAGCAGTAGTATAAATGATGTTCCCACGGCTGAATTTAGTTACAAACGTGTTAAACAGTACCTTTAAATACAAATAGTAACATATTCCTGGATAATAATACTAATAATAATAATAATTCAAGCCTGGATTTAGTTATGGCATACATGACACTTTACCTTTAATACAGTGTTACACTTTTCTCCAGCTGAATGTTAAAATGTTAAAATGCACCGAATGTATATTCTGATGCTGGATATCGCGTGTTCCTATTTGGTACTGATTTATGCCTTAACGTCAGCTAGTGGGTGCAGATCTAACATATCTGAAGATGTGCTGATCTGATCCAAAAGGTTATTCCAGGTTCTGTTGATGCTCTCTGTCCATAGAACTGAGTACACTGTGTTCTTCAACACTTACCAGAACCTGCCATTGCTCTATTTATAAATCATTTTTGTATTTTTTGTTGTAAAGCTGCTGCTTTTTTAATAGTTTTAAATATAATCTAGCCTTGCTCGTCTATTTCAAGGTCCAAAAATCTCTTATCTTTGACTTTTCTTGTCTTTGTAACCCTGTAATCTACACCCAATTTGTGATTGTTAGAATGCCGGGTCTTGAAGGTGCTGGACACTTTTGTAACTAAAAGCAGCATTAGAAGCACTGTTAAATGACCAATATTCTAGAAAGAATTCAATAACCACGTAATATTGTGTTTCATCATCAGTTTTGCAGGTACACTTAATTATCGTGTGACACAAAAGCAGGCTTGGGTTGTTGCCATAGAAATTGTAAAAACAAAAAGCTTCTTAAGCGTTGTGGTGCTGATTTAAAGTGATTAAACTTTCAGGAAAGAATAAAATGACAGATGTGCTGCGGTACTTGCTTAACATACTGTGTAATAATTGTTTACCTTTAATATTGTAGTTTCCTCTTAAAACAGCTGTGAATGTTTATCATGAAATATGTACTTTACGCCCCCCATGAATATTTCCCCATTTCTTTGTATAATACTGTAAATACTTGCAGTGAAACTTCTTGTGGTTTTGAGTGATAAATATATTTCCTGTCTCCAGGCCGCATAAAGATGGAACATTTGTGGTGTTATTTTATTGTGAAAGGAGAAGAATTAATACAAATCTACAAAGATAATGTTAAAAAGTATGAGTGCAGTATTCAGTGGGATGCATATATAATATATTTTGATGTACCCTCTTTGTTAATCAATATGTAGATCCCATTCCCTCTGCTCTATTTACTTTTTTCTCCTTCAAGTTATGACTATTTTGCTATAATATACCCATTTTCACCGTCAAAGAGAGACCAATCAGGACGCGCCATAGAGGAGGACCAGAGCACAGGCACACTGAGCACGGATTATTTTTTTTTAGAGTGAGTACGAGAGAGCGTTCAATGGTCATAATGAACTCCCTCTCACGCTCGCTTTATTTCAGGGGTGTCTGCGGGCGTCTCTATTAAATTGAGGGAGACTCCGGGAACTTCCAAAAGAGTTGAGATGTCTGGAATTATATATTTTTATACACTTTATGCAGTATTGCTCGCCACGTACCACTGCAAGGGATATTTATAGTAATGTATACATTACATATGCTGGTTCCATAGGTAAACTACTATTAAAATATTGGATTCTCTACATCCACGTCTACAGACTTGTGAACGTCATAGCCTGGCATGAGCACTGGATCAGTCATTTCTCTTATCTATCTGTAACTCGCCAAATCCGCCTGCGTATGTCAGGTGATGAAGAATCTGCACTGTTTTGGGACAATGAGAACCAATACATAATAAGGGGAACAGCGTATGTCTCGGAAGCACAAGTAGCACTGGGAATGGTCACGCACACTGGGACACATCATTTGCCTTTGCACTTGCTGTCTTGAGAGTGTCCTTGGGAGGCGAGTCTTATAAGACACAGCAGGATGTGATGAACGCAAATCGAAATTGCTTCCCACAGCCGATTGCAAAACAGCAGTGTCATTTCTACAAACTTACTCAGTGTGCAGAACAGCCCCGGAGGGAAAGAATGGGATGGAGGGGGCCCCATGAATGAAGTGCAGGAAAAGGTACCCCCTAGAATGTTGGGGGGAAAAGGATAAATTATGAAAGGCACAATTGTGGCAGGGAAAGGGTTAATCCCTCAAAAGCACGTGCAAGGCCGGATATGGGAGGGGGTAATTGAGCCTCACTGAGGGGTATATAAAGGGCCATGTGTAATTAGTTTGTAAAGAAAATGTTCCCACTCATCCATCCCCTATGTTTCTGCATCAGCCGGGTGCTCAGGTTGGAGGCTGGTACGGTGCAGGAGTTAACCATCTATAGGTATGGTTACTCGTGGTGCACAGAGGTGTAAGTGCAGGACACGCCAGGGGTATTTGCCCCGTGAATCATTTGGTCAGGTGGCTGCCATGCTAGAGGACACCAGCAGTCCCAGCAGGGATACAGGTGGATACGCCCATACCAGCCGGTAACTTACTTGGTTATAATTGTTATTGTTTTGGTTTGCCGGTAAAAGGAATGGTATTAAAGCTGTTTATATACTGTGTCAAAATGTGTTTGGCAAATAAATGGTTAAGCTTAAAATTGATGTTAAACATTAATAAAGCTGGTTGAGTGTCGCGGTGCCGTGGCAATATGTGGTCCGCACCGCGGACAAAATTTATCCATAGCTGACGTTTAATAAAAGTTTTAAATAAAGAAGTTTCTCTTGTGGTATTTAGGTGGGGGGGCGGGAATTGGACGTTACTTCATTCATGTCTTTTCTTCTCCAATAACGAAAGTGAAACTTTGGGTTAATAGCATATAGGACAACAAGAATTCTTCATTCAAGTTGTTAAAGTTTGGAAGGCACTAATTAGTATTTACGAAACCCCACCACCCCCGTTAGTGTCCGGCATGGTGACCATACGCCATTTTAGCCTATGAAAATAGTCGAAAAAAATCAGTAAACCTCACATTTTTTCAAGAAACAACGGAGAGTGTGCTATGGATCACAACAACTTTATTTGAGGTGATGCTTTTTTTGTTGAAAGCCATGCAGGGATAATAAGTTACAGTTTTTTATCTCTCAGATATTAACGGCATTTGCAATTCAAGTGTATGAAAATGTGTTCATTCCCAGGGGTGCAGACATTGAATATTACAATAGGAGAATATTCTGTAGCTTATAACTTTGGTTATTCAAGATACATCACCTTACTGCAGGATTTATATGGTAGTCATTGTCCACAGGAGAGTCCTGGTTTCCATTCAGTGTCCTGCTGCCCTGAGTAGTTGCCCCATTTGTACAGCTTTGGCCGGCAGTGGGGTCCACGGACTAGATCCCTTGATCCCCCATGACTGGCACAGGGTGCTGTTATATTGATGGGGGTCTTTTGCTGTACTTACCTTTTGCGCTGCCTTGTGCCCAACCTGGGGCAGCAACCCCAGCCGCTTCCGCCGTGTTCAGCGGCATGCCTGCATTAAAAGTCATGTCAGGCCTTTAAGATATAGAGTGTTCTGATATGATGTCATAGTCTGCCTTGGCCAGGAAACGTCACTGGCTATTGCACAGCTGCCCTCCATCTCCATGGTCCAACTATTCTTGACACGGATTGGCTGCTTGAAGCAATGTCAGGAAAGTCCTACTAAATTGAGAGGGCTTTCCACACGGGGTTCTGAACAGAGACCCCCACACAGAGCGTCCCCCGAACCAGCGCTGAACCTGGGTATATCACGTGCGGGGAGATGTGGGCAGGCAAATTAATCTGGTAGCCATGTAACCCTTCCTAACAGGGGTTTTGCTACCACAACAGATCTCATTAACCCTTAACAAAGAGGTACATCTGGCACTTACAGTATTACCTGTTAGTTTAAAATGTGACCTTTCTCTTATTGATGGACATAAAATGAGATCAGAGCCCTTCTGTCAGCCTAGTCTGCTCTCCACTCCTTACGGATTTTTTATTTAAGTGTTGCTTTTTGATGTTACGACAGCCTTCTGGGAATTGTCCGGATGTCTTTGAAATGGAGTCTTATGTGCAGTTTATGTTTATTCTCAACTAAATTACGTAAAGATGCATATGTGAAATATAAGATAAACATTTCTATATTTTTATTTTACCTGTGTGGAAGTAACACAACAATATAAATTACAATTTATGACAATTGGACATGGTGCATTGGACATGGTAGAACATTTTTCTCTCTCTCCTCTTTCTCTCTATCTCTCTCTCTCTCTCCTCTGTCTCTGAAGTTGTGAAATTGAAAGATGAATGGGAAATTTTTATAAACAAGCAAAGTATTATAATTAGAATGTATTACTTACCACATTCTCTTTTCATTTATAGGGAAAGAGATAACCAATGATTGCAATAATCGGACGAATTCTGGATACAGTAATGCCGTGTAGTTTAGGAGAAGCAGTGCACTCGTATATGTGATAACACAATGGCCTAAAACCGAAAGTTGCAGGCAAGCATCTTTATGGTAACGTATGTTACGTAACATGTCTCAGGGTCAGTTTCTTCGCAGGGACGCGGTATTTAGCCATGCCTGTTCCCCGCTCACTTTCTGACTATTTTCTGGCCACTTGTTCCACACTCCCCACACACTAAAGGCTTCTTGGTCTAGTCCGGCCCCTACGTGCAGCTAGCCTCAACGTCTTCACAAAGCCACCCCCCAGAAAAAAGAGTGCTCCAGGTAGCCAGGGAAGTTACCAGGTATGCCCACAATGTCCCTCGTTATCACCCAAGCCCTGACCCTCGCCCATTTTCCTCCCCCATACTTTTTTAGCTCATAATGTTTGCTGTGATGAAGCGCAGGAAGGCAAGTTCTATCAACCTACAGATCTATTGAAACATTTCAAAGAAGAAGTTTAATATTTAAGAAGTTCTGTATCTTCCAGACTACGGCTTTCCGTGGTAGAAACGGACCGTAAACTGTAAAGCGCTGGAAATAGGGAACCATGTATCCAGACATGTTGCTGCCGGCACCTAAGCCCATCGAGTATTTTATCCAAAAGTCGATGGGCATATCTTTTTCCTGGCTCGTGAGAAGATTAGATTTGTCTGAAATGTTATACAAATGCGTTGACCCCTGTAATGCTGGCACATAGACCTGAGATACAAGCCAACCATATTTTGCCCAACAATAATTTAAAAAGGCCCCTTCTCTGTGCCAGTGCGTGGTTTACGATATTTTAACACAAGACTGCACAGTGCAGTTACTGGCCGGCTGGCTGGCACTCGTCACCCACATGCGGAGGTATTATGAAACGTGTCCTGAGCTGGTTGTGCCATAAATCACTGGGTAAAAGAGCAGATCCCAGACAGCTCCCGACTGTGATGCCGGGCACTAATCCATGCAATTGCTTAACAGATGGAATTTGGTTTCTCTCGAAGGGATCATAGGTTGGTCACATATTGAAAGCGTTAATGTTTATGCAGGGGGTATTACACAAAGATTGCATGTTTTATGTGCTTGTGTCCTTCTATTGTTTCCTTCTAATGAGTGCAAGCGTTTGGAGAAGGTGACCAGGACATTTTATAGAGTAACTTTTGAAGCTGTCTTTTATGTAATCCGGTGAGAAGAGGCTTAAAGAGATGAAGTGTAAGAGGGACCACTGCGTTTTATGCCTAATTGTTGTGTTTGAATTATTTATGTCTTTTTTTTCTACCTTTTTGTTTTTCTAAAAATAAAACGGATCACTACGGCTGTACAGTGAGAGGCCTTTCCGCTTGAAGAAGCTCATGTTTGCACTGGTGACATCTCTACATATACTGCTCCCTTATGGATGGTTCAGCCTACCCCTGGCAAATGGCACTTAGGGAATTCTCTTAATGTTAAAGCAATTTTTAACAGATCAAAAATGCTGCTTGATGCATTTAGACAAAACATACCAGTGCCTGATGTGTGCCACACAGATAATGTTCCTGGCAAAAATATCAGGCAAAGGTTAATGCCAATGACAATACTAATGGTAGTTGTAGCATTCAAAAGCGGGTGGAACAGATGTGTAAAAGGTCAGCATATTTGCAGGCATTTATTTTTTACGCAGTTTGTGTCTTTAGCAATTAAACCCATTGGAATGAAACCCATTCATACACGCAGTGACTTATTCCCAATTAAGCTTAGCGCAGTAGGTCCAAGGGGGTGGAAGAAACTGGGGGCTGCCAAACTGGGAGTCAGGGGGCAGATCTCCCTTTTGGGCAATCAGTTCCCCCAATATTCTTCTGCTCAATGGCCCGGATACAGGGGAGATCTTTGATCTCCTCAACTGGCCCATTTACACAAGTCCGCATTAGTAGGTGCTGCGTGCCTTAAAGACACGTATAGCAGGGATATAATGTCATATCCAGGCTCTTGGTGGGGGCATCTGGAGGACAATGCACAAGGTCGAACCTATGGCAGCGTGGAAGGTAAATGCATCGCTGCCTATATGATCCTATGCTGCACTGTATTGTGTAATCCAACCTTGGACTGCATGCTATATGAATGAATGTTCTGTCTCATATATTTACTAAAGAGGGGTTGAGGATTTTAAGAAATTATTCAATTTAAGTTACTTTTACTATTTGGATATTTGGAATTTATAGAGGAAAAAATGGAAGATATTTGTGAGTGTTTTTGTGGGTATTTTTAACAATATACCATGTTACAGGATGCATGGTTTACTCTTAACTAGGTATCTATGAATAGTGTAATTTATATAGCATAACAAAATATATATATATGTTTCCCTGGTGAAAGTGTAAGGTGCATATATAATTCTCACCTTAATGTAAATGAAGCAAAAAACAAAAATGTTCTTGATTTAAAGGATTAAAAATTATTTCTCAACTAAAAATGATGATTGTAACGCTGAAATTAGTAACAAAATCTTGTAGGGATTCGTAGCTTTACACATTTTTGGAGTGAAAAATTAAATAAATTGTGCTGTTTCACTTAGCATGGGATATGCGTGATTCACCAGCATACATGTTCGATAAATTAATACAGCCTGTCCATGTTGGTCCCCTGTCACTTAAACACTTGTTTTTAAGACATTGTATGGTCCACCTTTTATTATATGAGGAAATCCTGAAAACCGGCACAACAACTTTGCATTAACTATTGTCACAAACGCATCCACCCATCTCCACCAAAAGGAAGGAGCCGGGATCAGTAGTTTTACAGATCTGAGACAGAGCTGAGTGTTTACTTGTAAATATATTCATTGAGATTTATAGGTCACCTGCTAACTACAAAAAAAGGGAGCATTTAGAAAAAGCAAAATCAAGTGGCTCTATATTAAATGATAAATATAGTTTAATTTTGATGATAAGATCAACTTTGGAAAGAAAAATAAATAAAACGAATAGATAATATTATTTAAAATAAATTATATATATATATATATATATATATATATATAAATATGGGTCTTCCTAGCATCATTCAGGAAGCAGGGTCGGTCTTAACGCCGGGCATCCCAGGCATTAGCTTGGGGTTCCTGGGGGTATGAGGCAGTGGTGTATTCTTCCTAAGAAGACTGGTCAAAGGCAGTAGCAGCTCCTTCGCCACTTTACAAGGGACTGATCACACTATTGGGACCAATATCCAACCTGCCCCTCTGACCTACCCTGATGTTCCCACATTTAAGGCTATCAGGCACCTTGTAATGCCACAGAGGGGCTACTGCACTCCCCGAGCTGCTGCCCTAGGCCAGAGCCCACCAGTGGGTAACATTTGATCTAGGCTCAGCCCTGTCAGGAACTGGATATGTATTAATTAACACAGCTAATACTGTTACAGAATACTAGATTAACACAAGGCTGATATGTTTCATACGTACATAATTTTATAATTTAATAATTTTTTGGGATTTATCAAGATAGTTTAACATGAATAATATAGGTACACGACTCAACATAATGTAATGTATCACTAATGGTAAACGTTTTCCTCTCAGTACCCTGAATCTCCAATACAAAGTGGCATTAATAGCCCAAAAGTTAAAAAGCCGTGTCATGACAGTAAAAGGGTATTATTTTCTACCATACGTATGCTACCCCCCAATACCATAAGAAATCCACACTCACTGGAATAATCAGCATGTGATGTATTCACTAATGCAGAGTTTACCCAACATCTACCCACCCTTCCTCTAGGAGCTTAGATGTATTTGAGCATATGAGGGGAGGACAGCCCTCCACTGCATTAATACTCAAATTAACAAATGCTTGAAATGCAGGAAATGTGTTATTTAATGAGCGTATCCCTCAATTCAAACTCTACAATTGGGACTTGGAGGATGGTGACCTAACGATCAGTGTTTGCTTGGGACAGCCAAATTATTAGCATTAGACTCACATAAAGAGAACTTTATGCATTCTTTACACAGAAAGTATCATTAGTATATATATATATATATATATATATATATATATATACGTATTAATACTATATAAAACGATTCACAAACCCTAAAACAAGGGTACCCTTCTTATTTCTGATATTTAGTGTTGCTTTGCTCAGGGATGTGCATTTATATAGTTACAAATATTTTTTTTTATCTGTCCAACGTTTATTTTTTTTTTCTGTGTGATCTCTTTATATTATTTTTTTATTGTTGGATTCTCCTTGAACAGGTGGATTGATATGAGGACCATCCCTTTGTGACAGCTTGAATCCCTAATTGGAGCGGGGCTGGTGGGACTTGGTGTCTTCTTTCCACTCAGGCTATGGTGGTAGGTTTTATTTCCTGGGGGAGGGTTTGAAATGGTCCCGGAATGGTGTACCTGCTCTAATTTGTCAGCACTCCTTCTGTCACCTCCACCCGGCTCTCCGTGATTGATGTGTCTTTTCTCCCCACCTCCCATGAAACATTTATTTGCATCGCCCCAAAGAGTATAATGATATTATACACCTGTCTGGAACAGCGACTCATTCATGATATAAAACAAGTAACAGAAGGGAAAGCACTATTATTTTCCAACACCCGAGTTCAATAAGCAGCAGCAGTTTTATATTGATAAATCGTGTCTTACTTTGGACAAAAAGAATTTTTGCCATTTTTAAAATTCCATTTTAAGCGGTTTGAGAACACGGTGTTCCAGAGTGTAGTTTTGTCTCCAAAGCCAGGAACAGTTGCTAATGTGGTGTTGCTTAATCACTATTTTTCACTGTAAATATAGGTAGCATTTTATTACTCTTAGAGATTAATCCATTTGCACGTAATGACTTACAGGAACTGTTGTGTCTTATCTTTTTTGACATGACTACTCCATTACGTAACTACACATATATATATATATATATATTATATATATATATATATATATATATATGTGTGTGTGTGTGTGTGTGTGTGTGTGTGTCCCAGCCTCCAAATGCAGAACCACTCTGTGCTAGGGGAGAAAGCTGTAGGTTGTGTGTCTGAGGGTACATGTGTGAGTATCTGGGTGTACTTGCGTACTCTGGCCGGGATAAGTCAATTTATTGTCCATAGAAGCTGAAATAATTTGATATAGCCTTCCAAAGTCATGTACTATCTGTATACTGTCAACGGTAGTGTTGACATTCAAAAGCTTTGTTTTATGCTGGTGACCCAACCTATAAATGATATATACTGAATCATATAGACACAAAACAAATGACTAAACACCAAAAATTGCTTATAAATATAGACTATATTTACTGCGCACAGGTCAGACCTTACAATGATGTTTTCACAAAGTCCCAACTCATAGAACTCTGATGGGTGCTCAAAAACATTTCATATTCTCCTTCATTGCAATTAGCTAGGACTATATATTGGGCTATATTTAACTTTAAAATGCAGAACATGTGACAGCCCGTGAGATGTAGGTGGCTTATTACATGTTAAGTTTTGTCTCATCTAATAAACAAGGTTGCTTTGTTTTCTTCTCAATTAAACTTAAAAGCTCTGGAACTACTACCAACTGTGGTTATGTCATGAAAGCTGGAGTCTGCAGGGGAGTTGCAGTTTCAGCTCTGTGATGTTACTCTGTATCAGTGCATTTAGGGCTGAGTTGGCTCTTATTATGTATAGCACAGAGAGTCACCTCACCCGCTGACCTATGTATTCGTTTTTGTAGTACTGGGGTCAGCACTTCATCATGCAGTGAAGTTGATGAAACTTCAACTCTCCTGTAAACTTCCACATTACAGAATAACCTGTTAAGGATAATTCCTATAAAACACTATAAAATTAATAGTAAACAGTTTGTGGAACCTGTGAGGATATATAGTCTTTTGACAGCTCAAGAGGGGACTGTTTTAGTGTAAATATTGACAAGTTGTAACATTCTGTTCTACTGCATTAAGGACATTATAAGAAGCGCACGTGCCCTGGGCTGCACCCTGTATTTGTAGTAATCAGTGGTGCTATTTTTGTAATAAATAGCAATGATTTGATGGTATCTCTTAAGATAATTTTTAATGTTTACTTGCCTGACGATAAAATATTCTCAGAATTCCATCCCCGGTTGTGTCTGTATGGATCTCTATCAGGAAAATCTCAGCTTTGATCCTGGGCCTCACTGTTTTTGCCCCAATCTCGGGGTGATGGAGTGAATCCTCAGGGTCACACAGTTCCCATTCTACAATGTTGTGATCATATCTAAGACTCCTGGCATGTTATGGTTGATACCGCTGCTTAAATGCTTAAGTGATTCAAGTGTGCCTTTAAATAATGAGTCAAGGTTTCCATGAGGACCGGTTAACACATTTGGCGAGTCACTACAGAGGATCTTCATGATGGGCTACTAAAGGGTTAATATTTCAGGAACCTCATGGTCATTTAGAAAGTTCCCAGATATTGAAAGGAACCTCCTGGTTTTGCTGTACATTTACTGAGGGCTGTATGTTCTAGATCTGTTTTTTCTTTCCAACTTGGTGTTCAGCATTATGTATCGGCCTACACTGGATCTGTCTCCCCATTGCTGGAGGAAAGGCTAGTGTAAGCATATGAGATCTCCCTGTTTTACTACCTGGCAGCAGACTGTCCATGTGCAAATTGTGTCATCAGACCCCTCCCCCCCTCAACAACACTGTGATAGCTGACTGTTCTCCATGAGACTTCCTCCTGTCACCCTGCACAGCCACAGCACTGTGTATCTGAGACTTCTAACACACCCATGTCGGGATACACATGTGTGGGAGTTCGAGATGGTCATTTCCAGCATGTCACACACACTCTACTGCACACAACAATGACATGTTTGAAATGTCAGCAAGAGAGTAACACAATGTATCAACTAGGATTCTACCAAACGGTAACGTAACTTGAGCTTTTGCAACAGGCAAGCAAGAGTTAACCTGTTATTGCCTGCCTGGCATGCACAAGGACTGGATTACATAAGGTACAGGGAACTGGTGGCTGCCCATCCCCCTCCTCTCTCCACTAGCACTGCTCGCTGCCCTGTAATGTGAATCTAGAAGCAGATGCAGGAGGGGGTGGGGCCCATCTCTTCCAATCAGCTCAGTGACAGAGGCACATTAGCTCACAGCTTAAAGCCACACAACGGAAGAAGCCCAGCTTTTATTCTATTTATTAGTCATTAAACAGAGGGTTAAATCGAAAAAGCACATGAGATCGCATCATAATCGCAGGCTCAGGAAAAAAGGGTATGTGGGCTGTTTCTACT
The DNA here is from genome assembly GCF_027358695.1 of Spea bombifrons. Taxonomy (NCBI): domain Eukaryota; kingdom Metazoa; phylum Chordata; class Amphibia; order Anura; family Pelobatidae; genus Spea; species Spea bombifrons. Next base: position 88,766,456 of record NC_071091.1, on the reverse strand, counting down.
CTCATCGAGAGTTTGTCATGTTTTCCCTTCCTAGGATGTGTGACTGCTTACTGAGTGTGTGACTGCTTACAGTGTGTGTGTATCCTGTTGAAGCTGTATCCTGTGCTTGTCTGCAATCGCCCAAACAGGGCTCCTCTTTAGAGTCTACCCCAGTACCTGCCTTACTAATGCCCTAGCTGCACCCCAGTCTGCTTATTAATAATGCCCATCTCTACCCCAGTCTGCTCCTTGATAGTGCCCTAGCTCTACTCCAACCTACTTCATAATAATGCCCCACCTTTACCCCACTCTGCTCCTTACTAATGTCCTAGTTCTACCCCAGTGCCCCTACTTCTACCCCAGTGCCCTAGATCAATCTGCCTGGCAGCATCTTTACCCAGCACATTTCACTTTAATAGCGACCATTTAGAAGAATCACCGGCCCAATAGCTAAACCTGGGTGTATTGCTCTAATTTCACACGGTTTCTGCCTAGAGTGACAATGATATTTTGGGGGCACTGCCCAGGGTATGTGTTTCGGTGTCTGCACCTTATTGTAAGTAGGAGATTCTGCACCCAACACTCCTGCACAATACTGAAGATGCTCTGATCTCTTCTTTGCTCCGTGCAGCTGCACCTCTCACCCACCTCATCTCCAGCTATGGTCTACATTCATGGACTGGAACATTAATCTTCTATTTTGAGATATTAAGGGACGTACAACGGGGTGATGAAGGCAGGTGTTCTTCACGCCTCTGCCAGATGTTAACAACAATTGTGTGTCTCCTCTTCCTCCTTATGTAGGACACCTAAGCCTATGCTTGGAAGGTTTGGTGAATGTTTGATAACATTTTTCTTCTTGATTTGATAGGGTCATCATTCTCATGGCGTGTGCGGGTGCCTGCTGCATCCCTGGTATAATACACCTGTCAGCACTATATAAATGTGTGTGTGTATACCATTTTGGGATACAGCATATACAGTGAATGAAAGTGTTGTATAGACATACACAAACCCAAGCGAATACACATTGTCCTTATAACATATTGCTGGTTACATGCGTGTTTGGAACTCTTGCTGAATAATCGTGTGGCTGTTTGGTTTATGGGATCTCTGCTTGTTTAAGTCTGTGATCCCGCACTGCTGTCTGCCGCACTTAAACCCCTAGCACTTGAATAATGTTATATGGCATGTGTAATATGTTTACTGTGTTCAGCCTGCTCTGTTACCTTGGCTACATGAACCAAATGCGCTAACCCTTTAGTGGCTGGATTACAGACTTGCTGTACTCTAGTTTTACATTAGGCTTTAGTGTCCTACTGTAGGTCCAAGACTTTAAAAAAAAGTGTGAAAAAAATTCTGCCAAAATATTTTTGATTTTGATTGACTTCTGTATTGCGGTAGTTGGGACGTGTTATGTTTTTGTATGTTGGGCGGTGATTCTCTGTTAAACTTTTGGTGGTCACATTGATGGAATATTGAAAGCCGCTAGGTCATCAGCATTGTTCTTGACAGCTGTAGTGGTTTCGGGCCCCCGTACCGTATTTCATTTTATGTGGAAGCCAATGTGTTGCTATTAGTAAGAATGCTTCTGCCTGACTTTCAGAACTCTATGATTGAAGGTGGCACCCGTTTGCTGTAGCCTGTGATTGGTGTGATGTGGATTGTTGTGTCCTTCCTTGTATCTTAACTAAATACCAAAATTCAGCACCCAATCAGCATAACCGTTTCCAGTAGTAGGATTTAACCCTCTGCTGGAAAGCTCCTGCTCCGAAACGTGTACATACACACACTGAGCCTTCCATAGGGTGGTGTGGGGCCCAAGGCAAGAATATTTACCCAGCATCCCGTGTGACCAGCACATACTGCCTTGTCACCGTGGGGTAGTGTGAAAACAGCACCATTTCCAGTTGCTCCGTTTCTAGACCCCCAATCTTTAGTTTATTAACATATTTTCAGTATGAGCTACAATGTGAAACGTTCTGCTAGAATCACCAGCGATTACACATTTTGGTGTACAGAAAGAATTAGATGATAAAATACAAATGTCATTTGTGGTCTTATATTCCGACCACATCACAGAATATAAATGAATGCTTTGAAATAAAGTTCCTTTACAATTTGATTATATCATATGTTCATTTAGATTGTAAGCTCTACAGAGCAGTTTCTGTTTCTTGACATGTTAGTTTTTTTTAGTGAAAATTGTATAGCACTGTGGAGTCTATTGGTATAATAACAATAATTATTCTTATTATTTTTATTGTTATTATAATAAATAATATATATTTTCTATTTTGTCAGTTAGTATCCACATTGTACGCATAACAGTCTTTTTGTTTCATAATTTCACAGGTATCTATAAACGAACCATGACTAGACATGTATGTATGTCTTTTTCTTTTCTTTTTTTTTTTTTGCAGAGATGCCTGTGGTTTTCTTACTTGTTTAAGCAAAACAAACATTGGTGGCATTCGTATATACAGATATATATATATACATATATATATATATATATATATATATATATCTGTATATATATCTGCATATGTGTGTATATCTATATATATCAATATACATATATATATATGTAGAAACATAGAATACATGGTGTGGTTCCCTACCCTGGTCACTATTGGTTTGGATACTGTGCATGGATTATTAAGAGCCATCCCATTGCAGTATTTTGTATGCTCGAGCTTAATCTGTTTATTTGGATATATTTGATGAGTAAGATAAATGGTAGACAATTAGTGTAATTGAATTTATCCCTGCACACATGTGACTTATTAACCCAGTATATTGAAGCAATATGTCAGAACAGAGCACTGAGTGCCTTTATGTCTTAAGCTTAGTTTATAAAGACATGGTGGCTATTGGAATCGCATGTTACGGCAATATCATTACTTGAAAGTCCCACTTGTGACTTAGGTAAAACCGCTAGTCCTGGTTCGCATCCCGCCTATGGTATAGCTATGTGGAATACAATTATTAAATATCAGATGTTTTTTAGTTTTATGGATACTGAGAACATCAACTGAATTTATAGCACTGCACTGGGATTACGTGCCCTATAATCACAAATAACACATTGGTTTCTATTAATATGTAGTGAAGATAAGGGCATTCAATAGCACAAATATGTGTAGGTATTTTTATAAACAAGGCATAATACTTATCACCTTAAAGGTTCCATTTCACAGACAAAATATTAATCACACTGTCTAATATGCTTAGAAAATAAGACCCGTCATTTCATTCTTTTTTTTTTTTTTTTTTTTTTTTTTTTTTTTATATGAAGGTTTACATAAAAGATACTATTACTGTTATATTCAGTACAATAGGTGGAACACATAAACACATAAAACCAATACACATGAAAATAAGTCACAATCTGTCATGTGTTTTAGTGAATAGACTATTATGAGAAGCATGGAAAGAATGTTGCAGTTTATCTGGTCGGAGTTTCCATGTAACACTTTGATGACATCCATCTAGCATGTATTGGATATTTCGATGTGGGATCAACAGCCTGTGGATACGATATACATTGTTCATCCGCTGATATTAGCAGACACTGCTGTAGATGATAGAAATTAAGTTCCATGTTTGAGCATGAAGTTGCATTACGAGGCTTTACATCATACATCACACTGCGTTAAAACTGTACCGACACCTTTTTTTACAGACCTGTTGTATCCAATGTGGAGACTTAGTTTGAGGAAGACCGATTTATGGATTTCTTTTGTTTTAAGGCAGTGATGCAGCTTAATCTAGGATTCTACAATGCAATGTAGATACAAAGACTTACACTGGCAAATTGTAAGGGACTATAAAGCAAAGCCACCAAGCAAAGTCAATTTCTATAATGACACTTCTCTGGCCACTACAGGGAGAAGCAGGCCCTGTGCCAATTGTGTATTCTATGAAAAAGGTTTTTAAATTTTCTCCATGTAAAGTATATACCAAAAATTGGCTTGATTTGCTTAGTAAGAATCAGGGTTGGGGCCTCTGTTTAGGATAATAGCTATTTCTGATTCTGACTTTTTTTGGGACACTTAATTGGCATGTTCTTAACAAACTGATATAAAGTACTTTCCTGAGTAGTTGGATGTGAAAACTCACAGAAGGGAATCAGTTTCTGGGTTAAAGCAACCCTGTCTGTGCTACATGGAACCCTTCACAGCACCCTTAGAACCCAAATTCATTCGGGCACTCTTTACAGATGGTCCCAGGAGCCGGCCAGCCGAGCATGGGCCGGCCCAAAATGTATCAAACATGGCTGCTGGCACAATGTGAGCCTAGCTAAAAGGAAGAGCTCTAAGCTCAGTATGAGCGTGGTGGTGTGGGAGAGTGAGGTATAAGAGAGTTAGGTATGATGTGTGATTGATAGATTGAGGTGTAGTGGAGTGAGAGGGTGAGGTGTAGTGTACCCACTTCTGATTGGTTAAGGGAGGGTTATTCTATTTTATTTGTAACAGACAGTGACAGCACAAACCCCAGTGTGTGGTTTCATTTATGAATGGCATACATTGTAAAGCTGAGTAACTTTTTTTTTTTATAAAAGTGAATACCTTAAAAAAATTTCTTTATTTATACATAATGCAGACTATCCTGATTTACCAAAATAACATCTTTAGCAGAGCCATTAGTGGTGTAAAGTATTGTTTTGTAGTACTGTCCATGTGCTTTTGCTGTGTTCTTCAGTAGAACATTGTCTTTTGACAGATCTAACATTGATATGTTTACAGATGTTGTAAATGCATATTTTGCCATTGTTCTGTATTATGAAGCTTTAAGTGCATACATTTCCATTGGTTTTTCTCTATTTGTAGATGCCAAACTACTGAATCACCACTGACGATGCCTGCACAGTATGATTCCCGTGTGTAAATACAGTGTTTCTAATACAGTCAGTGATTTCATATGGGAAAAAAGGGTTGTTTATTTTGATTCCACATCAGTACCTTCACTTATGTGTAATTACTCTCAGTAGCAACACAATGAAACAATTTATATGAGTTCTCAATGGTTTACCCATAAACTATTTGATCTGCTTCACAGCAGAAGTCTCTTGCTTATAGCAATAATGTGAATTAAGCAACTGTGCTGGGCAGATCTTTTTACCCCCCCCCCGGCCCTAAAAGAGTTATAGATATCTCTATGAATGATAAGCTCCATATTTAACTGAGTTCAGGAACTAGCAAGGAAAACTTTAATATCAAAGATTTACTGCCGGTTTAGTAGAAATTTGATGTCTGCCACAGCCAATGAACTGGTTCTATTATGAAGATTGGAGAGAGTGGAGTACTCTGCGGAGCCAAAATATGCCAAGCGAGTAGCGACACTGCACTTGTTGCAGTCATTGTGCTAGAGACGTGACCAGTGGTGTTTTTCTTGATCTGTTGCTTGTCATTGTGATTTTATGTGACGTGATGTTAGTCCATGGCTTGTGTAACTGTTCTCCCTACTCAATATCATTTGTATAAGATCCATCTTCCAAAAATTAGAGAATATTGGCCTTCGGTAAGGACAAAGGGTATATGCCACTTTGTGATTCCCTACCCACTGTTATGTGGGCTTCCTTATTGGCAAATGCCTGCTACGTTATACATAACTTTGAACATAGCACAGAATTAGAACTGCATAAACCTTGGGAAGATACATGCCCGCAGTTTCATTTTATCCTGACAATTCATTTTCATTGTATTGAAGGATTCTGGTGGCCATTATGTGCTGTATATAACCAGGACCAGACTGGGGATAAAGAAGCAGCACCTTAACAATGACCAAACGCTGGCACTCCTTCAAACGAAATATCATAAAAATGGTACAATTAATCTTTTATTCCGGTCCGTTGTCCCATAGTAAAAAATGTCAAATTTCAAACAAAAAGTAGTAAACACACCAGCCGATGGAACCCATAAATATCACAAAACAGAGAACCTGCTGCTGGGCATATCCAGCCAGCGGCCGCACCTGATATGCCACTGGACCAGCAGATTGGCTGGGTTGGGGGCTCTGTCAGCTACTGCCCCACCAGACATTTGCCTGGTGTGCCTATCCTGGTCTGTATATAGCTGGTTTTTTTGTGTGAGAAAAATAAAAAGATAGCAGGATGTTGCAAATCACTTAATTGAGTATAAAGATGTGTGTGCTGTGTCTCCTTGTTTGTATATTTCATAGTGTAATCATTACATCCTTGTCATATGTCCTAGTTAAATAATAGCTGCATGGTTGCATATGGCTCATCATGGTATCCGGTTCCACGTGTAAGCCGGAGGTTTGTTAATACAAGGTGTAAGATGTCAGAGCCATTTCTGGAAGGTAAAGGCAGGAGATGACACATTGAAAACGCCACAGTTTCAGGATAATAGTAGTGACTGGGCAGTGTCCTTTGTAAGATCACTGGGGTACATGTGATAACAATAGTTTGTCTTGTGATTTTATATAACTAATATATCATTTGGTGTCATCTTCTTTTAACAGCTGTTCCACCAAGCTGCCCCACTGTCCCGCTTTTGAGGGCAGTAGGGATTGTGGGCAGGTTGGGGAGATCAAAAAGTCTCCCCAGACTGCCCCACCGAGTTGTAAAATTGGTGGAGGTCCATGCTTTTGCAGCACAGACCTGAATGACATCTCCTATGTGGCCTCCTCGCAGTGCATTGAAGCTGTGTTCTGCCAGAACACGACGATGGGGAACCATCCAACGCTTTTGGGATGAATTGGAAAGGAGATTGAGAGCCAGGCCTTCTCATCCAATATCAGTGCCTGACCTCAGAAATGCTCTACTGGATGAATGGGCAAAAATTCCCACAGAAACACCCCAAGATCTTGTGGAGAGCCTTCCCACAGTATTGGAAGCTGTTATAGGTGCAAAGGGGAGACCAACTACATATGATTGTCTATGTATGTAGAATGCGATGTCATAAAAGTCCCTGATGGTTTAATGGTCAGGTGTCCCAATATTTTTGTCTATATAGTGCAGATGTAGTTTTCTGTAAATGTAGAGTATATGTATCTTGGTTTTCATGAAATTAAGAAAATAATATGTTTGTAAAGGTTATCGCAACATTATTTGCTTTCGGAAAATCAAGCAGATGCACTTTGGGGTGCAACTCATCAAAAGCTTGTCTTATTAAATAGTGGATGACATGATATCAGAAAAAGAATGTAAAATGTGATAACCCCACATTAATTCCACATTAAATATTCCATGCTTATATACCTTTAATACCACCAGCGGGGCAGTTTTTCATAGTACAGCTAATACCCGATATATTGTTACTCACAGGAGGCTCAGCCATATTGCTGTTGTACGTACGAAGTCCTATGAGTGAAAATCATTTGTATAGCTTTGAATGTGATGTACACCCTGCCAGAGTTTAAAAAGTATATATTTAGCATTGGAATTCAGGGCTTGCACAACTAAGCTGTGGTTTCCATGCTTATTTGCTTGTACCAACACACAGAATGACTTTTAAACATGATGGATTATATAAACATTTGTTTTCATATACAAATAACTACCTAAATTCATGCCTTATACAATATATTTAATATATTGAGTTATTTGTACCCGTTTCCAAGGTGACACCTTTACTACCAGTCATAGAGGTTAGGTTAGCCCCTGACGAAGCCATTTTGGCGAAACGCGCGTCGGGTGACTGCACAGAGGCTCTCCAGCGTTGCCCCTGGTAGATTAGACAGTTAGACTTTATGAACGATTGGGTTACTATACGTTCCGGTCGATGTACGGTGTAGGGAGGCATAGACTTGTATTTAGGACTTGTACATTGGGACACTTATATCTGTGCTATCCTATGGGCTCTGTGGAGTTGTGTTACTTATGTTTTATTGAGTGCTTTACTACTAATTATGTTTTTATGTGATTGGTGGTTGGCTGGGGGTGATGTGATTTCGTTTTCACTTTATTTTTGGGTTATTTTATTGAATATAATAAGAGTAAACTTTTAATAATTCATTAGTTTTTCTTTCTCTTTGTGATCGGTGTAAGTTAGACGGGGTTTCCCCACCATATAGCAAACTATGCAGCATTTTTTATTTTAACAATAATTAAAATGGCATTTGTAAACATTGACGATCCTTGGTGCCTAATGTGTTGCGCTAAGGACGCTTTTTGGTTTGCTAAGGAAGTCTTGTTCCTCAGTAGGGAACAGGTTACTGTCCGAGACAGGCTGTCACAGGCTGATCCTCAGCTTGCTGAAAGACTACTCCATCGTTGACCATCTTGAAGAGGAGGATTAATTCCCAATCCTCACTCTCCTGATCATCAGCCCTTGGACATTTGTCATATCAGCCATCGCCATGTGCTTTTCCCGCCTCAATGCCACTATTTTCTGTTCTGTGTGACAGTTTGGTTTTTTATGTAATGTAAGTTCTGTTCTTTAACCCTTTGGGACTATTAAGTCATCTAAAACATGCTCTGGATGACAGAAGACATAATAGTATGTCCTATGGTTTTTTGCTGCCAGTACACGGAAAATCAGAGTGTCATTCAGCATCTTTGGGGTCTTCCCTGTCAGCAGGAGCTGGTTTACACTAGAATAATGGAGAACGTCTGAACATTGCCGGCTGTGTCAGTCCTGACACTGGTGGAAACAATATTAAATGTCAAAAGGTTCCCAGAGGGGCTGATCACAGATACTGTGATCAGCAATACAGGCCAATGGATGGTGTTTCTCCCTTTACAAAGAAAGTTTGGGTGTTTTTTTTTTGCTGGTTTTTGTATCTAATTTGTACTAAATGGCAGAGCACACAAAAATGGTATAAAGAAAAAGCCCTATCTTTCCTTGAAAAATGGAAAAGGGAAATCATGGGTGAACAAAGATATGCTAAAAATGGCAAACCCTGTGTCACGAGAAGATTAAACACGTTTTATAATACGCTTTACTTAAAGTAGTGTTCTGTTGATTCTAAACATATTATTCTGACTTGTGTTGTTGATCTGGGATACATTAATACCCAGCAATCATTTTGAAATGCTAGATAAGAGGGAATTCAGGGGAAAAAAGAGGGTAAGAGGGATTTTCACCCATCATGTCCCATCAGTGTGTGGTTTAGTTCAAGGGATCGCTGCGATTTGAGCCTCTCGTATATCATCCTCCGCTTCCTCGCTGATTGGTAACAGCACTGGGATCAAAGTTTTACTTTTGAACCTTTGTACCAACACTAGTCAAATCCACTGCTGACTTGTGGCCGTATCTCCTACAAACACAGCCCCCTGCACACGTTTCCTAGTATTAATAGCGCCACACGACAGATCTTCTCGTCTTATATGAAATAAGAGGGTGTGTTTGCCTTTAAATACATTAGTATAAGTTAAAAGGTTAAACATTTGCTTTGGTGACAGTGCTAATAAAGCCGGTCCCCTGTCAGCTTCTAAACCGTATGACAGGGAAAGGCAGATTTAACAGGCCAATAAGCAAGTATATCAGAGGCTATGTTTCTAGGTAATAAGGCCTCAGGGATATTGGAAACCTATTATTATTATTCATTGTGTTAAATAGCACCATAATATTCCGCAGCACCGTGCAGTGGGTACTATTAAAATGTCCGTAATGCCCTGTTAAAGGTGGGTTTTTGTTGTTAAAAGAAGAACTAACTATTTCACGCTAATTTCCATTCTTTCTTATTTTTCCATCAGTTGTGGATACAATGTGTGAATTTCACGTGTTACACTCCTGCGTGAGCGCAGCCGGAGGGGCATTTCCATATTAAGGAGCCGGTGAGTTGACGCGGACGTGCTTTCTTGGGCTAGAAGTGGCCCAGCTTCACTGCGATATTGGCAATTGCTTTATCTTACAAATGTCAAGCAGAAGGTAACTATTGAATTGGCTTTTACACAAGTCTTCCTTATGTCTGGCACACATTGTATAGCAACTTATTCGGTCCTTTTAATTTTTCACATTTAAGGGACTCAAATATTGTTTTTTATTCACTAAAGCTGAAGTTGTTTGAAGTTCTCTATGCATGATAAAGGGAAGACCCCCCCGGCAAAGACCTTTCTCACTAGCCAGCGCCCATCTCTCCTCCGCTCCCTGCCACCTGGGCGCTGTGCACCCCGTTCACCCGCCTGGGCACAGCCCTGTGCGTGTGTCACACTCACCCGTACTTGTGTCACAGAATGACCAGTTGCGACAATGTGCTTTTGCATTGGACTTCCTTTAGGATGGAAATGCCCAGTGTCAAAATATCTTCTCCTTCATATCTGTTCAAGCTCTGTTCTTTTTTGTATTTCTAACATTATCTCACACAATGCTACATTTCATAATTGATTTAGCTCTCTGGCGTTGCACAGCTTACCACGATCATGTTCAGTCATAATAGTTATTTTATGTGGCATCAGCCAATGCCACACAGTCAAGCAAAGGCCAATGTGCTCTGATTGACATCCCAGTCAAACAAAAAATATTGATTTATTGACTCGTTATTATTATAAATAAAAGATTAAATTAAAAAAAACTCTAATGCAGACGTGCAAATTTGTAGCACTTTATGCCGTGATGTATGGGTGTGTAAATATATCATGGTGGAGCTCTTCAAACCTCTTCTCATGTATAACTCCAAACAGACCCAGACTGCCCATCAGGCACAGCGGGCAGATTTTACTGTGAGTAATCCTGGTAACAAAGTTACCGTTGAACATACTTGACAGTTTGTCTGGATTTAGCTATAAATTATTGGCTTATCTGGTAGCATGATCATACGACATGTACTAAAAACGGACTATTGCCAATTCTCAAAGTGAATCAGCTATGGAGACCTGTGGTTATCATTGTGGGAGGCTATTTATTTGCATTTGATATTCACAGCTTAATTAGATTTCTATGAAAGCCCATATTACACCGTGTTAAAATCTGTTGCTGGAAGTGGCAGGTCTGTGTAAGCAGTCCCTCTGTGCCAACAAAATCTCCTCTGCAGTCTTGCTATGTTACATAGAAACATAGAGTTTCACAGCAGATAAGAACCATTTGGCCCATCTAGTCCTTTTTTATGGTTATTTTTATGATATAATCTTCCCAAGTGAGGGTGAAATGGGACATTTTTGGAAGCTCGTTTTATTAGGGTACTCGTTAGACATGCACACTGACCAAAAACTTTTCGGTTTTGGTCCATTCTTCACCAACCCTCCCTCACTATCTCTCATTTACACTCTTATTCCATCTCACACTGTCTCTCAATGTCTCTTTACCTTCTCAGACACTAGCTTCTGTGCCCCTTACTCCTTTTTTGCTCCACTTCCCTTGCTTCTTTTTTCTTTCTTTCTTTCTCCTGCTTATCTACTCTGTTAACATGACCTCCACGAAGCGCTTCTGCCATAAGGTGAAGCCTCCGAACACAACAACTTCCCCAATAGGTGAAATGAGGAGAGGGCGGACTTGTGCAGAAGCGTTTCTTTCTCCATGGATCCGTCTGCATTATTCTGGCCTCTTGGAGTACCTCCGCAAAAGGGCTGGGCCGTGGAACACTCACAGGGACAGCCTCCTCGATATTATACTCGGGGGAGAGGGTGTGCGTGGAGGGTCTGCCCTTTTGCAGAAGCGCTCCTGGAGGCCAGGCTAATGGAGAGGATAGTGAGGAGAAGCGGGCCAAGAAAGAAGACAGAAGAAAGAATACAGAAGAACAACAAGAGGAAAGAGAAGACAAGTGGAGCTGTGGAAAAGGAGACATGGAAATGGTTGGAGGAGCAGGTATGGAGACATTAAGAAAGAGAGAGTGTGTGAGAAAGCATGAGTAAAAAAACAATAATATGCAAATGGGAATTCAAAGCTCATTTTCGTTTTTGTTTTGTTGTTGCTCCCGCCTCGTTTTTGAACATTCCTACAAATTAACAAAATTAGAAAGTTTTGTTAAAATGAAAGTTCATACAAATCAAAATAAACAAGTCTAGTGCTCATTATATTGTGGTTAATATGTTGACATAAGACACCTAGGGTTATTATAACCCTCTCTCATTCTCTTTTGTTTAAATAATAAAGAGAGGGAAAATAAGCTTGACGCAAATGTAACCTTTCCCCCTTTTATTAAATAAAGATTTGGTCTAAACCTCTTTTTTAGTTTTGAATATATTAAAAATACTTAGTTGGTGTTGGGTGAGGTTTGATTTTCTTTCAAGGAAGAGGTAGTGTTCATAATGTTCGCACTAGAATTTTATTGTATGTTGTTATACCCCACCATTGCTGATTGGACCAGCAGGTGATATGTACAAACACATGCGCATTAAATAACTGAGCATTAAATGGGGCTTAGTTGGTAAATAAAGAGTTTGTACTTGAGACTTCTCACTGACTTCACTAAACACTCCAAACCTCAGCAGGTTAATCAAATTATTACGTGTATTCACTAATTATGATATATCTATCTATCTATCTATCTATATATATATATATATATATAAATATATATATATATATATATATATATATATATATATATATATGATATTATAGATCTAGCAAATCTATGATCTAACTTTAATATGTTGGTGTCCTTCTATTACTTTCTCTTACTTTCTCCTCAAAGTGTTGCTATACGAACATTACAAATTCTATATTTTCTGCTATAACTGTTTTGATGTTTGCCTCATGCTTAGCCTAATAAGCCGAAAAGGCTTGTGAGTTTCATGTGGCCAACGGGGGAAAAAAAATGCTTTTGTCTGAAGAGAAAGCCACGATTTGGTTTCTTTTTCATTTTTTTTTTGCCTTCTCTAGCAGCCTCAGCACAGAAACAAGAGGAATTTTCGAGCGCCCCTCCCTGTCAGTAAAGAGGGGGGTGGCGTGGATCTCTCAGCACTTACCCAGGGATTTGTGTAGCTGGTTTGCCAGCTGTCACTAGGAGTAGAGGACACAAGATAAGCTCAATGAAGGAATGTTGTAACCTAGCGTATGTACATTGGTTTGTGTTGGGGCCTAATGGAGCGTACTTTGCTTGTCTCTTTTACGTTATGGCAGCATATGTGATCCCACAAAGCTGAGAGACTTCCGAGCTAGAACGTCTTCCAGCTAGAACTTCTTTAGTAGCCGTGCATTATTCCATGCCGTGTGTCCAGAAGTCTTTAAGCACCAGTTACCGTGTGCTGGAAAGTATACTATAGGGCCTTCTTCTGTCCTAAGGAACTCAAATCACAAGGTGCAGGCACTGCAGTCACAGCTAGGCTGGCAGTCGTGATTGGCTATGACAAGTCCACTTCCGTCAGACTCTCGAGGCAAAGTTCCTTGTGAAAAGTTCTGTGGGCAAGGAGCACATGCGAGGTGTATACGGTGGTTCCCCTCCGTCTCAACCTGTCTATCTGACATGCCTGTCCTGCACGGAATATTTTAGAGCTACTGCATTTGAACAGGGCCTGACTGCACGGTTTCGCCTGCATATATTTATGATTGCTTTTGGTGGGTCATCTTTGTTGTTTGGACAAACCAATACGTAAAACCTACTTTAAGCGATTTTGGGTGCTTTCAGGACCAAACGAGCGTGTAATACACTTTAAGGACACCCCTCTGGCAAAAAGAAGAGCTTAATGTATTGTTTTAAAAACGCTGAAAAGTATTGTGACCAAAAAACTGGCACGTGCAGCATGTGGTTTTGGCATTGCTGAAAAATGGAACACCTGCTAAACAAATTGACGTGTTGTTGACTTCAGTGACGTGAGTCTTATTGAACGGTAAACCCAGTCGGTGATTGGAACATACACACTTCTAACTAGACACAGCCCCTATAAATAATCGTGTCTAAAAGGTGGTCGCTCCCTGTTTGATGTCAATGTAGGCATCGAGCTCTTGTGCACATCACCGGCACGTTGTACAGGCTTCTTCTGCACTCCTGTTATTTAAAGGCCAGGTTCTTCACACTGGGTTTTTTTTTGAGTGACCGGCAGTGCTTCTCTGGTCCAAGCAGGGCCCGTGGTGGTCACAATTATTTGAGCTCCTGGGAAATGTTTTTTGGAGGTGATGCTGTCAGCATTTGGCTTGATGACTCGGGAATGTCTGCATGTATGCGTGATCATGGAAGTTATGTAGTTTATTGCTTATGAGTTCAATACAATGGAATGGAAGTGAAGGAATGCCTGGCCCTCACTGTCTCTCATGGTGTTTACACGCCAGTAACATGACAACATGACAAAGAAACCTAATGGTTAAATGAGAACTTTCACAGATTTTATCACAACTAAATTTATCACGACTGTGCCATTTGTTTGTCGGTATAATTGTGTAAAAATAAGGCACTACTTTACCACAGGGATGTCTAGATCTGTGGTAAAACTAGCAAAACTTATGAATTTCCTGTCCTGAAGCCCTTTCTTCCATACAGACCCCCTACAACAGCTGTGACCTAACAATAAGGGACAGATAACCTAATGGGGAGGAATAATCATAGATTCCAAGAGCAGGAAGTTCAGTGCCTTTCCCCATAGTGGTACACATAAGGTGGGTTTCTTAATACATATACATTGCTTACACTATTATGTAAGTAAATACACTAAATTAAACATGGAACATGTACGAATTTAGAAAATTGATAGATTTGCTTTAAGAGCAAAATAAATATGAATTTCTGGGATCCTAATTTTTTTTTTTGTATTTGAACATCTGAGGCGTTTGTAAATGGGAAATACCAGGAGTCATTTTAGTTCCATGAGTGGAGTGGAGTCCAGGAAATGTCATTCAACGGGCTGTAAATGTGATTCCAGAGCATGTGTTATTGTTATGATGTGACTTATGTGTGAGTAATGGTCAATACAGCTTTACTGTGTAACTCCTGCCACAAGTTACAGTGGCAGGAAGTGTTATTGTACTATCTATGAACAGTAATCCTCATTTTACATCAAGTTTGTTTGACCACACAGGCTTGTTGTTTTTTCTCTAACGTGTAGAAGTCAATTTATTTAGTATTGATTGGTTAGTAGCCCCAGGTATGAACATTGGTAATCAATCAACTGTTGGGTTGTAGTACATTCTTTAGACAAATCTGTTATTTAATTGTGGCCACATGGTGTGTATGATTGGGCTTGTTCTTTGTGACCCTGGGTATATTTAATATACATTTGCTTTAATACATATATTTCGCCCAAACACGGGGTTTGACAAAAGTCGTGTCTCCATGTGTTGTTGGAGTACAATTTCCATGAGCCATGGCTAGGCTTTTGCCAGTATTCTTTTGTAATTTCCAGCTATATTACATATGATGTTATGTTTGGGGCATACTATGAAATAGTATTCATTAATAACATTTCCTGGGCACTCATTAAAAGTGTCTGCACCATCTTGTGAGCACCAAGGTCTGGGTGTGAAAGGTGACACCTTTATTATTTGTGGTGGTCCTATGGGTACAGTGATAATTATAGCACTGTCTCGATCATTAGCATCTCGGGCAGGAACTGATCTTATGTTCCGCTGTGATTATTGTATTCAGGTTTTCCAGGACGCATCTTATCTTGGTTGGAGTTTGGTGCGATACTGTGATGAAATATGGCAACTGACATAGTGGTCAGAGCACTACCGGATAGGCAAGTTAGATTGCAGTCTGGGACACTGAGCTGGCAGTACATAGTTTACCGAGCTCTCTGGAAACTTCAGGGGTGTCTCTGTTAGTGATAAGAAAGCCATTCAGCCAAACCAGAGATCCACAACTCTAGTCTTCAAATAACCCCAATTACTGGTTTCTCCTCGCATTAAAAGCAGGAGAGTAATTCATCTGAAAACCTCCATGGCTGGTGGATCTTGTGGTAGAAAGTTAGACTCTTCACTGGCCCACTATGGATGATACA
Source organism: Spea bombifrons (assembly GCF_027358695.1). Taxonomy (NCBI): domain Eukaryota; kingdom Metazoa; phylum Chordata; class Amphibia; order Anura; family Pelobatidae; genus Spea; species Spea bombifrons. Next base: position 88,750,693 of record NC_071091.1, on the reverse strand, counting down.
TATTATGTTTAAAGAAATATTAAAACAATAGGGTATCTGGACCCCCTACTGGTTGCATAACAAGTCACAAAATTTTAGATTTTAATTATGCATTTTTTCATTTTTACAGCGGTAATTTAAGATTTAGATCACTTAGTCTGGTACATTTCAGCTGTAACCTATACATATATTGCAAACAGAAGTTAAAAATTCTTAATTACGTGGCAAGTTTATGGATATAATAATAGGACCACAGGTACATGGATGGTAGTCAAGACCTCGTAGTATTTGAATAGTCGAAAAAACATCACATCGGTACTCAAAGAAACATTACAACTGCGATTTTGACAGCAAGAACCCTATGACTCATCTAATCTGCCCAAGTTCTAGACTATGACCTCTTGTCCTAACATTTCTCCTCCTTTTGAAATATACACCCCCTGTAACTGATTTTGTTCTAATGTTCTGATCCTAACTAATTTTACTATTGCAGAGTTTACAGTAGGGCAAAAGACAGAAGCCCTTGTTGTAACCCCCCCCCCCATAAAATGCTGTTTGTGGAGCCAGCATGCTTGCCTTTTTTGGCTATGTACTTCCCTTTCCGGCCAGTTCCTTCTGGAATGCCTCCTGCTCCAGACTGTCAGAAACATTACACACCCTGCAATGACACGGGAACGAGGGATTGTTTAGAAACAGCACAGTATTTCACACATCCATCCCAGAATAAACATTTTAATGCAGCTCAGCGGTTCAGTGCAAGACTCTGAAAAGTATGATTATATGCGAGTGTACATTGGTAGATTGTCTCATCCGACTGTCCATTGTCTGGCTGTAGCCCCTAAATGAGTGAGCAATTCTCTCGGGAAAGGTCCTCCAGCTACTGTTCTTGTGCAGAAGAGGAATGTGGATTATGGATCTGCACACATGATACATTCTGCATTCTCACATCTGCCATGAATCGAAAAAGCTTTGTTTTGTGCTTAATGTTTAGAAAGAGTACAAATTAGGCATTGCATCAGCGTAGTAAAGTAGGTCTGTAATGTACTCAGGAAGCAGTAATTCAGCCATTAATTGCAGGCTAATGTGTGCTTATTAAACCATCTTCTCGGTTGCATGTTGAGGAGTTTGCACTAAAACATTCATGAGCTTTCCTCTGCGCGGTTTGGAAGTGGAATATTCCGCTTTAACACTTTCGAAAGGGAAAGTGAAATTTATTCAACGAACCAGAGAACTCATACTTACAAAAAGACAATTCATAATGTGCAGTGCTGCAGCCTCAAATGGTGAGAGATCTCGGCATTGTTGATGGACCGTCAGTTGTGTTACAGTATATTACACGCATACAACGTGTCAATTCCACGTGCTGCTGCCTCAGCACCGTGTAATATTCTCCCTATCTCAATATCCTTTTAGACATCCGTCTGTGGCTGCTTGAACACTTCTGGAGAGCCCTTCCCCCAACCAAATATATTTATTATTTTTATTATTATTACTACCATTTATTTCTATATTAGGAAACATGTTAAGGCTTTGCAAGACAAAGACTTTCATGTGTTGGTGGTTATTGTTGATGATCACATTCATATCGGTAGGTTGGGGGGAGGGTGATAAATAAAATGATAAAGCTGTGACGTATGGGATGAAATTGAATTCATTTGTATTATTATTTTTTTGCTTCTACTCTCCTTAAAGACATATGTATAGGGAGTTAAAAAAAAAAAACATGTCCACTTATAATATCAGGTCAACCAAATTTTTATAAGATTAAAATTTTAAAAGAATAATTCAGTACTTGCAATTGCTATAAAATCAGAACAGATAAAATGGCCCAAAAACTGTTTTATCTTATATTTTTTGCAAGAATCGACTGTAGTGATCAAAATCAATAGAAATGTATGTACAAAAAGTTGTGTATATAACGTGAAAACATCCCATAGTTACTGAATTGTATATTTAGCTTCTCGTGTTCCAACGCTACACTAGATGTGTCGAGAAGGTTAGACGAGTTTTGTACCAGAAGCACATAACAGGGGATATGCCTAATTTTGCTCCTGTATAAAGGGTGTTACTAGCCTTTTTAAGTACATATGTTGTTGATATGATACTGGTGGTTTATTTTGTAACATTTATTTCCAAAGTTAAGAAGTATTTTGACATCAGCGTACCTCTTTATACAGCTTGATTGCACCTTTTCATTGAAGTTGTACTTTTTGGTGTGAGCCACGCATTCCAGAAACGTTTAACGCAAACCAATTTATAATCTCAATTTTGCATGTTTTACCCCATATCTGCCCCTTTTGTGATTAGCATTGTGTCTCAATATAAAAGGGCATTTCTGAGATGGATTTCCTAGATGTTGACTTTATGTGGAGTTTCAGGTGTGATGTTTTCTCTGGAAGACCAATGCCTCCTCTTTGCTCATTGCCATGTTCTTGGAAGTACCGTAGGCGCTGAAGTATTTGCTTTCTTAAGTGTCACAACTGAGCTGGAGAATTCTCGTGGCCTTATTTAAACCGTTCCTGGGCCTGTGAATCAGTTCTGCTTTCATGGTCCTATTCAGAATATAAAAGCATACATCCCCCATACTGCTGATTAATTATGAAGAATTATGCTTTGTGCATTTACTTAAATGGTTTCTAGGAAATGGAAAGCCCGTCTGTTGCCATACAAACAATATTTGTTTCAGCTTGGAAAGGATGTTGTATTCCCTGGTGCTTTTCATTCAATAAGTATTCAGCCCAACTCTATACGTCCATCTTCTGCCTTGTAAGGGGGTTAATTTCAATAATGTCAAGGGTGCTTTTGTGAGAAACTGCGGGCTTCGTTCTTGTTGCCCCTTGTTTAAAGATGGTTCTATTTCCAAAGAAACTGAAAGGTAATGAAATGTCTGTGCTTTTATAAACCCTTTGACGTCAGTTGCTTTGGGCATCTAGCAAGTGTTTGGCACAAGTGGCAAGTGGTCAAGCACCTGGCATAAGGTCATCTCCTTGTGAGCTGACCGGACACTGCGAGTATAGATGTGATTACCTGTCTGGTACACTTTTTTTGCAGGTTTACTATAATTACAGGTCGGTGGAGGGACACAGACTTGGCAAAGGGATGGACACGCTTGAAACCCTGTGTATAACCCTTACTTTTGACCATACAATGTCATTTTGGAGGAGAAGCTCACTGGGATAGACTTATCTAATGTATAGAGAAGTCACAGAAATACAATGTTCTATAGAAATCGTGGATTAAATGTCCATAAATAATGCCTTAACTTCCTAAACAGGTTTATTAAGTGCGGCCAATAATCTAGGTTATCGGGTACAAAATATTTTTTTTCTGTAGGCTGAGTCTAGGCATTATAAAGAAATCTTTCAGCAGACAGGGCCTGGCTCTATTCCCCTATCACTTTTGTAGGATCAGTAAGACCAACAGTAAGACCAACAGCTGGCTATTGTGACCAGTGTTTAGGCTCTTGGCCACTGGCAAACGTTCATGTGCAATGCCCAAACTGGACGCTACGAATGCATGGAAAGAGATCCAGGGCATTCCATTTAATGTAATGGCATGCATTGTTATATGTTGTGATGCAAGTATGCATAGCATTTAAGTGTTATGGCATAACTGGAATTACAAGTTTATTGTAAGTACATTGTAGAAATTTAACCCTCTCCCTCTCTGTATTTAATTTGCTCTCTGCTTCCTTTTAGACATCCTCGTTATTTAACACCTTTACAGAATACCATCATTGCCAGCATTGGCAGCTATGCTTGGTGGTGAAAAGCCTTACACTGTTCTACATGAAAATCAACCTACTAAAATGTCACTCGATAACTTTCAATGGAGAACACTAGGTCAGCAGATGAATTAAGCTTAATATGAAGACATACCAGTCATTTTTGTAATCACACAATTGGATTGTTATGTTGCACAGGTAGGCATGCTGGCAGTATTGTGGCATGTGCAGTACCAGACAGTGGCCCAGTTCTTTGAGTCATCATACGAGCCAAGCTGAATTTGTCTCTGAAAACACAGGTCCTTTTGGGCTCATGAGCAGGGTGTTTTAGCCACTTGGCCTTGGCTTCTACCTTCTAGTCATTGAGCTTGAGGCCTCTCCAGCTTGCCCAGATATATATGCAAATTGTATGTTAAAAAGACTTTTTCTTCTTTCATAAACCTCCCCATCTCGTATGTGGTTGACATATCAGCTAGTTTGGATGCTAAAAAACAGAAATAATGCATGCATTTTTACTTTCTCCAGTTCCCTGTGGAACTTCGTTCTTCTTTGGCCATGCGTGGTCTGAGTTGGCACACGTTGAAGATGTTGTAAGAACTGGGTTATTTGTAGTACTGGGAACCTTCCAGTTCCAGTTGATCCACTGTGACTGCCATGTCCTGTGTGTTCTGAAGGTGCCATCATTGTGGTTTCTACATGGAATACCTTGGAAGTAACAATGGACCATAAACTGAATATTTCAGAAACTGATTTAAAAACGGCACAATTCTGTTTCCTGTGATAACACAAATCACAAACTGTGCAAGGATCGCAGCTTTTAATGCTCTGAGTTTGTAGAGCAGAATTTGATAATCTTGAGCATATAGGTCTATCCTGGTTTTAAATCCACAGAGATAATTAGTGCTGACAGCTCTTAATGCAGCTTTTCGTAACTGATTAGGACAGGGTCGTCAACAGGTAGTTCGTCAGCCCATGCTTAACTCCAAATAATATCAGGCTCAGTCTGAAGAAGGTACTGCGATGCTGTGGGACAGGCATTTCCCAAAGTTACTGGACTTAATGACTGGATGCTCCACATGCACATTGGACTTTTAAATGGTTTGTCATGGTCAGCATTGCCCATGATCCAACATATTGCACTCTTTCTTGTGTAGGACACCTGCCTTCCTCTAGGTAGCTAGCTTGTTTGAGCAGGGCCTCCTCACCTGTTATTTCTGTCCAGGTTGTATAGCTCTATGGATTATGATGGTGCGAAATATATAAATTGTTGAGCCAAGCACCACCTTTTTGTTATATGACCTCATTTATTGGTATAAATCATTTTAAAGTGTATTCAGCTGTATATTCTGGTAACAATCCATGTTATTGGGCTCCCAATGGTTCACTTCTCCATGGGCAGGTTGGGGAGGTAAGAGGTCTCTCTTGTGACTCGCTAGTTACGCAACAGAGGTCCACACATACAAGGACTTTGTAAATAAACAATCATACAAAAACAATTATAATATTTCTATTTCCCAACCCCACATAAAGACCAAATGATTTTATAATGCCATTGAGAGGGTTGCAACAGGTAGTTTGTGGTCCCAAGTATTGAAACGGTCATAGGCAAAATTTATTATTTATTAAAATCCTAAAATTGTAAGGGCATGGAGCTCTCTTTGCATCTGCCTAGCCTTAATCTACAAGGACACCTTCTCCTCCATATAAGTAATTCCAGAATTTGTGGAAACCTTTTGCATAAAAATGAGTTTAGGAAATAACGCCAGTAATTATTATTATTATTTTTTTTTTTATACATGGCACTTAAGTTTGTTTGGTCTATCTCGGATTGGTTTTGCTTTTCGTTCAGTGCAGCGTCATGTTGAAAGCAGGAAGTGTTGAGTTGTTGATGAGAATGTTCATGTGTGAGTCAAACTCAGCATCTCACCTCAGCCTTAACCTTTCAAAGCCTCCAAACATCTGGCAGTGAATAGCTAACACTTACCACTGGTGGGGAGGGGGGCTGACGTGTGCCCCCTCACTTAATCCCTACTTCTTTCTTGTTTCAATTGCTCAACACATTTGTACCTTTATTTCACATCACCGTGTTCTTTCCAGCTCCTTCTCATCTTATCAGATAGACGTAGGGCCAACAGTTCTTAAATCTTACAGCAATACCTGGATTTTAAGGACCTTCGTCGAATGAGCTTACAATCTAGGTGTACTGGATGAAATTGGTGTATTTTGTTTTTATCAGGAAAAGTTTGGTTAATATCTCCTTGCATCAGGGGTTAAAGTAGGCTACGGTGTAATGCATTTCTACGCCCCAAAACAGCTGGAGATTGAAATGTGGCATTCCTATTGTCCACATGCCCCATCGGGTTACCTCCAACAGCGTTCCTGACTTTCTGACGTAGTGCAGTCTGATTTCTTTTCTTGCCTCTGCTGCAGTATTCTTTCCTCCTCACTTCCCCTCGTTGCGGTTTCTTTTCTGTTTATTTTTGGTTTAATGATGGGCTGTAACACAAACAGTTTACTTGACTATACCCGGTTAGCTTTGGGCTGGTGTGAGAGTGATAAGTGCTTCAGTAAACACAATCCATATCACTTTTATTGACACCTTATATTGTTTTCTCTTTTTCTCCCTTTCTTTGTTCTGTTTGAATTTACAAGCGTATGTTTTATATGCCAAATCCCGTATGTACTAATGTCATTCAGATTTTCTTCCCCCCTTTGTAAAAAGATTTTATATCTTATGTGCTAGCTACCGTTCTTGTATGAATGTTCTTCTGTAGGACAGCCGGCTGCCTGTAACTATTTCCATTAAATGTAAAAACTATTCTTTAAATGTAAAAACCGCTTCAGCGTGTAGTTTCTGAGATAAGCATCGTGCAATGAAATATCTTTTCCTGTCTACTGAACGCTCTGCAAATGCATATGGTGGACGTACCGGGGATCAGAGAGACCACAAGTGTTGTCTCTGGTTTTGCAGTCTCTTTGATTGACCGTGCTCATGTAAGCTGTCTTCAGGTATAAGCTCGGGAATCTACTCGCTGGGGTGATCCCCAACCCTATTCAGAAGAGATCTAAACACAGCGGAGCTGAACCGTGCGGATTTTAAAAAGAAATTAACTTGAAACATTTCTTGTGTTTTGACGGGAATAAAGCTGGGGTGTTGAAAATAAAAGGATACAAAAAACCCCCAAGCCAGGGTATTGGGTATACTAGACATGCGCATTACTACTAGTTACACCGTGACGTTGGTGCCAAATATTAAGTACTGGTGCCAACGATCTCGACCGTGGGCCCTTTTCTAAGGAATAAATTGCTGCATATATAAGGCAGTGTTATTGTCGCGGTGCAGTCAAACCCCAGAACTATGAGGGCAATTTAGGGGTTAAACGCCACCCCGTTAGACACCCCATTGTACAGAGATGTGGCATATGATGGTGCTATATAAATAATAATAATGTTGGGGTTAAGTGAACCACATTCCAAGTTACATATCACATGCCTGGCATCCACATAATGACAGCAGTACTCGCTTTACTATATGAGAGATTAGAGTCCATATTTATTAAGAGCAATCTTGGGGTGATTTTGGTTGCTATGGTGACTGCTCCACTGCTGCTCCTCGGTTAGCTGCCCAGTCACTTGAGGTCAGGGTCAGCCTGGTGCAGCGGCCATCGCCGGATACAATGGAAATAGTGATGTCCGGATCATGAACGAATCGTTCATTTGATCCGGTTCTTTTTAGTGATCCGGATGAGTCGGTTCACTAGACTGAACGATTCGTTTGTAGCGGTTCAGTCTGTGAATCATCATGCAGCTGTAACCTGATCCTAGAGCAGTGAGTCATCTGCAGAGCACTCTGGGGTCAGGTTACAGCTTAATAATTCACACAGGAACGATGACTCATAGAGTCAGAGAGTCGTTCAAAGAGTCGAATGAACCGAAGAGTCGAATGAACCGAAGAGTCGAATGAACCGAAGAGTCGAATGAACCGAAGAGTCGAATGAACCGAAGAGTCGAATGAACCGAAGAGTCGAATGATCCGAAGAGTCGAATGATTCGAATCTTACAGGGATCCGGATCTTACAAGGATCCGAATCTTACAGAGATTCGAATCATTCAGAGAATATCACTGATACCATACTTTTATAAATAAATACATTAATAATGTTCACACTGCCCCCAGGATTTAGATTCCCCTGAGTTTGCCCCCCTTTACCTATAACTGCACCTACAGTTAACTTTATTAAATAAATTAAATTAACCCTCAATCATCAGCATAAAATTAACCCTTATACCCCATCAACCATAACTGCCCCTGAAATTAACAGTAAAGATCCCATTAACCATAACGGCCCCTGAAATTAACCCTAAAGACCCCATTAACCATAACGGCCCCTGAAATTAACCCTAAATACTCCATTAACCATAACTGCCCCTAAATTAATTGCATGTACTCCAGATAAATTACCTAATAAATTGGTACGGTTGATGGGGTCTTTAGTGTTAATTTAGGGGCAGTTATGCTTAATGGGGTGTTTAGGGATAATTTAGGGGCAGTTATGCTTAATGGGGTCTTTAGTGTTAATTTAGGGGCAGTTATGCTTAATGAGGTGTTTAGGGTTAATTTGGGGGCAGTTATGCTTAACGGGGTGTTTAGGGTTAATTTAAGGGCAGTTATGCTTAATGGGGTGTTTAGGGTTAATTTGGGGGCAGTTATGGTTAATGGGGTGTTAAGGGTTAATTTTAGGGGCAGTCATGGTTGATGGGGTGTTAAGGGTTAATTTTAGGGGCAGTCATGGTTGATGGGGTGTTTAGGGTTAATTTAATGGTGAAGGTTAATTTAATTAATTTAATAAAGTTAGCTTAAGGTGCAGTTGCAGGTAAAGGGGAATGTAAATCCTGGGGGCAGTGATTATTAATGTATTATTTATAACAGTATGGTGACATTCTCTGAATGATTAGAATGCCAATGAAGGCAGAGAGTCGTTCAAAGATCCGGATCTTACAATGATCCGGATCTTACAATGATCCGGATCTTACAATGATCCGGATCTTACAGTGATCCGGATCTTACAGTGATCCGGATCACTGTAAGATCCGAATCTTTGAACGACTCTCTGCCTTCATTGACATCACTGGAGGCAGGGGGGGAGGATTCATCATGAAAGGGGCGGGGCCAATCGTTAGTGTGCCTGCACGGAGTTACTGGAAAACAGTAACTCCGTGCAGGCACACTGAATGATCCGAAGATCCGGATCATGAATCGGATCATTTCAGTGAACGAATCGAAATGATCCGATTCACTTAAATGATCCGAACTTCCCATCACTAAATGGAAATCATACCCCCAAGATTCAAATGGCCAGGGGGGCGGCTTTGTTTTGTGAGGTGTGGTTAGGGGCGGGGCTTTAGCAAGACTTTTTATGTGACTTTGTGACCTCCAGATTTATGTAACGGGGTAAGGCATGAAGTAGGACGGCGGATTATTGCAGTAACGTTACGGCGGTGTAACGCTCATACCTACCACACACCCTTACATAATATAATAGAGGGCCATGAGGGGAGGGTTAAGAAAAAAAGAGGGCCACGGGAGGTATGGGAATGTGGAGGCGGACTTACTCGCCAGCTCTCATGGGGTTAAGCAGGGAGCAGGACCTGGGAGGATTCCTTGCATAATCCGCAGTCACCAAAGGGTTCCTCCCGTTAGGAGGAGACCGTAAATAACCGAGTGCGGCCGCAGCCTCTGGGAGCAGGGCTCTTTGCATAGTAAACACAGGGCAGCCTGCAAGCCAATTGGGCGCCTGTCAGGGAGTGAGTGAGGGCGGAGCTGCGCCTCTGTGACAAGGGAAGCACTGCTTACTCTAGCAGCAGCAGCTGATCACGTTTCCAGCCGCTGCTTCCTATCGCTGTATTCACTCGGCTCCCGTAGGAGCAGGATTGTTGGCGTTGGATGTTGTTCTCAGGGAGATGAGCCCCTTATCCGGATTGAGGCCGGGTGTGATGTGCAGCGCAGGACACAGCCAGCTTGGAGGTAAACAGAGGCTGCTGGGCTGCCACTTACTTGGAAACTTTGCTGCGGGGGCTGCTGATTAAGCAGATCGCGTCTTAGCGCTACACAGACGCGGAAGGCTGCTGTCGGGAGCCATCGGGGTAAGCCTGGGCTGCTTTAGCTGCGGAAGGGTTAAGCCGCTGGGGCGTTAAAGCGACGCCGCGATATCAGTGTAACTAATGCCGCTGTTATTATTAACTGTTTGTGAGCCGGAGGGATGTGCCATGCTTTGCACGCCCCCTGTGGCACACACGGGGTTAAGCTGCGTATCACGTGCTTCCCATGTATAACTCTGATCAGGGAGATCCTCAAAGTACGTCGCTTGGAATGTCCGGGTCCGAAGGGTTCGGAAATGAGGAAATGCTGATTATCGGTGTGCCCTGCGCGGAAAGTGCAAATCTGCTGTAGAATGGCTGCGGGGTTCGTGAACCTACCCCGTACTCCCACCCCTTCCCCCTCTGCCAGGCGCACTGACTTTTGGGAATTACCAGTACATTTGCTAGCCCATGTGAATGCACTCGGTTTACATATGAATAGGATAGTCACGGATCTGCCAGAGGAAGGAGAGCAGACTGTACGGATCGGGTAAAAACCCCTTCCACCCCTTGGTGGATCAGTCGTTCCGGGGAAGTCTATTTTTATAATGTTGGTTACTGACTTTACCCTGAAACTGGTTTGTCTGTTGTAGCCAATAGGAGGCTTCTCTGTTACCGTGGCAACATTAATGTATCAAAGCTTGCATGATTCCAGCTCTCATTCCTTTTCAGTGCTTTAACAGCACTGCTGCATTCCAGGCTGCTTGTTTTTAACCCTGTGAGTACCATGTTGCTCATCGCAGATGGCATTTAAAGAGTTCATTGATGTTTTTTTTTTTTTTTTTTTTTAAATGTATTTCAGAGGAGCTGCTAAGGTGGAGTTGGGTTAAGCAGATACTCAACTGGTTTCCTTTTGCTAAACCTGAGTAACCAGTTTCATTCACCCCCCTCCCACTTCACCTTAATAATGACATAGTTTAATGATTATCCTTTTCTGTATGTGACCTTCCTGTATTTCCAATTCCTCCGACGGAATGAAAGATTTCTAGAATCCTTATAGCAGGCCCCTATTGAGATGGTGTGTATGGTTCACGATGTTCCATGGATAGTGTCTTGCCTGTAGAAGTGATCATATAGGTGTATGGGGCTTAAAGGAACGTGTTTGGTACCATATGGTGACATTATTTACTTTTATATCCCTAGTTTGAAACGTAGGTAGGTTGTGCTGACAGCGCGGTGACCTCTAAGTAACCCTCGTGTTGTACTCTAATCCCATTAGTTTTTATGTTTTCATGGTACAGATACTGTGGGTAGCGTCTGAAGAACAGAATCCAGCGTTCCATCCCTAGTGGTTCCCTTTGCTATGATTGCCAGGGGCCGAAAACACTTGTTTATGAACTTGTGTCAAGATGTTTCGTTGTTGGACTTGCAGAAAGCAAGCAACTTCCCGTTTGTCATGTACACAAGTTTGCAGCGTGAGTGCAGTGCTGTCCCGTAATCGGGAAGCCTATAAAGGATCTGTGTTTGTATACGTGCACTCTCTCTCATATATCCTATATATACTCTAAAGAAGGCATTGTGATGTATGCAAGTTATGTGATAAGGAGAGTAGCTCTGGCATTTTTACATGGTAGACCCACACTCAGGCCACTCAGGTTCATGTTTATCCAGTATATACGTGCCGGACGTATACATAAACCTCTCAGATTAAAATGAAAGTTTTTGCACTCCTTGTAATGGGGGGATATCTTACTTTCCAGCTGTTGGTTGAGTGGGAATAGTGCCAGAAAATCTCTCTGCAGTGTATGTGCTTCCTGCTCTGAACCAGTAAGCCTACCTGCTCAGGACAGAGGCTACGAGTATCTAGATGTACTGTAACCCCAGCAGAGCAGCTTTCATATACGTGCAAACTAACCAAGCCACTTAAATCTATTCACTAACATGAGAGTTGGGGTTTTCATTGCTTTTGACTGGCCCTGTATAGCATATACTCTTCAGTCTCCTCACTCATTGAATTGTACATTAGGCAGGGCCAGCTAAGCCCTTCTTGCTAGTGTTGACCCTTCTTAATGAATAGTGAAGTGCAAGCTCTTATGACATCTCTCCCTTTAGTGAATAAACCCAACTGATTGACCCCCCCCCCGGACTCCTCATAACCTGGAAGGGTGCGCTGATGGTTTGTACAGTTGAAAGACTGTGTAAAATCTTTGGGTAACTGTTGCTGCTACAATGTTTCCTCAATGAACCTCACAAGATAAATATTGTCGCGTGATGTATATTTACTGATGTGACAAAAATATAATTTAATAAAGAGAAAGCACCAATGGCAGCGATTTGTCTTTGTGTATAGAATACAGTGTTGTATTGAGTAGGACAGCACTGAAGAAGTGAGTTTTGCTTCATATTGTTTAAATAAATGTCATTTATCTGCAGGTTTTAGGTCTATGTTGTAGGCCTGTACCCTTCCCTAAATTACTGGCTTGGGTGTAGGGTGGCAGGTCAGTGGGAGATGTCTATGCCAAGCAGGACAGTATTCTTACCTGCGCATGTGTGTAGCAAGGGGGCGCCCCGGGATTTGGTGTCCTATAACAGAGCCCAGAAGAGGGGACGGTGGCTTTGTGGGGGTGTTCAAGCATCTGGTGCTCTTTCCTGCACCTGACCTTTTGCAGTACCCAACTTGAATATATATCCGGGTAGGACAGGGCCGTCTTAATCTCCAGTTTGTTTTTGGTGACAGAGCCACATTTTGAATACATGGGCAAGGCCAGACACTTATACTGGTGCTTTTATTTACAGCTTTATTCAGCTTGTCCTGATAAACGAGTGTCTGTATTTTCAGATGCCCTTATCAAGGCTCTCATAATGCTGGGGCTGGCCCTATGGATGCATTTGTATGCTTCTTGGTTTAAATCATTAAAAATGTGACTTCGTAATGCGCCAGGGTTTTAATTATTTATTTCCAGTTATAATTGAGCCAGCTGTTCTTTACCACAGATGTTTAGAGAGGGCACTAGTAATTTATGTGGATATATGTGTATCTACTGTAAATTTAAAAAAAAACAAACCTGTTTTCTAGGTAGAAAAACTTGACGGTTAGGTTCTCCTAGAAGAACATGGTGTATATACTGTGTGTGTGTGTGTGTATATATACATACATACATACATACATACATACATACATACATATCTCTTTTCAGGGAATGGGTCCCCAGAAGGTGATGACTGGGGACCAATTAGTGAACTGTGGCCTTACAAAGCCACAAAAATATCACCTCAGCATTTTTACAAGACTATGGCGCTGTGCGCTTTAGGCTTCAAAGAGCTGTGGTTGCAATTATTATTACTTGCATGGGTGGGGATTAAAAGGGTAAGCATTGTATTTATTAATGTAGAGAGTCGGTCGTGTCTGTTTTGGATCCCTGTCTCCTGTCAGCACCTGGGAGGTGGGTGTTCAATAGGGTCACGTGAACCCACATTTGCTAAATGAGGGAAGGAAAACTTTTTTTTATAGAAAAAAAGTTGTAAAAGAGGTGCAGAAGTGACAATTCTTGGTTAGCAAAGAAACCAAAACCATACTGATGCGAACATTGTCAAAATGTCCTATCTTTTGCAAGGCTTTCTAAACCCTTAAACCGTAATGGTGCTATTGATATCTTCATACGATGCCCTCTCGTATATAAGTGGGAATCACTTTCATGTCTGTGATATGACTGAGATGGGTGGTGTGTGTCATTTGATTTAGAATATGGTGTGTGTGACTGAGAGTGGTATGTGTGTTTGAATGTTGGTGCTGTTGAGAGTGTGGAGTATGGCGAGTAGTCTGTGGGTTTGAGTTCATGGTAGAGTAGCAAAGGTTCTTCAACTTGCGTGGGACAGAGAATGGCTGTTATGCATAAGAGCTGTAGGTGTGTGTGAGTTTGAGTTTGGTTTCGCTGAGAGTGGTCTGTGTGTGAGTTTACATCGGTCTAGATGAGTGTGCGTCAGTCTCATGAAGTGGTTCCTCCATCTGTAAACTCTAGTGTAACTGTAAACTTACACTTGTAAGGAATATTGAAATTTGGGCCTTGGAGCTTGACACTATATAATCTCATATAATACTCAATATTATTTTCTTGATTGAAGATCAGTACAAAATGACGAGACCTATATATGAAGTTTCACTGCTACATAAATTCTAAATAAAGGGTGTTTATATCAGATATTTTGTGTCTTTACATGTAAACAGTCCTTTTTTTCTGTTTACCTAAAACACTTAATTATTTTAATAAACATCTTTCCTGTTTGGCCGTAATGTCTCGTTTCTGTACCTGTTGGACACAGGGTTCACTATTGGATTTAATGTGTCCTAGTGTCACGCCAAGGAGTGCCTTACAGAGTCCAGCAGCTATAGGTTTCCCTTTATTGCCACAGCAGGAAGAGTTTTTAGAGATCTTGCAAACAAGGAAATTGTCGCTTGTTCACTGCGATTGTAGTCCAGCAAGCAGAGATTGCTTAACTCTTGATCACAAATATTGTGGACGTTCAGAGCTTTTATGTGTTTTCAGATACTGTGCTTAATTTGAGCTGTTATATTTTCCCATGTTTTGACAACTTTTTGTCTGCTCTTTTTTTTTATGTAGTTGCTGATATGTGTTCAAAATGAGTGGGATTGGAGAAAACACCTCTGACCCTTCCAGGGCAGAGACGCGCAAACGAAAGGAAAGCCCAGACCAGCTTGGCCCCAGGTAAAGATCCATCTTAACTACATATTTTGCAATCATACTCTATCAATTTGTAATGAAAAAAAGTTTTAAAACTTAATGTACAGTATTGAAATTTTAGACATCTCTTTCACTTTTTGTGCAAATGTTTACCTTCAAATACAGGACTTGCTCAGTGAATCCATGCAATTTCTCAAGTAATGCGGACTCTGCCGTTGACTTTTTTTCATGATGTTAAACTTTAAAGTAGATGGGGTTTATTCACAAAAGAGAGAGTTAAGGGTTTTTAACCCTTGTGTCACCAATGACCAGGAAGGGCCAACACACAAGTTTCTCCAGCAAGAAGGTCTGAGCTGGCCCTGTACAATGGATTGTTAAATGTGTAAGGAGACCCTGCAGTACTCTTGCTGGTTAAACTATACGGTATCCAGAGCCAGCCAAGCTCACTGGGGTTGTAGCTTCATGATGTATGATGAGGTCAAGGAGCTAAAACAACTCTCTGTAGTGGCTAGGCCCCAAATATCGCTAACTCAATTACACTGATGAAAATCAGAAGCAATAGCTAGTCTTCATTATTGAATGTAGTTATGCCTGGTGACAGTTGCCCTTTAATTATCTTGCCGTCTGGTTCCCTTTTTCCAGTCACCTATTTTTGTTTAATTTTAGTCTTAAAGAACTGTCAACTAATTGTTTAATAATTTGGTGACCAAAGCTTTTTGTATTATATGATTTGTAAGCAAACTCTGAGCTGAAATCTGAGATTTGATGAAGTAACAGAGCTGGTCCAGGCAGAAGAACCAGTCCAGAAGCGTTAACCTTAATAGTCCGTGCGTTGCATCATGTATTATTGAAATGTGGCAGCGGTGTTGTAGCTGGATTATGTAACTGACCCTGATTGAGTCCACATATGCTGGGAGTTTGCACAGAAATTCACGCTTACACAGTGGTCTACAAGGCAAAATAAAACGGATCACGGGTTTAAACGGTATAGACGTGTTGTACGTTTCTAAGATAACCTGCAGATAGCACGGTAGCATGAAGGCATTTCCACATCAGGGATTCCGCTGGCGTTGGAGATGGAACGTGGCAGAATGCTGTACAGGGATCAGTGTGTTGATTATATGCTGTTTACATAAGGGTGCAGCGTCGGATATGCAAGCAACATGTATGAAGAAGCCGAGAGGGTATATACCGCAAAATACAGGCACAAGAGCAAAAATATTGTTGTTTACAGTTAATTGTTTACAAAAATGTCAACATTATTGCTGCTAGTTCCTTGTTTTGTACATTGAGACAAACAAACCCGTGTATTATCTGCGTTATAATATTCTGTATAATACAAGGAAGATACAGGGATCGTAGACTGATGAAGTAGGAATGAGGAAACTTTTGTGCTGCTACACAAAAGTTTACACGTAGAAAGAAAAAAAAAAAAAGGGAAGTATTAATTGAAACCCATATTTTTTGCACAGTAATGAGTCATATAGTAGTTAATATTTAGAACATTAAAAAAAAAAAGCAGATGACTGTGTGATAATGGGTTATATTCACTAAAGAAAAGTTGACTGGAGAGCTGCGGTTTTTTCTCAATGACCTTAAGTTCTGAAGGTCCAATCTCAGTTAAATTCAGCTCTAAGAATAGCTCCGATGGCCCTGTATAAAGCATTCTTATATCAGTGAGATTTCTTGACCTATGTATAATGGAGTGTCAGCTCTTCTCTAATTGCAGAGAAATTTCCAGAGAGGGCTCTTTACAATGCATAGTAAATATAGGGATTTCACATGCTTTAGGGAATAAACCCCATTTGGGTCTGGCAGTGTGCAAGCACGTCTGAGTTTAACTTTTAAATAACCCTACATGAGGATGTCCTCCGTGTTTTTTTTTTTTATTAAGTAGAGCCAGTTGTGTACATATGCCAATCATTCCCAAACAGCTACACCCCTTTCCAATTAACCCTACATAGATTTTGTCATATCCCAATGTAGAATTATCTTTTTATGCTTGGGTCCTAATGGGTTAAGACCAGGCTGGCCATGGCAACTAGAAACCACTTCCTGGGCCCAGGGTTTTGCAGGGCTAGTGTGTGTGTGTGTGTGTGTCAGCATATAGTGTTAGTGTGTCTTGGTGTATGGTGTTAGCATGTGTGCACACAAGCGTAGAATGTATATGTTAGTGTTTGAGTGTAAAAGCTTAGCGTGTTTATGTTACTGTATGGTGTTAGACTGTAGAAGTATTTTACTGTATAGCAAGGCTCGACAAACCCCACGCTCCAGGTTGAATAAGATATGAAAGTGAAAACCTGATTGGGGGGGGGGGGGGAGCTGGCTCTTATCTTTTTTTGCTGGCTCCTAGATCCCAAATTTGCCAACCTCTGGGTTAAGATGAGAAAAGAAATGAAGTTCTGAGTAACCTAGTCTTGTGACCGGCTTGGTGATTCACTTACATATTTTGCTTGGATGGCATATACTAGAAATATTGTTTTAGCAGAATTACATTAATTAGCTGGTGTTAATCTTGTGAGGCTTGTAGGTTAATGTTTGCACTCTTCTCCAGAGACCCTTTAAACCATCTCTATTTTTTTCTAAAACTGCTTTTAAATTGTCAGCCGGGTTAAACTTGTCAGACGGGCTTTAGAGTTTCTGTGTGAGCAAAAGCTGCGTTGTAGAATTTATTTTTTTGGTCTGTTTATTTCACTCTATGTATTCCTGAATTCCACATCGAAACTTACATCGATAAGTTGTACAAATAAAGATGACTGTAACACATGCATTGGAAGCATGAGATTGCTTCACTACTAATAGAAGGCCATTAAATGGGTTACTTTTTACACGTGAAAAAATAAAGGAATTCTGTAATTTTACAAATTCAGAACCATTCTAATGTAGGTATATTTTTCTGTTGGTGGTAACATTTAACAATTCTCTTCTGTGTATAATATTTATGCATATAATATGATTGTACACAAATATTTGGTAAACCTGTGGCTTGTTTCTTGACATCTCTTTATCCCTTTTTAATAGCGAAGGACATATTGGTGAACATCAATTTGTTATTCTTTTTCTCCAAATAGATTTGACCTATGGCTGGGTTTGTTTATCTGAGACCAGGTCCATTACTTTTTTTATTATATATTTTCTTATGGAACTCCACAAGAAACATTGAGCTTCAGGGGCACTTGTCGGGCCGTTGGGTTCCGCTCACTGGTAATGTGTGAAAGAGTAGGGTTAAACAGCCTCACCTTAATGATTAAGCCAATGTTTACAGCGTTAATGACACACAGATTCGTATGTGTTTTTAGACCTCAACAAGGAAATACATGTACAGTAAACTGAGAAATAGCACTGCGATTGTGTGTAGAATGTTGCATTCCTTTAGAGACTGCTAACAAAACAGAAAGTTACATATCTCTATTAAAGGGGCAGTAAAATGTTTACTGTAAATCACTTTAATGTTTACATTGTCCGTGTAAGCATTTGCTTAACACAGTTTTGACGAGGAAGTGTTTCTTTTTGCAAATTTTATATTCTCTGCTTCTCAAAGTGTTTGAAGCGATAGATATGATCCCAAGTTTTGAGTTTTATTGACTCTTTTTGGGTAAGTTTAAAGTGCAACCTAAACACCTCTCTCCATAAAATGGTTATATACTTTAAACTACCCAAACAGCTTCTGCTTTGTTGTGATGTCTGTGTTTTGTAAACCGGTTCCGTCTGATGCAGATCTAATAGCTTGGCTTGCTGAAAGTGCTTGAGATGAATGAAGTGGGTGCTCTCCCAAATATAAAATAGAGTTTTGAGATGTCTGTAGAACTCTTCAGCTGCAATGAATCACCCGGTTATATCTTGCCTGACAAATGGCGTGGTTTCCAGAAGCTCTTGTGTTGATAGGTTTTTGGCCTTTTTCCTCTTATTTCTGGTCTACTCCAGTCTTCATGTTCTAGCTGGATAATGAGTTAAAAGGAAATCCCACATCTGGAGCCAACGAAGGACTTCATTTTTGATTTATATTTGATAGAGGATGTACTGTGATGTCTATATTTTTTAGCAACTAAATTAATTAGCAAACAGATTGATTGTAACAATCCAAGCTCTGCTTTTTCTTGAAAACAAAGGTTCCAGGGTGATAATTTGCTGTTTGTGTTACAGAAAATACCCATGTTTGAGCATGTCTTGTTTTCGAGAAGATTTGGTTGTGATTTTAGATTTTTATAATTTGATTTTTTTGTTTTGTTTTCCAGTCCTAAACGAAGCACTGACAAGCGAAACCGCGAGCAGGAGAATAAATACATAGAAGAACTCGCCGAGCTGATTTTTGCAAATTTTAATGACATCGACAACTTTAACTTTAAACCCGACAAATGTCTCATTTTAAAGGAAACTGTGAAGCAAATTCGTCAGATCAAAGAACAAGGTAAGATTTATAGATTCAGTGACAGACAGACATGCTACAAGCCTTCTCATATGTGTGCTGGCTTGGGTCTTAACTGTTTATGTACCAGAGGGAATAGCAACAGGTGAAATTAAAATCTATGAAGCAGTGTCATTTGTGGTGTTCCTCAAGCCTTGATGTGTCTTAGGTCCTTCCGAAATGGAGGTGTCTAATATTGCACCACTAAGACCATATGTTCCAGTTGAGTCATTAGAAGGGACTACTTATGGTTGGAAGAGTTAACCCCCCATGGCCTTCTTTTCTTGGAGCTCACGATATTTGCTGTGTATACATATTTATTGTATCTGTGTAAAAGCCCTGCCTGCCGCAGCCATGCCTTTAGATACACTCCATGTGCTTTTGATTCCATCTGAGGCCGTTTCAAATGTTGGAAAGCGTGGAATGGGCCCTGTGATGTATGTCGAGTCATTTCAGCCTGTGCTAAATGATTCTGTAACCCTGGAAGTGTTTTAAGTCTTCTACATTTTGATATATTTTTTTTCATAGGCTCATGCTGGTTTCGCTCATGGGTTCTGGGCCCCTAGATGTTTTGTTGAATATTTTTCTTTGCCTAATCCTGCCCGAAATGTTTCTCCTCTCGCTGTCCTCTCGCTGAGCCTAGTGTTGGGCTCTCGCTGTATCTCTAGGCTTTCACTTCTGCATTTTAGGTTTCACTTTTGTGTTTGCTTTCATTCTTCCAGTAAGTGTATGTATTTGGCTGAGTAATAAATGAGCCCCAGATCTGCGACTAGCTGCCGTGAATTCCATGTATAACCTTGGCAGGTGTTGTACTTTAGAAGGGGCAATACAGTACGAATTGGATCAGATAACCCATTTAGTGATGACGTCCTGTTGACGTATGTGATGTGTCTTCCTTTTGACTTAAAACCCAAACTTGTCTAAAGGGACACAAATGTGGTGGGGTCATAGAACGTAACATATACCTATTTGTATCTCCCTCGTATTATATGTATACAACTCTATAAAGTAACCATGGTATTAACTGTTCAGAGCGGTTGAGTTATGTTTTAGAGAAAGGCTTCTTAAATGTTCTAAAAACACCCCTTGTCCAAATGGTGCTCTCAGCAGAATTGGTGGAATATCTTAAAGGAGACTTTTTTTTTTTAGATACTCCAGATCTATCATGCAAAATACAAAAAGAAAACCAGAAAATCCCTTGTGCAGATGCCCATCATGCCTCATGCTTGTATTGTTCTTTATAAAAAAAAAAAATTAGATAACATATATCTACAAACCACAGCATATTTCCTGTGGGTCCTAGGAAGAGTACTTCTCTAGGACCCACATTTTCCTCTCATTTTTCTTGAAACTACATGCAGAATGTTTCCGTGAGTTCTTTTGATGTCTAAAAGTCATTCATGCCTAGACTTTAAGATCACAAGGCAGGGACATAATTTAATTGTCAGCGATGCCAACATTTGAATGACCTGGCTCCGTTGAAAAGTTCTAAACTGAGTAAAAACGCCTTTTCAGTATAGAGGTGCGAGTGTTGTAAGGATTAAGAAAGAACAATAAGGGAGTGTGTGTGTGTGTATGTATTTTATATATATATATATATATGTATATGTATATATGTGTGTGTGTGTATGTAATTGATATATTTCATACAGTCTGGCTTCTACATTTGTGACTGGCTCCTAGATCCCAAAGATGTCTGTGAATCCCTGATGTAGAATATGCTGGGGTTAGGTATACAGAACAGTTCTGGTGTAGAGAGGGAACCGCTGAACCAACAGGAGGCACCACTAACCATTTTACACAAGAATTTCTGTGTGTATTGGTCCCTGATAAGGAAATCTGGGAATACGTTCATGATCTTGAGCCCGTTTAACCCTTGCAAGAGCAGGGCCCATAAAGATTCCCATAGCGGTGGGTTGTGAACCATACTTTACAAGCCGTGACTCACCCCTTTCTGAAACACAGAAGGTTAACTCAAACTCTCCTCCGTGTGCTTAGTCATCTTGTCACGCGCCTCTAAAAGCAATTCCTGGCTTAGGCGATAGCGCAGCGAAAGTCTCACTTTCTCAGCCGAGAAGGGAAAGACGCTATTGCGCCCGGACTGCTGATATCTCTTCTGGGGGAAACTGTGATTTTCATAATGAGGGTGATGCGTGTTTTGTGTAAAAAAGGAAGCGATGCTAACATTCGCTTTGGGCTGCTCCCAGTGAGAAAAAGTGCAGCTGTGCCTAATGTCATATCGCTCTTTAATGCACAGTGGGTGTTTTTGGCAGCCAGATGATGTATGGCGTATTAGTGTTAAAAAGATAAACCCGTTCGGGGAGCGCAGGAAGGGCCGTGTATTTTCTGTGCTAGCAGAATGCTTCCTAATGAAAACGAATGTGACGTTGGCTTCACCCGGCCATATGGCAGCCTTTCTAATTTTAGTATAGTGCAGATGTATAATTGTCTCACTTGCTTACCTCCTAAAGCTTTCCTGAGCATCAACATGTCTTTAACTCCTTTTAATTCCCGGAAGGCCTACAATGTCTTGTAAAGCGTTTTTGTGGAAGAGTCTGAAACCACAGTGAATTAGCGGCATCCATGGTGTGCCAAAGCCGACTGCATAACGTATACGGTTAGGCGTAGAAAGAGCAATTATTGGCTACCTGACGCGTAATAGATGACAAGGTTTCAAGGCGATCTATGTCTCTTCTTCAGGATTATTATACCTGGATAACTGTAATCGAGGCACTGAAGCAACGGTACAGCCAACACTTATATGACAACACCCAACAATCTGCTGACTTTTGCTGGTTACCCACCCATACATTTTTCCTTTATCCTTTTGAGGGCATCCTGGCTTTCAAAAGATATGTTTCCCTTCTAATACATATCAAGCGGCTTTAAATATGCCCTTATAAAGACCGTCCTGTTGAAAAGTGGCACCGTATGCAGTTTTGTTCTTTTATCCCTTTACACCAGTTTAGTTTGTATGCACAAGGTTCGTATATAAAAGGAAGAGAAAAAAGAAAGAAAAAATTATGGTGTAGTATATCAAAGTAGTAAAAAAAACCCAAAAAAAACGCTATTAAGCAGATCGGACCCTTACAATTTAAAGGCCATAAATATGCCCATACATAGAGTGTAGTGGTCTCCTTAGCAGTTTCTTTATCCCACACTGGTATTTGTAGATAAAAGAGGGTAGGCAGCGGAGGGGAGTAGGTAAAAACGATAATTTTAATGTATAAAAGAAAGGCAAACTTGTTGTCCTCCGTCTCGGTTGTCACAGAGTCCAGGCTTCAAACTTCGTAGCAGCGCTACCGGATGAAGCGATAAGCGAAACGCGTAGTGCGTGTTGACGACATTGGGAGGAGGAGTAGCATCAAGGAAGTGGATCAGAGGACTAAGACGGCGTCTCTTTGTGGTAGCGCTGCTACGAAGTTTGAAGCCTGGACTCTGTGACATCCTTTTTTGTATGTTGATTATTTGTATGCACAAGTCTAGCGTGTTTTCATGTGGTGGTTCAGTTTTGTGTTTAGTACGTAATTTTTGTAAGTGTGTGTGTGTGTATCATATATATATATATATATATATATATATATATATATATATATATATATATATATATATATATATATATATATATATATATATATATATATATATATATATATATATATATAATGTCATTGTACAGCACGACTCCTATAAGAAATTTAATTGAGTAGTATTGGGATTCTACTATGTGCTTGACTACTTATGTTATTTCTTACCCTTTTTTTCTTTTAATCAGGCTAAGATTATTATTATTATTATTAATATTATTATTTTTACAATTAAACAGAAATAAAGTATTATTATTATTATTGTTGTTTTCTACGGCCATGTCGTTTATTTGTCAGACTGCTGACATGTTCTGATTTTCTGGTAACTGTGTGGGGAGGTCCCACTGTTGCTTTCTTGTAAATACTGTAAGTGTGGTTTTCATGGTGTATTACACAGAAATTGTTCTACAGAGCTACGGCAAATCTAGGAGTCGTGTTACTTTTGTAACCTTTTATTTAGGGATGGTCGCCTATTTAATGGAATAAGGACCATCACTAGACCAATGGTGTCAAAACCCAGGCCTTAAGGGTCCCAGACCCAAGATCGCAGTCAAATGCCCTCATTTGTGCTTAAGCAGAAGTCCTGTCTTGTTTGAAGCTGTTGAGGTCTAGATTTTAGCAACCTCTGGTCCAAACAAAGTAAAATTTAGGTTCTGTAGTGTCCTCTTCCTGATGAAAATGCCTATATGAACAAAACATGAAACATTCATTGGTGCAGGTGTCTCACCACTGTTTGGTGTATCTTTCTTCAAGCATACCTTCCCCATGCGTGTGTAATCTTCCTAATAATTGCCATTGGCGTTGTTTGACTGACAGTCTTGGAAAGTATACAGTTTGCTTTAGATGTTATCACATACGTGACATGTTTGCATACCCAAGCAGAGCTCACATGCCTGGACATGGATGTCCGTCATTCACTGGAAGGGCAGGTTTCCAACACACAGATCCACTACACTGCAGAGATGTTAGCTGAGACAATACAATGTTTCCTTACACAAGCACTTCTTGTAGAACAACAAGACATAGTCCACAACAATATTGCTGAGAAGACAGCTGTCACCTTTTAGAATGTTTGTTTTGAATCTTTTTTACTTATTTTTATGGTTCTTATGCTAGTTCAGAAACTGGTGGAGTTGGAGCAGCATTCCTAAACACTTTTTGGCCCGGAATACATAATTTTTGTTGTATTTGTATAATGTTTAGAAGGTCTATGCTTAATCAAAACTACCTGTAAACAATATAAAGTAGTGGGCTGTTTTTGGGAGCAGAGCTCATGTCATCCATTTTCTGTTGTGGCGTTAAGTCCTTTTCTCCCACCGCGCCACCGTTACAAATGCCAAGGGAACTATCTGCTTCCACGAAACGGGAGAGATAACCTCATTGTAATAGTCATGTAGACCCCGAGACCTGGAATTTGGGATGGCTGCTCCTTCTGCAAACATGTAGGTGGGTTTCTAATATATCGTTTAACTTAATTTACCATAACCATTATGTGTGTTTCTATTTGGCGTTGCTGTACTTTTCCTGGGCAGTGGGTGACTAGCTGGCAGACGGGGATTTATTAATTATGAGTTGAGGCGATGCCATACTTTTTGTCCCAGCGTGACTACTTTATGACAGAGTCTCACTTCTATAAAGTTATGAAGTCTCACTGATTCAACTACACATTAAACAGGGCCAGCCAAGCTCTTCCTGCAGCGGAGGTTGAGTAGTGTTGAGCCTTCACGATGCATAGTGAAGTAGGTTGGTTGAAACTCACTCTTCGTAAAATGTTTTTAGGATGTTGCCATGAAATATGTCTTCTCAGGTCAGCTGGTCGTAGGTGTGTTATCAGTGTTTGGAAAGCAATACAGGAAAAGTCCTTTCACAGATCACATGTTGGTGCAGTAATAGTAATCCAGCCAACCCCACCCACAGTACAATGTTTTCATCCGTTCAAAGAGTCGTAAATAAGCAATACGTTAAAGGTGAGGTTCCAGCTGAACTGATTTCACTTTCTTCTTCCCTTCAAGGTCTCTTCACCTTTGCACTCTTTCCACGTGAAAGGGCAGACAAGAGTCTAATTAGCTTTTTTAAACTCATATTATCTGACTTTCATGCCACTTGAGTTTTAGCGATTGTTTGTTTTCCCCTATTGTGTGTGTTCTTGTTAGAGTGTGATTGTTCAAGGTCTTGAAATTCTACACATCTTCCTCATTGATTCTGTGCTTTTAGCTTGCCACAGACTCCGCTTGTGAACTTTTTGATATTGGACAGTGGCACACGTGATTTTGGATAAGGTTAACTTTCACCATTGGCTTGGCTTTAACATTTCTCACCATCATGGTTGCCCATGTGGCAGCTCAGGACATCACCCTTATTACATTTAGTATTTGACGTGACTGCCTTTCTTAGATCACCAGCTGGTTTGGTCTCAAACAAAAAAAAGTATATGAATTTTGAAATGTGTTTCAGACCGTCTGTATCCTGTGATATATAATTATTAAAAAAAAAAAAAAAATTCAATCCTGGATTATAACATGAGAATCCTTTTACCCGGCATGTGAAAGATGAGGGCGATACTGGCCGTAACTTTAACTAACCAAACTTTTTTGAGTGGTATTTCAGTGTCTACAGTGTATGCTCCTGCCTGTAGTCATTTCGTTGCTGCCCTACATACACTCGTGTCTTCTCATAAAAGGTCGGATTGAGTTAGAAATCTGGGACAAGATTCAAATTAAACCCAAGAAATCCCCCGGTGCAGATTTTACTAGAGAGCAGGAGGAAATGTGTGTTTGCTCTTACATTTGCCAGATTAAAGAACATTTTTCATATGCTAGCACTAAACCTGGCTGAACGTAACGGAGTAGTCGTGCTCCCCACCGTCATTGATGTGGGGATTTGGAGCTATTCCTGGCAAGCATCTCCCCTCTGCCTCTGAATCCGGAGAGTTCTAACGAGCTGCGGTAACGGTGTTAATTTAACCTGTATGTATAAATCTTACTTGGCACAGCTAAGGCCTGGTTGCATCGGTGGCTTATTAAATGCCGAGGAGACATTCTCAGACGCAGTATGGTATTTTATTAACTGGGGCAGTAGCAGTTAATGTGGTTGATTATTGCATAACACGCCAGAAATATTATCACTGACGCTACTATTATTGTTAGTAATCAGCCCAACGTGTTCTGCGTAATTGTTTTGGCTATAAAACTAAATTAACAGATTAAAAGTCGACAAACAAAGTGTCCGGGTCATAAAATAACAAGGAAGGATAATTGGGAGCGATACATTGTGGGAGGGTAAGACATTAAAATGTTCTTGGATACCTGAGTGGAGGTATTAATATGATTAAGTGTGTTTTCCTGTAACATCCTTTTTGCAGGTTTCAATGCTTAAAATACACTAATTATAATAAAAACCTTTCCGAATGGAACAACCTACCAAGTAAAAGTAAAAGCTACATCTCATTCTCGTCCAAAGGGATTGATCGTGGTATCTACTCCATGTATTGGGCTGTGCAGATCACCTTTCCTCACATCGTAGCACAATGATAAAATCATTACGTGTCCCGTCTCTGAAATTCATAATCCCATTTCTTCTTCTTCTTCTTCTTTGGAACACTGCGATATTTTTAGTTTCACAAGTTAATAAACTTTCGTCAAGAGCTGGTTGGGTGCCTATTATTTGTGTAGAAACAGTCCTCGCAAAAGCCCGTTGTGGAAATCACAGGAACATTTTATCTTGTTACCGCGTTGGAAAGCTTAGCACGTTCATTGCAGACTTACATGTGTTGTGCGGAGCGGTTTGAAGTTCTTGCACAGTTGTTCCCAAGCCGGACTTCAAGGTCCAGAAACCATGCAGGATTAAGGAGCTACCATGGTCTGGTCCAACAGGGACATTAGATGGTGTCCTCGAAGATTGGGTTGGGAAGCAGCTCTTTGTGTGTTCGTTTGGGTGTTCGTTTGTGTGTGGCTGTTATTTAATATGTACACAATTATCACTTTCTTGCAGAAAAAGCAGCAGCAGCAAATGAGGATGAAGTTCAGAAGGCTGATGTGTCCTCAACAGGCCCGAGCGTCATAGACAAGGATGCCCTTGGACCAATGATGCTTGAGGTATGACGAGTAGGAGCATGGCTTCCGATATGACTAACCACTGAACGTTTAGGGGCCCACCGAAAGCTTTCCCCACGTTTCTAGTAGAAAATAATAATCACCTCTAGATAATTGTCTTTGTCTCGCAGCTCATTATTAATTGTTGATACATCGCTATAACCCACAGAATTTAAACAAATTTGTGGTAATAGAGTATGTGTTAATTGTTTGTGTTTCCTTGAATTTTTCCCCCTTTTTTTGTGTCTTCAGTCACTCTCATTACCTGCTTTCTTATCAATGCTAAAATCTGCCACCGGCAGCCATATCTCACCTTCTTTACCCAAATTCCCGGAGGACCGGTTGCAATCATAATATATTGTTCCGCCAGGCTAATTCATTTTTCTCATTAAACGGCTAAACCTCTATGCGGCGCGTATCTATCTGCGTTTGTTATACTGCATAACAATTGAATCTGGATGCTGGCTTCCTTCAAACTATTACAAAAAAAAAAGAAAGTTTTTAGGGAGATTTGGGAAATGTTTATAATTTATTGCTGGAAATGATCAGTACACTTCACATTTCTCTAGTGCTAATATTGGGCAAATACAGGTCTACCCTACTATAGGGCTAAATATCCTGTGGCTATTGCCACATCCTAGTAAATTGTAATTTGCCGGCTGTGAGTGATGGGTTTGGTTTAACAGGGAGGCTGCAAGCTGGCCACTTTCATCCTAACCGCCTAAATGTGATGCTTGAGAGAGATGTTGAGGATTCCCCGCTCCTCTCCGCTTTTATTCTCCTCTGGGCTGTAATGGCAGCAGACGGCTTGTACGGTCTGTGTATCGGCAGGTCTGATTCTCATCAGCCAGACATTGTGCTGCTCCATATCTAATCTTGCTGCATGTCAACAGCACATCAATAAGGAAGCATCTGCTTTTTAATTGTTCTGGTGATGTCTGCACATTTGTGCGTGTCATAACATAAGTATATGGCTGTTGCTAAGCAGCCAAACACAGGGCTGCAGTTTCTCACAGCGGAATAAACATCACGTGACCCGCACAGATGCACGCTTTCTGCCTTGTTGCTAGCTCATTTTACCTCTTATACAGAGATCAGGCTGTCCGAGCGGCGTCCCGTGTACCGGTGGTTTTCTAGCCATGCCTTTTATTATATTAAACAATAGCCTTTTTCAATAAATCTTTGTTTTCTTGTATTTAAATTATTTTTTGGTGTTTTAATCGCCTATAGAATCCTTGTGGTCTAATCCTATGAATCCTGTACAGCCCTTTTGACTACTTGGTTTGCGTCTTAGACTTCAAGGTGGTCTCCAGGCCATCTTTTATCATACCTTTTTTCTACAATAAGCACCTTAGATAAGCGGCGTCTTAAATAGGTCAGCTTATTTTTACTTTAAACAGAGCTAAGCTACGTCAGTAGGGAATCCCGGATAAAAAGATTATATATTGTTACGTGGCCGTCCTGCCAAAATACAGGTGAACCGTTTAAGCCGGTGATACTTTGTCACCATGTGCCACGAGCTGCTGTGGTACCCCCTGTGCTTTATATGGCAGAGGTAATTATAGCAAATATTCAGGGGGGCTTTCTCCCAACGATTTTAGTAGCTTTTTTGTTTTTATTATTATTGCGGCCCCATATAATTCCAAAATAATAATTTAAAAAAAATGTATACATTGGATACACACTCTGAAGATACTTACCTACTCGCATATATATAGCGTGCCATGTGCGGCATTTTCAATACTTAAGAAATCTGATTTTCTTAAGAATCTGGAAGATGGATAGCATAAAAAAATATATTTAAAGAAAAAACAAATAGGTGCCACCTGTAACCATTTTTTTAAGGATTCCAGGCTCTCTGGGTTTTTCGTTCTCTGCATATTATCTAGATATGAAATTTAATGTGTTTTTTTCTCTTCATTTGAAAGCGGATTCTGCTTAGCATCCCGGTAGCTTTTTTCCATTGCTGTGTGGGCTGTGACTTTTTATTCTGACTGTAATATACGGTACACGAGCCAGTAAAGATTAATAAATAGATGAATCATTACCATGACGTTTCTCTCGCATCCTGGCAAGTATACTTCATATCGCCTGAGTCTGGAAGCTTTCGTTTAATATACAACACATTCACAGCACTCTTTTGATACCATCCTGGTCTTTACACTCAATACAGACATGAGTAGATATATAGAATGTTAACCCCTCTAATACCGGGCATAAGTAGATTAAGAGCATTAACTCCTCTATTACCAGACATTACACACAGTGACAAACAGTCACACAAACAAACACTCATACCTGGTGCTGGCTGCAGCTTACTCTGAGTTGGTGTGAAGGAGGAACTCAGCCTATCAGGAGAGGCTTCTGAACTCTCAGGCTATCAGTAGAGTTGAGAAGTCTCTCTTGATTGGCTGAGACCTCCTTCACTCCCTGGGTCCCGAGACTTAAAGTTCCGTTGCAGGACTGTCCTGGGCAATCCAGGACATGTGGTCACCCTAGTGTTTGTTTGTGTGTGTGTGTGTGTAAAATCTCTCAATTGAAATCTCCGACTGCCAATTCACGGCCAAATTGCCTAGAAAAATGTTTAAATGGACGATGACGCAGCATGAAAAAACCCCTTGTAATAAAGCGTATTTTAAGGCACTTACCTCTGTTTCGGCCTTTCAGGTAACTCTTAAGGGTTATGTTTTGTTTCATGCTTTTGATGAAGCTTTGCAAGCAGTAGCCTGGAAGGCCACATTTACTTTTCACACAATTACACTAAATCAACAAATCATTAACTCTCCCATCCCTAACCAAAAGTACGAATAACCTAAAGTACTTCTATTGAGTAAACATTTCTAGATATTACAATCAAGCGTTTGTCACTTCAATTGTTTTATTTCTGATGAAGGCATCGCATTTTCCCAGCTCACTCGGTTTATTTTGTGATTGCAGGCGCTGGATGGGTTCTTTTTTGTGGTGAATCGGGAAGGGAATGTGGTTTTCGTCTCGGAGAATGTGACCCAGTATCTCCGATACAACCAGGAAGAGCTCATGAATACAAGCGTGTATAGCATCCTGCACGTCGGAGATCACAACGAGTTCATCAAAAACCTGCTGCCAAAGTCTTTAGGTAACCGTTTATTCCTCCTACTTGAGGGCAGGAGTTTTTTTATTGCCCTTTATTACCTTTTTTTTCTTTAGGCTCATGTCACTCATGTTCTCTATAGAGATGCACATAAATTATGGCATTTTATGTTGGCGCACATTACAGCCCACGTTGTTTGATAGCACTTATTCTTCTTTTTTTGGGATCATTATTGGCCATTGCCTGGTTAACAGCTACTTGTGCTGTTGTCATTCTTGATACAGCATAAAATTACCTTTTATTGGTTAAATTAGGTGTTCTGACTTTCTAGTGAACCGAAATTGTTTTGTGTACACAACGTTCTTTTCTCCTTCCCACAGTGAATGGGGGACCTAGACGTAATAGCCATACCTTTAATTGCCGTATGTTGGTGAAACCAATGACAGAGGCAGAAGAAGAAGGTCATGACGGCCAGGAAGTACACCAGAAATATGAAACTATGCAGTGCTTTGCAGTATCCCAACCAAAGTCCATTAAAGAGGACGGAGAAGGTAATATGACGATTCACGTCTAAATGTTTCATCATATTGCAGCTGCTCGCTATCTCTTTCTGATGTGCAAACATAAGCAGCCTCCTGTAACCACTCGTGTCATTGTTTCATTGTAAATTGTGTGTTTCACTGATTTAGCAGCATCCTAGCTAATTATGTTCACAGAAATAACCAATATATGTGAACTAAAATGCCTTCAATGGGGAAACACCCCAGTGTCGGCCTACCAGGGGGATCTCATCTTCCTCTTTTCAGGATTGGCATGATAATGCCTTCTGTTATCTTCTGTCCATTATTAAGTCAGGTAGACTTTGGAAGGGTGTGTGAGGAGAAGGGGAGAACTTTAGGACAGGAATTTATTTAGGAAATGTTGCCACAAATTGCAGCTTCAGTTTTAAGAATTTCCATAACACTTACACCGATCACCAGTCATAATGTCTGATTTACAGCACATGCTATAGGTAGTTTTAATTAAGTGAAGGCTGCGATGATGACAGTTGCCTTTTAAGCTCTATCAACTTTTGCCAGCGTTCGTCTGCTTCCCAGCTGCATCTTCATCCTTAATGAACTATGACTCCTGATGCTCCTCCACCATTAGGGTCTCAACAGCTGGAGCCCAGCTGCAGGTTACCAACCTTTTATGCATCGTGTAACTCACATTTTGTTTAATCTTCCTTTTTGTTGTTAGGGCTGTGATTTATTTGATATTTACTCAGTCCAGGGTAGCTGCTGGTTAATAACCCTTCATTCTACTTTCCATGAATCTTTTACTTGCCAAATTGAGCACCTCTTGTTGTGTGTGTTTGCGGTGTGGAGGGACTATTGGCCTAAAATCACAAGACAAAACACAATCGAGACCAACATTTCTCTCTGAGTACCATTGACTTTAGTATGGGGTTCGTTATAGTTATATACTGTCTCTTTACAGTCATTTAATGTTCTAGAGCAGCTGTTCTGTAAAACAATTTGTAGACATCCTCATCTGGAGTTGTTTGGTGAACATATTATATTCTGTTAAACTCCATAATGCATGAACTGATTTTCCAATTTCTCTTGCTGAATTTCGCTGCTTAAACTTTGGTGTTTGTAGATTTTCAGTCATGCCTAATTTGTGTGGCCAGAAGAGTTCCAATGAAAGAGAGGCCTCCGCTTCCCACAACAGAGACATTTACCACACGTCAGGACTTGCAAGGTAATAATCCATCATCATACTTGCTATTCTGCCATTCTGATGCTTGCTTCAGAGGGTGTATGTATAGATAGTAGAGAAGGTATGTTTTCCCCTGGAGGAACAGTGATGATCAAATGGTGAAAGTATGAAGAATCTGGATTACACACACACACACACACACACACACACACACACACACACACACACACACACACACACACACACACACTACACACTTGTAGATCGTGCTATGGTCTGTAGCAAAGGGAAAATGTACAGATAATGAAGCTGTTGCAGGAACCTCAGTCCTTGCCAGACATGCCTAAACTTGAACATTTGATGAGTTTACACTTCTTGTATATTAATTGTCATTTCCTAAAAATATAGAAAAAAAGTGTCCCACGTCAGTAATTATCATCCATATAGGATTAGACAATTTTTTTGCATTGGTAAGGTCTTGCAGCTATTTCATAAATAAAGTTTTCCTGGAGTTTTTATATCTGGTCATTTTGTGTGACTTTGTATTGAGTTAACCCTTGTGAATGTCACCACAATGTACCATGCTGCACGCAATTTGATTCTGATGGCAATCTGTTCATTCTTTAAAACTCAAGGCAAGATCACGTCTTTGGATACAAGCACCATGAGGGCGTCAATGAGACCTGGATGGGAAGATTTGGTGCGGAGGTGCATACAGAGGTTCCATGCTTCACTTGACGGTGACATGTCTTACAGCAAGAGGCATCACCAAGAAGGTATCTGTAGTACACAGGAAAGATAAAAACAGCTGTGTCTTCTGTTTCCATACTGTGATATATATTCCTTTTTTCCCCTAACCATCCATCCAAAATGTCTTCAGCTCTCAGGCAAGGACTTGCGTTGAGTCCGATGTACAGATTTTCTCTGTCCGATGGCACGATGGTGACCGCCCAGACAAAGAGCAGGCTCATTCGTTCACAGACTAATGATCCTCAGCACGTAATATCCATACATATGCTTCAAAGGTAATTTGCATCTGTTTTTTTTTTTTTTTTTTTTTTTGCTCCCTACAAACTTGATTTTTCACAATGGATCTCCTTTAACTTTCTGGAAACCTGCCAGCGAAGATGTACCACATAGCTGAGTTCTCAAAAAGAGCATGTAGTTCTAAAATAGTTATATTCAGTTTCCATTTAGTCTTAGTTTAGTCTTCCATTGTTGCATCTCAGTTCTTGGATGCTTTTACAGTTATAGTTATGCTACAAGTAATGGGTAAAACTAAACTGACCTTTGGGCTTGACCTTTGTGGGTTTTTTTGTTTGGTCCCAAAGTCTGTCTGTTCTACACTTCACATTAGAGTCCAAATGCCAACCGCTAACTTGTAGGAGTTACATGATATAAATCTTAAAGTATATTAGCCACATCTTCTTTCTCAAAGTATATTTTTGTATGTAAAACCTTGTTGTATAGATGTTGTTGGCGCTATACAAAAAGGAATGTTAAACATTGCTGAGGTTTGTGCATTGGGGGGATATTTTTCCATAGTACTGCCAGTTAGGCGAATGGTTATATGTGTGAAATAACAGAAAGATATTGACAACTGTTTTATTCTTCATTGGTTTTTAGAGAACATAATATGTGTGGAATGAATCAGGACATGGCTGGACAAGGCATGGGAAAGACTTATAACCCCGTTAGCTCCGGCAGTCCAGCCCACCAAACCATGTGCAGTGGGAACCCTGGTCAGGACACAACCATAAGTAGCAATATGAATTACGCCATAAATGGCCCAAAGGAACAAATGGGCTTGCCAGCAGGTAGATATGTCACTTCAGGGGGGATGAACCATATCTCCAGCATGCAAGCAAATGCTCCTCAGGGTAACAACTATGCACTCAAAATGAATAGCCCATCACACGGAAGTCCTGGCATGGGCCAGGGCCAGCCTAACTCTATGCTATCTCCCAGGCATCGCATGAGCCCAGGGGTGGCGGGAAGTCCTCGTATTGCACCCAGTCAGTTTTCCCCTGCTGGAAGTTTGCATTCACCAGTTGGCGTATGCAGTAGCACAGGAAATAGCCATAGTTACACCAACAGCTCTCTAAATGCACTTCAGGCGCTCAGTGAAGGCCATGGTGGCCCTCTTGCCCCACAGCTTTCTTCTCCTGAACTGAAAGTAGGCAATTTGCAAAACTCACCTGGTAATATGAACCCACCCCAACTTAGAAAGATGGGGAGCATGGACTCTAAAGAATCGTTTGGGGCGTATGGAGACCAGCCTGAAGGAGCAACCGGACAGGCAGATAACAACTGCCATTCGGCTGAGCAAAAAGACTGTAATGAAAATACGGCATCTGGTGGTGACAAAATAGAAGGACAGAACAGATTGCTGGACAGCAAAGGCCAGACTAAACTGTTGCAGTTGCTCACCACCAAATCTGAGATGGAAACATCTGGAGATGCAAACGGCAAGGACTCAATGGGACATTTTCCAGTCAATAATATGTCTGCCTCAACACATGGAACCTCACTGAAAGAAAAGCATAAAATTTTGCACAGACTCCTTCAGGACAGTAGTTCTCCCGTTGACTTGGCCAAGCTCACAGCAGAGGCCACTGGGAAAGAACTGAACCAAGAGTCCAACAGCACAGGCTCTGGCTCCGAGATCTCAATAAAACAAGAACCAGTGAGCCCCAAGAAGAAAGAGAATGCACTACTTCGCTACTTACTGGATAAGGATGACAGTAAAGATAACTTGGCAGATATAACCCCCAAGTTAGAGCGCTTGGATAACAAGATAGACTCTTCCAGCTGCACAAATCTTTCAGCTGTAAAAACTGAAAAAGAAGAGACAAGTTTTGGAACTAGTGATCAGGTAAGAAAGTCTTCTGTCCGTCTTTTTTATAACTGCTGTGCTTGTGACTTCTTGTGGAAGATTTCCCTGCTGTTTGCACTTGATATTTACTCTATAATTGTTGCATCTCACTTGGTAAAAGTTCCCGGTTCTTGGATGCCTTTACAGTTATAGTTTACGCTACAAGTAATGTGTAAACCTGAATTGACCTTTTTTGTTTGGTCCTAAAGTCTTCTTCTGTCTGTACTACACTTCACATTAGAGTCTGAATTAGGGTCAGTCCATTAGCTACTGGAAAGTTGCCAGTTGTGTGTTTTTTGCTAAACAGAGACACTAACCATGTTGTTTTAATTTGGGTTCTTAAGGAAAAGCCATGTTGTAACCTTACGTTTGGGCAATTAATTCCTTAAAATGGTTAATATTATACGTGGCTTGATAAAACACAAGTATGGAAGTAATCCGATCTAGATGTATTGTAATAGCTGCGATCCTCGACAATGAGAAGGTCGGGCGGGGGTTGAAAGCAATCCCTAAATAATTTGTTTTACAACAAAATCAAATTGTGACACACTTGGCTGTGGTACGGTTTTCAGCATCAGGGCTTTTATTGCATGTTATTTATAAGAAGTACTTTCTACATGTGGAGTGCACCCTGAGAGTTTCGAGATCCCAGTTATCCTATGGCTGTATCTGCCCTGTCTATATTACCGTATATTCCGGCGTATAAGACGACTGGGCGTATAAGACGACCCCCAACTTTTACAGTCCAAATATAGAGTTTGGACTATACTCGCCGTATAAGACTACCCCTCTACCCAGCGTACAACAACCAGCCAATCACGGCAAGCGATGTACCTTACCGGTGATTTGCTGGTTGATTTGCTGACATATACATACATGCACTGCCCTTACACACACACACACACATATATAGTATATATATCTATATATATATATCTACACATATGCCTGTCCATACATACACATTTATACACTGCCCTCACCACACACCCCTGCCTTTACACACACATGTATATGTATATATATATATATATATATATATATATATATATATATATATATATATATATATGTATATGTATATATATATATATATATATGTATATATATATATATATATATATATATATATATATATATATATACACACACACACACACGTATGTATATATTTATATATATCCAAAATAAAGAAGCTTCTTTATTTTGTGTATATTTATATATACACACGTGTGTGTGTGTGTGTATATATATATATATATATACACACCAGTGTGTGTGTGTGTATATATATATATATATATATATATATATACACACCAGTGTGTGTGTGTGTGTGTGTGTGTGTGTGTGTGTGTGTGTATACATATATTTCTCCCCCCTTTGTCCCTTTCTCCCCATCTCTTACCTTATCTTCTGTCTTCTTTCTTCTATCCAGTTGTTGGGAGCCCGATGTCTGGCACTTCAGACCTCGGCTTCCCTGCTCTCTAATCACTACGCGCGCCGGCTATTGATGCCGGGCGCCGGGACATGACGTCATCCCTGCGCTCGACATCAATAGCCGGCGCCTAGTGATTAGAGAGCAGGGAAGCCGAGGTCTCAAGTGCCAGACCTCGGGCTTCCCTGCTCCCTCATCACTACGCGCCGGCAATTGATGCCGGGCGCCGGGACATGACGGCATCCCTGCGCTCGGGATCAATAGCCGGCGCGTAGTGATTAGAGAGATTGGTGGCTTCGTGGGAACCTCCGGCTTGGTAAGTACCCGGCGTATAAGACGACCCCCCACTTTTAAGAAGATTTTTGGGGGTTAAAAAGTCGTCTTATACGCCGGAATATACGGTACTTATATATCATTTGTATTTTCCTCTCTGAGGGATATTGATTTGCCTTTCTTGACACCTCCTAGAGGCATTCTAAGCTATTCGTGTTCACTTTGATGTTACTTCTTCCATTGCCACATTTAATATTGACCTTGGTTTACTAGTGGCTGGCTCAGGGTTTATATAACTTTGGCTTTGTTGTACATTGATTACTTTTTCTTTTTTTATACACTTTGCGCATTCTCACCTAACATTTAATTTTCATCCCATTTCGGTTTCAATGTACTATTCTATTTCTATTTTATATATTTATTTATTTTACTATTTCTCGATGATTTGTTATGGTTTTCTGGGACAGCAAGCCCTCATTAAGCTCATCCGCTTGAAAAATGTACCGAACCCCAAGCTACGCGTAGTATGTTCTGCGAGTTGCAGGGCTGCATCAGGACTTGGTTCATTTCATTACACCACATATTTGATTCTTTCTGGTTTGATTGCTTAGTGCAATTTTTTTAGTTTTTTTTTTTTTTTTGGAAAAAATTAAAATTTTCTAATGAACCCTCTATATGGAAATGAAAGTTCCCAGTGGTTTGCTTCCTTGGGAATTCATACAAGTCTCATCATTTCTGTGTCATGGAAAAGATTTTGAAAACAGTACGTAGCTGTCAAAAATACTAACTTGTGTATAAAATCGAGACTTTCTGAACGCTTCTTCATTTTGCTTTATCTTTATACGCTCTCCATTAGCTGTATGTATAGCTTTATGCCCTAGAATGTGCTGATTCCAACACTCTGTGGCTGGGCAAGAATATCTTGTTTGTTTTAAATGTTTCTATTCTAAGGCTGTAGATGGATACGCTAGATCTATGGAATTGCTTTGTATTAATTATTGTATAACTAGTGTGAGATATCTAGTTAGACCCCCTTGTTTGCTAGTTTGTATGAGGACGTCATGACTGCTGTATCTGGAAACCCATTGCAGGGATAAGAGCATTTTTTAAGAACTTTGCGAGGATGGGAAATCCTAAGAAGCTGCATAATTGGATTACTATTAATATATATGTTCCTTTGGGAAAATATGCATGGTGTTCTAGTTTGGAACACAAAACCATTTCAGTTCAGCTGAAATCGCCATACTGTGTTTTTGTGTCCCACTTAGAGAACGGCAGACATTTTGCCTACTTTTTAAACCCCTCTCTCTATTGGCTTGACGTATGTCTTTATAGCACGCGCATGTGCACAAATGCACTGTAGAAGAAGTGTAAAATCCTTCTAATATTAGTGAATTTGCAGTGAATTTCCTCCATTCTAGAGAATTCTCTGTATTGTTCCCTTTAAGTGCACATGCGTGGTCACTCACCCCCCACCCATGATTGTGTGTAAGTTGAATTCGGTTGTTAGGGGGATGCTAAGTGAACTATTAACTCGTTACCTCAACGTTCCCTTTGCCTCCCAGTCTGCAGTCACACTGCCTGGTTTGCTGTAATTCCTCCCCCCTCGCGTACTGCTGGCTGGCCGTGGAAATGCAGACATGCGGGCACACGCACCTTTCTGTTATTCATGTACGGTACATGGAGACGGGCTTACTGTATGATTTAATGATGTGACTTCTATAGGATGCATTCGGTAATGAGAGGTCTGCTCGGAAGCTTCCAGTCTGGAGATATGTTATTTTGTCCGTGTCCATTGGTTATTTATTATTGTGGTTTTTGTCTTGTGTGACTTGCTATACTGGAGTTTCTGTTCCCCGTGTCACGCCGTGTTAGTACCGCTTAGCAGATGTGTCCTCTGCTGTGCCCGACAGCTCTAATATGGTTTATGATCATCTTTATGATGAGATAACTGATCACATTTGTCAAACATGGGCACACCGTCCCTTGTGGCCTGGCCCGAGGACGAACCGTTACACAGCCCTTACTTTTGACTGCATTTTAACACCATGGCTGGAATTCAGCAGTGCAAAAGCTATTGATTATTCTTACTGACACAATTATATATCACTACCATATTCCACCTCGCTGTACACCAAGCACAAGAGACGTAAGGGGTCCTCGCGGTGTCCTTTAGTAAGGAACCGAGCTTGTATGGTTCCATCGTCTCAGTCTGAATAGATGGCACTAATGTGCGCTCCATAATTACAGCGTCACTAGATCTGCTGTAACCTGGACCCCCCACCAACGTGCCTGCTTCTTAAAATGAGCCCCAAAGCGGGGACCACCTATCTTTCACCTACAATGGTGTGTCTGTCTGTGGTCTGCAATCTTCTGTTTCCTGTGGCTGTCCAATTGAAAATTCCCTGTTTACCGCTTATAACAATCTGTTATTTTGGTTGCCAGCATTTACGGCCAAGTCCTGATCTGGATAACCTGGATGAAATCCTCGATGACTTACAGAACAGCCAATTAAACCAGCTCTTCACAGACACGCGGCCCGACGCCAACTCTGTCGATAAACAAGCCATCATCAATGACCTGATGCAGTTAAGCGGCGACGGCGCAGGCCTACCTCCGGCAGTCCAGAAGCAGCGAATGCTCCGGATGCAGCAGAGCAGTAAGTCACGGACCTCTGTGTACGATTTCCTGTCCCTCCTCGTCTTCTCCGCAAGCAAACAGTCGCGTGTTTTCTGTTTTGGTCCGAGATGTGTTGCGTGGGTAGCCCAGTGTTAACAAAGAGCGCCCCCTGCTGCCCATCAAAGGGAATAGAAGCTGGCAATACGACTAACTGCCCAGTTTCGTTGCACTTCTTGTTAAACATGCTTTCCTCCTCGCTTTTCACAAGTACGGATTGATAAATGTATGTGAAGGCTCTCTATTTATGGTGAAGGGGATGTGATTGGTACTAAGCAGGTTAAACAAACTATATTTCATGTTGCAGCATATCTCAAAACGATAACGTTTCTATAATGAAATGTATCATTTGGGCAAACGTACTAGTCTGCTTGCGGTTAACACGAGAAAAAGCCCAATTCCCTCGCATTGCTTACCAATTAGAGATA
Organism: Spea bombifrons; assembly: GCF_027358695.1. NCBI lineage: Eukaryota > Metazoa > Chordata > Amphibia > Anura > Pelobatidae > Spea > Spea bombifrons. Next base: position 88,711,668 of record NC_071091.1, on the reverse strand, counting down.
GTCTTTTGTCAGAGGATTTATCATAATGCTTACACACCTCTACTTGAAAAGATCTCAAGATGCAAAATGCAAAGGAATTGGTCCCCATGGTTCTGAGAAACGCATGCGATCCATCCCCTAAATATAACTTAGATCCACCAAGCTTCCTTAAAGAAGTGAGCATTACTCTAAAGAGGCATTTGATATTTTTCTGAAAATATTATACTTCTAAAAGCGAATAACATTTCTTCCACCCCAGTTCCCCCAGCCTCTCTGTGTTCCTTGTGTGATGGATTCTACTTTGTCTGTCCGCTCTTTACCCTACAATAAAACTTAAAAAGAATCTTTACTCCTTTTATATAAGCAAACATTCTTTTGAAGTCTTGCATGCATCGGATTTTTACCCGAGAAAGTAGTCCCGTTTTCTTTGATTCCAAAACTCAGAAACTCATAGGACGCAAATGTCTCTTTTGTCTGTGCAGCTTTTAATAACCCGCGAATGGGCCAGCTTGGGAGATTATTACCAAATCACAATTTACCAATGGACGTCAACTTACAGAACCAGACCGCTGCGGGATCCTACCCACAAGTGAGGAATAACAGTCCATACTCTGCAATGCAGTCTGGAATGGTGGGCAACCAGGGCATGATGGGAGCTCAAGGAGGCATGGGGCACAATACCACCGGTAAGCACAAGCTTTAATCTGTAAACATGTAGGGTGCGTGTGATATGTGTACAGGCATGTCTTGGATTATTGAAATGACTGTTGACCTCAAAGACTTTATATCTTTTAGACCATTGTGCAACCGGTCATACATTTGGAGAAACCAAGAATTCTGACTTAGTTGGAATAGAGCTGGAAATCAAACAAAGGCCACTAGAGGGATCTCAGGCATAATCAGTTTGGCCAATATATCATATAAGGTTTTGGAAGTGCCAAAAAAAGTGTTTATAAAAAGTATATTTCTTTCTGGATCACCACTTACTCCGGCAGAATAGTAATAGTCAATCTGAAAGATAACGTGCTGCTGATCTGCTTTTAGGTTCCAGAGTATAAATTGGTATTTGGGTTTTCTTTGTGTTTGTGCAGGAATGATTGCTGGTAATAACCCCCGAGCAGGCATGCAGTCAGGAGATTGGGGGGCTCAGCAGATGGCAATAAGAGGAACGTGCCCAACCACAGGCAGCCCCATGAACCGGCCCATTCAGGGCATGAGCCGCAGCCCAAATCCAAGCCTTCAGATGAGACCCAACAACCAGGCGTGTCCGAGGCCGATGCTGCAGTCACAGATTATGAATATGGGTAAGTTGGATCCGGCCATGATGTGTGGATCGTTAATTAATACTGATAATAAAATCCTGGCTTGTAAATCAAAACTTATTCTCAAGTAGGTAGATTAACATGGCTGTGTCATATGTCAGATAATACCCGTTTACAAGCCCGGTCATGTACCTGTCATTGAAAACTGAGACTGGTGAAAAGTGAATGTAGCTGTTCCTGAAATTCTTCATTTTAAAAACACTTATGCTATTTTAGTGATTCTGGGCTTTTTGGAGTGTTTTGAGACCATCCTCCAGTCCTCAAGAGCTGCAGACTTGGAAGTCCTAAAATTCTTCTTCAGTTCTGTTTGGGGCCCTAAAAACTAATATATGCTCTGGGAATAGCGTTCAATGAATTTTCCAATTTCCAAGTATTTTCATTGATTTGAAACTAACTAGGTATTTGATCCATCCTTCCAAGAAGCTCATAAATTGGAGAGGCTTTCTGCATGTTGACTAGTGTAGTCTATGGGCTTTGGAAGTATAATGCAGATTTATTTGTGGATACCCAGTGTAGGATTTTTATTTCCAGAGAACCCATAGTGCGTTAATATAAGGAATCTTACAGCTTTGTAACGGGCTTGCACTTTGCATCTAGGACACTCTGAATTGGACTTGAATGTAGGTGGCCCTCAGTACAACCCCCAGCCTCAAGCTCCCCCGAACCAGACGGCACCGTGGCCAGACAGCATTCTGCCCATCGAACAAACGTCTTACAACAATCAAAGCAGGTGAGTTTGGTGTTCGCCAATCTTCGATCCCGAAACAGAGGAGCATGTATTGGCTCGGTATATGTGTGCTCGTTTTTTTTTTTAATAATACTTTACATATGTATATTTTAGAAATATGATGTGTGTGATTGAGTTTAACCAGCCGCTGCTTGCGATTGATGCAAAAGTATATATGTCGGGTGATGGTTCGGTAACCACGGTGGTCTTGTTTTCAGGCAGCCCTTTGGGAACTCCCCGGATGACTTGCTCTGCCAGCCCATCTCATCAGATTCTCAGGCAGACGAGGGGAACCTTTTGGATCAGCTTTATCTTGCTTTGCGAAACTTTGATGGACTGGAGGAGATTGACCGAGCTCTAGGAATCCCCGAGCTGGTTAGCCAGGTGTGTATCGGAAAGATCTGTAGCAGTGCTCGTCTGTGTCGTTCCCCAGATATCTGCCACTCTTAAAACCCCTACCCCTAGCAAGGACTGCGTATTTCACCATCCCTAGCTGAGCTCTGCGTTAATATCTTTATATGCACTCCATATCCACTGATCCTAGCTTCTATACTTTTATTAGAATATGATTTACATTGTAATTTGTAGAAAATCATTTTACGTACAAAGAAGCATAGCTTGACGTTTGTTCTCTTGCTGTATAATATATTTTGACCTAATTCCTCCTTTTTTTTTCTTTTTTTTTTCTATTTTGATAGAGCCAGACTGTTGATCCTGAATCATTTGTAAGTCCAGATTCAAATTTCATGGAGCAAAAACCACAGATGTTTAACCATGGATATGCTGCTCAGGGGCAGATGGCGCAGAATAGTTATACTCCAATGCAGGATCCAGGTTTCCACCCCATGGGCCAACGTCCAAACTATGGAATGCTGCGCATGCAGACGCGCCCTGGATTAAGGCCACCAGGAATGGTGCAGGGCCAGCCAAACCAGTTGAGGCTCCAACTGCAGCACCGGCTTCAGGCACAACAGGTAAAATCTTCACCGTGATTTCATTTCCTAGGACTGTGGGATGGATCCTTAATATGATGTTTGTTGAGCAGATAATTTTCCTAGGTCGTTCGTTAGATATTGTTAAATATAGATGAAAGATATTCATTATGGGCAAGAAGGCACTTATTGTTGCGCTCTGTAGCCTCTCCAGAATGTTCGCAGCTGTTCCCCTAAATAAAAATGTACCTCTCAACTTATATGATGCATGGGATGCTGAGCCCTAATATTACACTTCATTGCAGCCAACTTATTGGATGAGGCATCTCTGGGAAAATCATTGTGTATGCTGTGTTTTTGCTTTTATAACCAGAATCAAAAGTGAGCACAGTTCTTTTTTTCTATCTTTCTATAAGAACCGACAGCCGCTAATGAATCCGGTCAATAATGTCTCGAATATGAATCTGGCGCTGAGGCCTGGAGTACCAACACAGATAAGGGAACAGGTACGGTGTTTTAGGACAATCTTAAAGGTGCTGTTCCACTTAGTCAAAGCATTAATCATACTGCCGCATCATTTCTGGGGGGGAAATACAGCTGTTTTAAACATACATGGGACAGGCATAACGCTGTCCTGAATCTAGGATGAGGACTGGTGAAGGTTCCAAGCTTTTACATCAGGAAACATGGGCAGACTAGATGGGTTGAGTAGTTTCTATTTGGGTGGCACTAGGATTGATGTATCTAATGCTGCATTTAGTTATGAAATTGTTAAAATCGGCATCCTTGTGTCCATTATTAAGAAATCTTGTTTCAATGTTAACAATACGTTTCTAATTTTATCTCTGCTTTTGTGATAGCCTGACTCTTTTCTGGTATCTCTTTTGTGTGGAATCGGAACAATGAGTCTGCTCGTTGTTGTTAAACAGTGCTAAGAATACAAGGTTTTGGGTTTTTTTGTGATAAAGTAGTATATTACATTATTCTGCACATTGCGTTTGAGCTTTAACTCGAATAGTGAATAGCGTATAAATCAGTAAAATATATACGTTTCCGGGAACGCACTCTGCTAGCCCCCATGTCATGTAAAGAGTCCACAGATTCCATGACTTTGTATAGGCTTATGTTGGGAATCCTAGTAACGGAACAAGCTCATAATGTCTATTACTAGATGGTTCTTTGTTTTGTTGTTGGATGCTTTATCCAACATATTCAAGCCTTACTCGTACGACAACACAGCACCATCGTTTAATAGTAACAACCACTAATTCAGACCGCGCACGCTACCCAAACCAGTGGAGATCCTTCCTTTTAGAAAGACTTGGTGGATCTCGTTGGAGGGACTCTATTTTCAGGTTTTTGAGCAAACCTCTCTATTGTACTGCTTGTGGTGTGTAAACCTTGTGGATGATCTTGCACTTTGTGATTGTTAAATGTCATCCTAGTACAGTGCAGTGCAGAAGGCTGAGCTTTTATGGGTGGGTTTTGAAGTGATGTATGATGACTGATGTGCTTTGCATGTCCTTGATCAGCCGTGTACTCTGATTCCAGGGACCGATCAATGCGCAGATGCTGGCCCAAAGACAAAGGGAGATCCTGAGCCAGCACCTACGGCAAAGACAACTACAACAGCAGCAGCAGCAGCAACAAGTGCAGCACAGGGCCATGATGATGAGAGGACAAGGGCTTAATATGCCACCCAACATGGTGGCCTCTGGAGCAATGCCCACATCAATAAACAGCCCACGGATCCCACAAGGCAATGCGCAGCAGTTCCCATTTCCACAGAACTACGGTACTGGAATTCCATCCCCACCACCTTTCACCAGCCCTTTCTCCCCAGTGCCCCCCAGCCCTGGGTCACAGTCGCTCTCTCACAGCTCTTTGCATGGCTCCCAGATGAATCTGGCTAACCAAGGGATCATGGGGAGCATGGGAGGACAGTATGGGCCTGTCATGAATCCCCCAGTTCAGCACAATGCCTTCCAGTTTGCCAACTCAGGTACCACCTTCAACTTTTAAGTGCAGGTCTTGCTTAACCTTTCTAGTCTCATAAAGGCCTGCAACCTATTGCGTAGCAGTACATTGCAGTCCTCCCCTGGCTTTCCATGGGGTTATAAATGTCAGCGGTCTTCATAGGCTTGACGAGTTCCCAGATGTGCCTGGGTTACGTGCCATCCAACCGTGCAGATCATCATTAGCAAGCTTGTTTACTGTTACAGGTGCTAAAAAGACTGGTCTGGCTCTCATGGGAAATCTTTACATCTTCTTTAGATCGTGATTGATATGCTATAACGTGAAAATGTCTTTTTGGCATTTGCATCAGTGAAACACTTGGACGATGATGCGATGGTTCTCTCGTTCCCATGCCCTTGGATGATATTCCACTTGTTAAAATAAATTAAAATCATATAACACCAAAGTGCATGTGGCTACTAACGTGTCATTAACATCCATTGAATGCCATAATAAATAACCCTAACTTGTTAGACTTTAACCCATTCAGGCTGGTCCACTGAATTTGCCAAGCCTATAAACATGCGCAGGCCTTCTGTATGCTCTATAATGCCTGCTGAGATTTCCTACCTGTGTGGTGTCCTTCCATCGCTTGTCGCTTTCCTGCTTCCGCGGTGTATGGAATTGTATACAATGGCTTGGCTGATTCTGATGTTCTATTTGCTACTGTTGGGGTGCAATCGGAGGTGCATGTTTAGTGTGTTTGTGTTCTATGGATGTCGGCCTGTTCTTTACTGTTCACTTAAACACAGAAAAGCACTAAGTGGCGTAATAAATCTGTGTGGGTTCTAAAAGCACCGTCACTTTCCAACAATGCCTCATTTTTGTGTCCTCGCTCACCGTTATACACTCTTTTATTTGCTTCCCCCGATTTCCAGCTAGATCGCTTTACAGACGCACGTCCGTGTGTGCTCTGGATTAATCATTATCGATAATGTACAAAGATGAGCCATTGAAATGTTTGTCTTAATCGGTCTTCTGAGGCCTCCCGACACTCTCTCTTTTCAAGCGTCACGTTGCTTGGGCTGTTATTTGTTCTTTAACGGATTAGGGGTCTCTTCACACGTGGTTTTTGTGTGTTCTGCGGTGTGTATACACGATTGTGTCCGTCTTGCCTCTAATAAAAGTTTTGCTTTTAGGGATGAGCCAGCAGTCAGACCCTGGATATACCGTCGCACCAACTTCACAAAGTCCAATACTGTCACCACGGATGGCTCACACCCAGAGTCCCATGATGCAGCAGTCACAGAGCAATCCCGTGTACCAGACGGCAGACATGAACGGATGGGCCCAGGGCAACGCTGGGGGGAACAGGTAACCGGACCATTTGAAGAGCCGAGGCTTCAGAAAAACTATATCTTTTGCATAGCGATTTCAAGAGGTAGCTTCTGGACTATCACTCCCATGAAACGGACTGTCTGCTGCTGGACTACAGCTCCCATGATGCCCAGCCAGCAATAGACACTCCTTTTCATGGAGGCGATTGCTAAATTGATACACTTTTAGGACAAAAAAATGATCTTGCACATATGATGTGTGTCAGCCTGCAGGTTAGCGGATTTAAAGGAGCGATGTAGTAGCTGCGGCTTTTAACCGGTGTAACCAAATTCTTCTAACACAACTCGTTTACGTAAAGTTTTTGCAAATGTGTATCAAACCAAGACACTATCATCTTTCCTTAAATATCTGCCAAATGTGGACCGTCGTGTCTCGGTAGCGATCTCGTTCAGAGGTATATGTATTAATACTGGTTTTTTATCTCATTGTAGCATGTTTTCGCAACCCTCACCACCCCACTTTGGGCAGCAAGGTGGAAACAACATGTATAACAACAACAATATGAACATCGGTGTGTCTATGGCAGCCAACGCAAGCGGGATGAACAGCGTGAACCAGATGACTGGGCAGATCAATATGACCTCTGTGACCTCTGTGCCTACGTCAGGGTTGTCCTCAATGGGTCCAGAGCAGGTGAATAATTGTGAAGATAACCGGCATGGGTATATGCACAGTTCTTGGGGGAAATTCTCTAGGTAGTGGGGAACTGTAGAATAGATTGTTTGTCAGAAAGGACAGGTATCCTTCTCGTCGCTGCTCGGAACTTCCTCCTGCTTGTTTGTGATGTTACCAGAGTCCCGAGTGAACTTGGGAAAGACAGACCATTTTATATATGTTTCATAGTATTAATTATCTCGTTCACTGATGAAATTTAAATTAAAATATTTTAATGACTTTGTTTTAGCCAATGTGAATATTTACTCATTGTTTCCATATTTTTTTTGTTTTGTTTTAATTAAATGCTTTTGACAAAATTCTGTATAATAAAAATATTTGTTTTGATGTATAAATCATTCTCTTAGCATTTTTTCCCTGTTATAACGGTAAAAACGGGTGTATATGTAACAAGATAATATTTGGTGTCCTTGGCCGCTTGTACCCGTATAATGCTGTCAGCCGTTCGTAGGAATTATAAAACCGCTTCATCCAGTGTTCAGGTTTAATATACAAAAACAGAACCCATCTAGTCGGCCCATTAAGACATGTATTCTTATGCAAGTTTTAATGCCTTCACTGTATTAACTTCTACAACTGCTGGAAAGTTGTTCCACTTATCTACTACCCTCTCAGTGAAGTAAAACTTCCTTACATTAAATTAAACCTCCCAGGTCAAAAAAAAAATGCTTTTTTTATGGAAGATCCCCTAAAATATAGAACGCCTCTTCAGGTAAATGGATAAAAATGAGGCTGAGACTTCTCCTTGGTTGGCTAAAACTGATAAACCTTGGAAGATATGGCTGATCCTCTGTGGAGCATCTGTCACGGGGTATTTTACTGTGGGCTGATAAAATAGATGTTATCTGCTTGTATTCTTTGACGTATGCGTCATCTTCAGCTGGTTTACTTAATGCGTTCCCCTGAAGATGGGTTTTATTTTCGCTGGTTTATTACCCGTTACAGCGCGAGTCCCATGAATAATTGAAGGTGCTGATGTTTTGTGATGTACTTTTCACTGAGATCACTTGGTAGAAAGTTTCTATTCCAGTGGCTGGTACTAAGTGGTTGAATTATGGTGGCTTTTAGGAAAAGCTTGTTATACATTTTGTTTTCTGCTATTGGTAATGCCTTAAAGCTGAGGTGAGTAGCAGTCACCCCACATCATCATCGTACGCAGTCATCATCTTCCATAAACCGGCGGCACCAGTTCTAGAAAGGTATAGCTTTAAGTTGCAATCTCTTTAACAACCATTTTATTTCTATGGACCCAAAGTAACAAAGCCAGCATCATCCGCCCGCGTGCTGCCAAGTTACTTGTCCGGCAGACGTCGTCACTATGGGTCCCTCTGATCGTTGACATATAGCACTGAATGCGCCACCAATATAAAATGACATTTTATATTTTGCATGTGTTAGGCCATTAATCACTCTTTCACCATTTTATTTTTTGAGTATTAAAGGGTGGTGATTACATACAAAGTAAAAGGCACCTTTCACAGGCAGCTACTCAAAGCGTGTGTGTGTGTGTGTGTGTGTAATATATATATATATATATAATTACACACATATATATTATAATGTAAATGGGTGAAGCCGTATTAGTCCAGTAGACACGATGTCAAGTATTGCAGTATATGCGGTGATACCTTTTTTATTGGACTAACATAATATTTAAAAGACAAGCTTTCGAGCGTTATCCTCCCTTTATCAGGTCCAAATCAAATACAGTATTATGTTAGTCCAATAAAAAAGGTATCGCCGCATAGTCTCCAATACTATCGTGTCTACTGGACTAATACGGCTTCACCCATTTACATTATATATATATATATATATATATATATATATATATATATATATAATTACGCCGTATTGGCCCAGATATAGGCCACTCTTTTCCCCCCTACTTTAGGTCTTTAAAGCGGGGGGGGGGTGGCCTATATTCAGGGTTTAGCACAGGGATGCGCAGTTCGTGTTGTGTTTTTGTTTTTCCATTTTCCTTTATCCCTGCTGCGGGTAAGCAGTAGGGTTAGGATCCAGATCCCCAGAAGCACTGCAGGGGACCTGGATGCTCCTGTCTGGCAGCCGCGGACGTCTGTGCAATGTGCGTAGACAACCTCCGCTGCCGGAACTTCCGCCGGGGCTTCTATGGTGGAGCACCAGCGTGACATAACCTTCCGGTGCTCAACCATAGAAGCCACGGCAGAAGTGCCAGCAGCGGCGGTTGTCTATGCATATCGTGCAGACGTTCACCGGCCGGCCTCGCTAGACACCAGGGAGTCTGGGGGTGCATTGGTAAATAGGGGGGGTGACGCTTCTAGGGGGCATAAAGCATATCTGGGGGTCAGGTGGGAATTTCTAGGGGAATAATACACACACATATTATATACATATGTGTGTGTATGTATATAGTGTGTGTGTATGTATATATATCTGCTTAACACTAGACGAACATTCAGAAGCAAACACATTTATATACACGGACACTTTAACGCATCCTGTGTGTGTGTGTGTGTGTCTGTTGGCATCCGGTGTGTGTGTGTGTGCCGGCAGATGTATTTGGCACATTGCCGTTTACGGTATTAGTAAAGTTGTATTAGAAGTAACATAGTTGTATGCATAGAACTCATGAGTCAGAAACTCATTTCTAACAACTTATTATTATAAAGATGGTATTGCCATAGCAGCACCTGAATATATCCAATCATTTAATTCCATTCACTTTTATATGGTTTATGGGCATAAATTGGCAGCTGTCTACTAATTTAGAACTCTAAAGAGATAGCTTGCCGCCATGAAACGGTTAAAATGAAACTGATTTGTTTGTGTGTGATAGTATGGAGATGATTATACTCGCTGTGTGTAGCCGTATAAATCACATTATATCCCGGGCTGTTAAACCAGCTGCAGAACCCTCTACAGAATGAGCCGCGTGTATGCCAACAAAGTAGCTTTAAGATTAGTCATTTTCTCTTCTAAACATTATTATTTATTGTTTCATATAGCGCCATCATACTCCATGGCGCTGCATTCTATTTTGACTTGGTTTCCTGCTTTTATAACATAATAGGAATAATTGGGGGGAAAAAAATGCAACAAGATTGCCCTGCAGACACAGTACGTGTAAACGCCAGGTGTAGTGAGAGACCATTCATTCCAGCCCCATCTATATAAAGACCAGACGCGCATCGCATCCGGCCCTCTCTCCATGTTTCTGAAAGAAATCCATTTCACGCGTGAAACAAAATAACCCCAAAAATGTCCTCTATGCGGATATTTAAATACGTTAAGCAAAGCTTCCGAGTCGAAGCGAAGGCTCTTGTTGCCTAGGGCTGGGTTGAGGGCCCGCAGTGATGTCTCGTGCCCTTTTCCAAGGGGAAGGGGTCACAGGGGCATTGCTGGCGGGCGACTGAAGCATGCCCCTCGCTTTGTGCCACCTGGGGCAACTGCCTCACTTAGGAACATAGAATTTAGCAGCGGATAATAACAACCATTCAGCCCATGTAGAGACTCTAACGTTAACCAGTCCTTGGGTTTGGCCTTAGATTCAGGATGGCTTTATGCCTATCACATGCATGTTTACATTTCCTTGACAAGATTAGCCTTTACCACTTCTGCTGGGAGGCTGTTCCATTTATCTAATCAATAAAGTAAAACTTGCAAGCTACTGCCATGATATTTACTTTACTATATTCTTGGGGCTATTAGCAATAGCTTTCAGTACTTTGATTGGAACCATAACCTTTTATATCCTCTAACATAGATGTTAATGTTTAACCTCACGTCTTTTAAGTACCAGTTTATGTATTTGTTATTTGGTTTCTCCCTCCGTTTGATTTACGTTGTTTTCTGTATCTAAAAGAACCGTAAATAAATAATTTACTAGTTGCCCATTAGCGTGGCACGTCTTTTGTAACGGAGTTTTGCTAATTTAATGTGTATATATATATATATATATATATAATATATACCGTGTTAAAAGCAGACCTCATCTCCTTGGGGTTTTGCTGTGACCTCATCTTAAAGGTTTTATAACAACTGCTTTTCCAGGGGAGGGATAAAGCTATTTGTTTCTTAAATGTAGCTTAGATGGCTTTCATTAAACGTTATCCATTGGTTCTTAAGGGACTTATTACTGTTTATTTTTCCGTGCTCCTGCTAAGCGTTCTGAAATATACACGCACCAGGGTAAGCACGTTTTGGGTAGCATTTGGGATAGATCTGTCCCGTACCTGATGTTTTGTCAAAATGCCACTCAGTGGTTTTTAAAGATATTTGGTCTTCAAGCTTCGAATTGCATTTTATTTATTTTTTTAAGTAATGCTTCTGTAAGATAAGATATTTTAGCATTAGTGTGTGTGGGGGGGGTTAGTAATATATGGCCATGTATGATGGAATATATAATGCTTGTCCCCATTGTCTGCGTTTCTCACTTGGCTTGTCGGTACTTCTCGTCAGAGCTTAACGCATCTTGTGTTATTTGTCATCTTGCGATCTCCAGGACCAAAGAAATGCTACCAGAGTATAACATATACACTTCAGGACATTTCAGCCAATACCCCGAGTTAGCCATGACCCTGGTAGTATCCAAGGTGTCGTCATAATGATGGTACGCCATTCTGGAGATCATACGATTCCATGTGGTTGTGTCCTGTTCTCCAGAGCAATGGGGTTGGCTTCACTGAGATGCTGGTGGATACCTGGAATAGTTCTCCAGCAGACGTGGTAGAGGCTATCTAAGCATACATGAAACAGGCATATGGCCGTATCGAACATAAAAAGGCCAAGGACCTGATGAGGCTTGATGTTTTAGAAAAGGGCCGCCATTATTTCTGGCGACTCCGGTTGGATGTGGAATCGCAACTCTTTGCACAGAAGGAAACATTCTGAAGTTTTCCTTTGTTGAATTTCTGAAAAAGTTATAACCCTGATTTTCCTTTTTATTTACAGAAATACTGCTGATCCTGAAGACTCTTTGGGTGCTTTTTTTCCATCTGGAAGTGTTCTCTGCTCTGAAGAGCTCCATGTACTTGGGAGTATTCTTACAGACTGTCCTGGCAGCCGGGGGGGGATTCTCCCCGGGGCGACAAGCACAGCGAGACGGAGCTCTTCCCTTATTCTGCGCTAGAGCTGTGGCTATTCTTAGAGAAGTCTCCTCGCCTGGCACTCGGGGGCCTGGACACGGACGGCCAGCCTGCTCACTGCATTCACCTTAGTGCAACTTAGATATACCTTCTGCGGAGTCATTACAGACGGGCAAATTTCATTGGACTATCTGAGATGAATGTATTTAATTTTATATATTTAAGGAAAACTATCCTTTTCTCGAGTTGTTGACACTGGTTTCTAACCTCATTTTCCCCTCTGGTGGTCAGCCCATGAAGTCCTTTTGCTGCCGTATGCAGGGTGGTGGTTGTAACGCTTTTGGGGGGGTGCGGGTGTCGTGATTTAGAAATGTCTAGTACTCTGGTGTGGGCGAGAGTTGAGTCGGTTAGGGATAGAAGCGGGCTTGTTTAATATTAATTTGATTCTAGCAAAACCCAACAACTTTTTTTTTTTTTTCCTTTTAAAGGGGTGCAGGGGGGTCATTTTTTTTTCTTTTGATTTTTTTTTCTTGAGCAATCTGCTCAGATTGGGTAAGAATAGCATAACATGTAGGCAGTTTCTGTTTTGACAACTTCTATTTAAATACTTTTTGATCGTAGTCTAAGATAGCAGGGATTGTATAAGTATGTAAATGAAATAATTTTATTAGTCTTTAACATTCAAAAAAAAAAAAAAAAAGTCAGAATATGGCACCCCACGGTGGAGATGGAACTGATTTTTAGCGTATTCACGACATTGCTGAATGTGAGCGCCACCAAAGCTGCAGTCCTTAAAGAAATACTATGTATTGCTCAACCCTCTGATATTCACATATTTCATGCACAACGATATATTTACATCCAATGTCCGCTTTGTATAGGCACCGGCCACATCTGTCCAGAGATCATCCAGTAAATTAAATATTTAGATTGAAACCAGGGGATCGCTGCGTGTCAGCAATCTGTATGCGGGATTAATACAGTCAGTGTAGAGGACGCTTTGCTCATACTCTTTCGTAGACCGCTGTAACTTTGATCCAGGACTGCCTTTATAACCGCTTCTCCAGCGTATGCGGACATCGTTTGAGATTCTTGCACCCTCCCCGTTAGCTTGTAGCAAAGATGGAAGTCTCGGGATCACAAAGCCCAACTCTCTTTCTCAGCCTTGCATAACGTGTAACATGGGCTTTTATTTGACTGCACATATGTAATGCCTACGCATTTAATTATTGGCTCGCTAAGTGTGTGAACATGCCGCGTAATCCCCATAGGCCACATCACCCTATTGAGTTGGCATTTGCTGTAAATATTTTTGAGCTGCCGGGGGGTGAGCATTGACCATGAATGGTTTTACAGGGCAGGATCTTTCCATTTTGGTAACCATGCGCAGTCAAAGGTTGTCCCTGTAATTTACTATGGTGACATTGGTAAAGTGAATTGGGCCAGATGTGTGTGCGGAACATGGCGTTCTTTCATGTTGGATTCTCTATACGTTGGTATTTCTCGCTTCTTAAAGAAAATAACTTGTAGTTGTACACATGGTTTCACATCGAGTTTTATTTCCTGATGACATGATGGTGGAAAAAGTTTATGGTACAGAAAAATCTGGGTAGACAAGCAATAATTTTAAGTTGATGAACTGTTTTAGGTATAATTTTATGTCTTGTTAAAACAATGGGAAGGTACTTTACAGTATTAAATAATTACATAGCAGTGACAGATAAATGTGGCTTCAAGGTCCGGGGGCTTTTAGTAGAACAGCTTTTTGGTTTAGGACCTTCTGACTTATACCCTGCAATGTGTAGCCATCATAGGAATATTGAGAGTTAATATTTTTAGTGGTTCTAATTGATAAAGTACCTAAATGTTTTAGAGGATGTTGCTTCACCGTTTTCCCTAGTTCTTCATTTGTTCTGGTAATGACTGCCACCACATTATTAGGACTGCATCTGACATCCTCATTCCGCTTCAGAACCCGCGCCCCACTCTGGTACATCGTTCATTGGGACGGCTTTTCTCTACACGACCGGTGTAACCAGTATTTCATGGTCGCTTCTGTGCCACTTTCTCTGATTGATCAGGAATTCTTGGTAACCATCATTTGAAAAATAAATGAACTCCCTGTTAGACCAAGAATTGCGAGAACTCTGTTGGGTCAAGAAGTCTGGGCTTGGTTGTATCCTGACCCACTCGCTGAACTTATCATTGGCAGATGATTGGTGCTTCGCTTACTAGAATGCCTTTCTTGTATGTTAATATCTGAATCCATCCTGGGTTTAAAGTATGAAAGCTATAGTTCCATTAGAAATCTAAAACCATGTGCCATTCACATATCCCTACTGTAAGAAGAGGTAGGCATCGCAATACAAGCTGGACTGCTGTCATCGTACTTGTTCCAGGCCAGATAGTTGGATGGTTTAACATAATTAGAAACGTTCAGGGAAGTTCCCTTGTATCACCGTTTTGTGTAATGATTTGTAAACATCAGATGAAATGAGCTTATTGATATGGCGTGTTTTTGGGGACACCATTTATTTCTGCATGTACCACGTTTTCCCATGGACATAGAAAATCCCACATTAGACTTTGATTCTGCTGTGCATATTAACTGAAGGTCTCTCATTTCTAGTACTTCACTAGAGAGATTTAGAAACCGTATGTGTCCATCGTACACCTCATCCTAACTCCGAGCGCTGCCTTCTGAACCTGTGTCGATTGTCAGAGGTGTCATTCACTGACGGTCATGTCTGTGATTTAAAAATGACATTTTTAGCTCAGACCAAATCCCAATTTCTTGTCAAAACATGGTAACTGAAACCAAAATGTATAGAATGTATAGAGCTATAATATCAACCCAACCCTCACCGTGGAAGCTTGCGGCTACATCTCTTGTATCAAGCAGCTATGAAAAACTCGTAGAACTACACATTGTATTTGCTGTACCCCGTAGATGCTAAATTGGTGTACAATGGTGGACTTTAGTCCCAGAGAGTCTCAAATACACCAGGATATTGCAACACAAGCACAGAAAGTTCAATAAAATGTTTAAAATGAATGAAATGACTTGTTATACAGAATTCCGAGTCCAAGACGTAAGACGAACAGGCCTATAATAGTGAGTAGATATCTGATAGTTAACACAGAATATTAATTCCCCCATAGCTCAAAGTCTGCAAAGCGTAGGGTACCCTGGTAGATGTATGAATCATTTTGCTGTTTTTCTTGTTTTAAATTATTATAATGCTGTGAGCAATGAATGTATGAGGCAATTCCAGGAATGGACGGCTGCAAGTCACTTGTCTCTTGGCTGGTCTGATCATATTGATCACGTGGATAAACTTAAGCCAAATCATCTCCTTTATCAGTATTTTGCATGCAGTTAACACATTACCAGAGTGTAGTTTTTTTTTTGTTTTGTATAGATCAAACATAATCAGTGTTCTGTTATTTTTGCTACTAAATGTGAAAAGGCGCATAATGTGAAATGATAATTCTGTCTCTGCTTTCTCTGCCTCCCTCTCCCGCATTATATACAGGATGTCGGTTTCTCTCAATGTATTTAAAATGTGCATTCACTTTCTGACACCTTTGTATCATATTGTCGTTTAAAAAGGCGGACTCGTGGGAATAAAAATGAGAAAATAGCATTTTGCATAAACCTAATAAGCTCACGATTATTGTGGATCATACAGATTCGGGTAACCCTGGTATTTAATGCGAAAATGGTGACCCTTTTCAGAAACGGCTGTTTTAGCTGATAAGAAGGTTCTAGTTATTGGTGTAACGTGTGATTGTAATGACCTGGTACAGGTAACATTACCAAAAGCATATATATCAATGGCAACCTAAAACCTTGGGCTTCGGAGCCCTGGAGGAACTTTGCTACGTGGAACTCCCCAACACATCCGATGTATTTAAAGAGACATTGGACTTTAGTAATAACTTTCTCAATTCTAGAAGAAACCAACATTATTTATTTACATTCTGCATGAGCAGTTTACCTGCCAAGATGCACAGTGAGGACAATCCACTGAAGGTAGAGTTGATATTTTATCTGCTTGCTTCTGCTGCAGGAACAGCTTTGCTGGCCCTGTATAATGTATGGGTAAATCGGTGAGATTTCTTTACAGGCTCCACACATGTAATACTTAGGCATTAGGTACTGAAGCCTCCATTGATTGAATCATACTTTATATAGGACTAGCTCAGCCCTTCACGCATGTGTTTTGCTCTTCTTAATAAATAGTGAGGTGAGTTAAAATCCAATCTCTCTTGTGAACTCTCCTCTCACTCTCTTTTTAGTAAATAACCCTCAGTGTTTGCTCTTGGTCGTCATCAGTCTAAATTGTGCTTGCTGATGATGTCAGAGAGCATATAAGCCTATTGGCTGTGAGATCTTCTGTCACTGCTTACATGAGATGTAGCTAAGATCCCACTTATTAATGTTAGGTAAATGTGGGCTTATCACTATAGAAGCGGTGAGTGACTCAGCATATGGATCACTCACTACAAGCAGACTGGGCAGGCAGCTTAGAGAAAGCAGCCTGTAACTTCTAAAGGGCAAGCTCAATAAAAGCAGACCGGGTAGCGCTTACATCCGTTTGCAGTAATGATGGAATATGACAGAATACAAACTTTTTGTTACATTTTGTGGATAGGGATAGGGATATCCGTAAAAATAGTGAAACTTGTTTCATGTCTGATCTACAATATATCACAAGCTTATTTTAATTACCCACTGGTCCCCTGCGTCACACGTGGTTCTTGAATACCATCTCATCAGAAGCCTCTCTGCCCTGTAATGACTAACTACAACATTTCTGACAGTTTGTATAATGTGCATTTTTAATTGTTAAATTTGATATTGACTTAGCGTGTGTAAAAGGTGGCACTGCTCCACTTTACAAAACCCAAAGATATACAATCAATTTTGAAACTCAACGAAAGCCATTATTTCTCTGTGTATAGAACCTATTTTATAGCGTTTATAAAGTAGTCTTCTGCCTAAAAGCGTAAACTTTGTCTGCACAACGTTTTGCGTACCTTGCTTTTTAGAATACCTTTTTAGTGCTGGAGGAGATTGACACTTGCTAAAAATATATATATAGCCTCACCCCGGTCTCCTCTGTACTAACAAAGCATCTGCTTTTTCTCCCGGTTGCTTCTTTGGAGACTAAAAGTAAAAAAAAAAATAAAAAAATAAAAAAAAAAATATTAAAATGAAAAAAAAAATAACAATTTCTAACTACAGGTAAATAGCTATGTGCAAGAACCTCAGATTGCTAAGAAATAGCAAAATGCCTTAGATCTGTTTTTAAGTATTGTATATTCCTTAATAGCAGTTTGATGTATTATATTTGTATAGTGTATTGTGTACAATTTTGGATAAGTGACTCTCATGGCATTGTTTAATCAGAAATAATGGAAATCTTTCCAAAATCAGTATGTCATTTCCTACCCACCCATCCTTTTGTTGGTTGTGAATTTTATTTATACGGTTCATCGCACAGTGGCATCTGAAATGTATGTGTGTACGCGTGCTTTTACATGAATAAAAGTATACAAGGTTTAAATAAAGCAATATATAAACTATGGTTCTTCAGGAGAATGCTTACAGTATTGCAGGTTCTTGGTTTCTTTTTTTTAGTAATAGAGTTCCCTTTAAAAGCTCACTGTTTCACCTGCATTGATGTTTGTATTTCTATAGTGTGAGCAGTTTATGCAAAGGTAGATCTATTTAGAAAAAAAAAATTACATTTATGCAAGTTAATATTGCTTTGCTGATGCTACTTGCTTATTTGATGTCAAATAATGCTCTTGTAAATAAAGAATTGTTCATTGCATCAATTAATAAATTTTAATGCCTTTGGGTTTAGGTAGTTGACTTTTTTTATTTGCAAAATATGCATTGGGATTCAGACGGTTAACCTGATATGATGATGGGTGTCAGACATCATGGAGTAGAAGAATGAGCGCTGCTTGCTCAATGAGTTAGGAGTGAGTGAGCCAGGTGAGTTGGTCTCACTTGGAAGGGTAAAAGCTGGATCTTTTCAGGTAGGCTATTATTATTATTATTATTTATTGTTTAGGCTATGCAGGTAGCCAATCAGAAATCTGGATTACAGCCATCAGCCAATCAGTTTATTTATATAGCGCCAACAATTTACGCAGCGCTTAATACAATACATATATTCAAGGGGTCTGACAAGACTAGGACTGACAGACAAACTGATACGTTCGCTGGAGAGAGCCCGGCTCGCAAGCTTACAGTCTTGCAGATTTAGTTCCTAGCATTAGAATGCATCGGAGAACCATGTTTGATAAACGAAAAGGCTGCAAGTGAAAGATCTCATCCTCTGTATTATGAATCCTTATACACAATGAGCCGTCACTGCTCCCTCTTCTGTTGTACGCACAAGTTATAAAAGGTTACAGGGAAGGTGGTCACGATGCTGATCTTTAGATGATCAGAGGAGATTATTCTATTGAACATTTTTCTTTAATTTATCTATGGATTTATCTATGGAATCTGCTGGCACTACATACATAACTGTAATGCAAATCCGACATAATGTAATGTGTGTTTGCCCTTAGACAGGTTTCTGTTCCAGTAGAAATGTAAAGCATTTTTTACCAGTTAACAATAAAGCCACTGGATTACATTATCCTCCCACCACACATACACACACCGCGATCGTTTTAGATCTCGACGAAAACGTTTGGGTCCTTCCGTTGAATTAAGCCAATTGTAAATTTAACATTATAAAGCTTTACAAAAAACGTGTTTCTAAAATGACTGCCATCCTGTATTTATAATCACTTTGTATATTTAGAATTTTTACAGAGGCATGGTTTCTGACAGCAGTTAAAGGGCATGTATGCGCTTCATGAATACAACTAATCATTTGGTGTCCGCTTCATTACACGGCCTTTTGTGCCCATTTACAGCATTGACCGATGTTGTTTTGTTTAAGCTGATTTTAAGTAACTGCTGAGTATCCACCTACTTCTTTTTAAAAGACAGATGTCACAAAGTCTTCAGCGGTGAAGAGGCTCTAGAACTTTAGCCATATCTGTTCTCTTGGGATTGTTATCAAAACCCAATGGTCAGTATAAAAGAAAGGAGGCGGATTTGTGTTGTTGCCTCTTAATGCTCTGTATTGTCCAGTTTCATCAGGCCGTGAGCATATCCTTATTGACCTGGAGCCTTGGAATTCCATGACCCCGTAATGTGTATGTTGATTTGGGTATGGTTCTTCACTCAGTGGGAAGTAAAGATTGGAAGTCCTATTTAGAAGGTGGATGGACATTTAGACTAATTGGTGGATAACTAAAGTTGATAAACTATAACCATTTTCTATATTGGTGAAGCTTTCTTTGATCAAGTTATCCAACAAAGTCAACATGAGGTGTACATAGATATTCCTAGTCTGCGTTTATGAGATAAAATTATTGGGTGATGCTAGGTTGTCTCTTATTAAATGTTTTCTGGGGCAGGGCTGGGCCTGAATTTAAAAGATATATTACAAATACCAAGTTTTTGTTTGCTTTTCCCCCCAGAATATGTGGTGGGTACAACCTCTTATTGTGAGTTAAATCTCATAATAATGTGTAAATAGCAGCGTAGATTCTATATGTAAATAATTTCTATTGCCTGCCATCTGAATATGTTGAATAATTCTTAAATATCTCTCCAAAACCGTTGAAGTCGATTGGAAGCAGTTGGTATGGTCTCATCGATGCCACCGAAAGAAAAGTCCTTCTGGACATTTGGATTTTGAGTTGTGCCTCATTCACACATTTCCAATCCTAAAATATCACACACACAATATTGAGATATGTGATAATCAGAACACTTTACAGCTACAGAATATATCATTAATGGTTATTTGGGCACTTTCTAGGAAATGGTATTGTTAATGTGCCTTAAATTAAAAAACAAACACAATTTTAGTCTTCCCACATCTCTGCCTTTTTATTATAGTTGCTTTATTTTTGCTGAAACTTGGGTAAATTTATACCGTTTATTCTTGTATTGGATAATTAAAATATAGCGTGGACATCTTTTTTCCCATCTAATTGGGGCAAATCCAGCAAATGTGTGAAATGACACCTTCCTACAAGTTACAGTTTGTAGTTGAAGATTACAGCAAACAGTTTGGGAAATACTTGGGGAAATTGAGTGATCGGTGATTATATTCTGTGGCAAATCTAAGCACGAAGTACCTCCGGACAGCTGGTTTACAGGTGAGGAGCAGCGTGAGGATGGTGGAGGCTGTTTATGCAGAGCGACTCATATTACCCAGGAAAAGGGTAAACCAGCCACCTCTGAAACACAATTACAATGAATTATATTTATAGAGCAGGTTAAGTAGGGGAGAATGAATGTTAATGAGTATAATAAATGTAAAATTGGCAATGTAATTAACTAATACATGTTAAGGAAAACTGGTACAGAAGAAGAGGGCAACAATGTAGCTACTGATTTAGAAAACCAATTCAAAACCCAAAAACCGAAATTGAATATTTGATTTCTGAGGTCAAGTTAGACAAGCAATCAACAAGTCATATCTGGATCCTTCACGTCTGATCATCAAGCATTAAACCTACTCCTGTGTAACCATATGCTTGCATCGCCTGCATCTTTCTACTGTGTCTTAATTCCCATCATCCAAACGCAACACACATGCTCCACACCTGACTTTCTGAATGTTGATCCTTCATCACGCGGTGAAGTCGGTGAATAGAAATATTAAACTCACATGCAAAATTCTGGTCCTTAGGATGAGTGTACAGCCACCCTCAGCACTACAATTCGCAACAACCTTTTAAATAAAATGGTTTATGTTTTAAAGGGTCAACCCAATAACATATTTATCAAAAGCCGCCCAGACTGGTCATCTGGAACACCAGGTAAATGCCTGTTCAACCAAGGACCAACAGCGCCCCATTCTTATACCTTCTGCAGCTCTAACAGCAGATCGGGTGCTGCAAAGTGCAGGCATTGGATGGACATTCCCAGCCATACGCTGCGTTAATGTATAAATGTAGCGTACGGCTGCACATATTCAGCCAGCAGCCACAATTACATCGTTTGGCTGCCGATGGCCTTAAAGAGCCAGGGCGGCCTAGTTCGGCCCTGATCCAAAGGTTATGAAGTCCCCAAAAGAGATCCTCAATCCTGCGCCCTTAACCAAAACCCTGTCTCTCTTCGTAAAACAATAGGGTCCCATTGTGTCCATTTGGACTTATGTGCCACATATGGTATTATACATTACTATACTTTACCCTAAAATAGCCCCTTACTAAAAATGAGTGACTTCCCAGCACTAATAGATAAGAATTTTGTAAATCCAATGGCTTATTGATTTCCAATTCATCATTACAGATGCCAGTCAACAATAAATATATATGGTAGTTTATCTGCGAAAAGCATATTATAGCCTGTTCTTTGTCAAATAATGATTAGTTAACAGCATAGTATTGGAAAAAGGCACTTGGAAAATGACAGCTTTTATACAAAAACAGCTTACTCTAGTATATGTAATAAAGAATAAACATACTTAAATATACTGTCTCCTAAAAAAAAATCCCTAACAGGGCCGAGGTCCATGATGCTTCTGTATATTAATATTCAGCCAGCCGCGGCGTGGCAAAAATCTCTCTAACCACAGAGGGCTTCTAAGGGGTGCAAACCAGACCACCTCCTGACATTAACAGCGACCAAATGGCTTTTGGAATTGGGCCAAAATATATCATTGTATTTTCCATTGTATGTGCTTTTTAATTGTGACCTTAATACTAATTATAATTGTGCGGTTTTAATGATAACCTACTTTTGTCATTAAAGCGTTAATTAAGCTATAAATAGATACTGAATTTCGGCTTCCATTCTTAAATCAGTATTCAGTATTCTCTTACTACCCCGAGATACGTCAGATGTAAATGTATTTTGAGCATTCTCTCTGAGTAATGACATCAGGTATGCTATGGATCTGTTTATATAGGCTACAGTCCCTGCGGACCATTAAGTGGTTGTAAAGACTCACTGTCCAGCATGTGTCTATCATGTTGAAGAAAGGCAAGGCTTAGATTTCAAGAAGAAGAGAAAGTTTTTATTAGTCTTGGTTTAAATGAATCTTTGCTTAGAACCCACAAATGTCATTTCTATGAGAAAAAAAAATAAAAAAAAGTAAATAGCAACCAGTATTAAACAATAAGAAAGGCAATAATCTTTGCCAGGTGTAACCTGTTTGTTGCATAAAAAAATAATTGTTTTAATTAAAAAAATATATCTCAAAAGGGAACTCCACCATTTTTGTATAATTTCAGTAGTATCAGATTTGAAAAAAAGTTCTTTTACAAGAACAGTTGTAGATTTTGCACAATATAGTGTATTCTGACAGCTACATTTCAACCATTTGTATGTGTTCTAGCTCTGTTATATTAGCCCAATCTACTATTGGTAAACAATAGCGTGACTCAGTCTTAATCAACTGGTGGGACACCGACTTATGAAGAATGTTCTTTAGCAATAAAGAACCAGGTAAGCGTGGTATTAGAGAAAAAAAAGTCGCTAAAAAGCTTCAAGTACAGTTCTGGCCCAATTTTGTTAAATCTGAGCCGCCCCTGGGGCAGTTGCCCCTCTGCCTCCCTTGCCAGTGCTCCCCTGATAATTACGCTCTTTTGTGCAGTGTCAATTCCTGAAAAAGTACCTGCAGTTTGATGCAAAGTTATAAGCACTGCAGACCTGCCTCTGAAATGAGGCTTTAGCGATAAAGGAGATACATTTTGGCTTCATCTATACTATTTGTCTTTCTACTGTGGGTACAGATTGTTTAACTTAATATATTAATATACAAGTTAATATATAATGCTATACAAGTTAATATACAAGTAAATATATATACCGTAATATATTGTTTATATAATATAATGTATTGTTTCTGTTCAAACAGGGGTAATAAAAGCTAGATGAGAATTGTGGGAGTTGTGGTTAAATGACAGCCACCTGTTGCCACCACTAGGGGCGCCGTTATGCTGCATTGAGTTACTCATCATGCTCATCGTCACCGAGAGGTTCAGCCATCCTGAAAAGCTTAGTTGCTGTGAGATGCAGACTTGGCTCACGCGTGAAACAGAGGCCTCTTCTGGCTGCTGAAGATTATGGGAGACTTTCTTAATAAAGTAATTGATAACAATGGGCATCACTACTGCTTGTGGCATTTGGGGCTGACGGCAAGAGAGGTTTTAATTGTTCTTGGGGACAACATAGGGCAGAATGGAGATCGAGAGGTCATATCTAAATCTAGAAGGTCAGAGGCTTAGGTGTAATGTTAAGAAGGTTTTTTTTTTTTTTTACTAAAAGGGTGGTAGATAAATAGGACAGTCTCCTATCAGAGGTGGTAGAGGCTAATACAGTGAAGGGATAAATGCATGGGATAGGTATAAAGCTACCCTGGATCCAAGACAAGTCTATGGACTGATTAAGGCCTGAATCTTACAGCAGGAAGAATGGGCAGACTAGATGGCCCAAATGGTTCTTTTCTGCCATCAAAGGTGATGAAGTTCGGAAGAATGTCTTATGGCGCCAGGACTTCACCCGTGCAATGGGTACAGAGCCTCAAGTGACATTAACTGCGCTCCAGTAAAACTGGTATTATGATCATATACAAGAAAGTCCAGGGTTATAATAAAAATATCCTGTAAATCACGCACTGATTCAGTTGAGTACAACAGGGTCTCGGTCACTTGGGGGTCTCTGTGTAATACCTCATGTTGTTCAGAGGATGATGCAGAAAACCCAGACAGATGGACATCCCATGAAGCTGCTCCTTAGTGCAACGCAAACATTCAAATGTATTTGGACACATGTTGGCGGATGTGCAGTTAACCCGCTGGTTCTAGATGTCTCTATTATAACATGGCCCCAGGGCACATTTTCATTGCATTGACAAGAGTTTTGATGCCACTATAAATCAAAATAAAAAAAGTTTTCAATGAGGCGGGATAGTACATGGATATATTTCCATTGCCAGTGTCACCAGCCAAAAGTAAACTGAAAGGAAAGACAATGGGAAAAAAAACAACAAATAAAATTGTGTGAAAGCTGATTTCTTATCTTTTAAGCCAATACAGAGAAGGGAGAAATGGGGGAACCGGAAACACAAATAAAGGGCCCCATACTAAAGGTCAGCATGAGGTGTTATTAGGCACTAGCCCGCCTGGCACGTACCCGGTGTGCCCAATTGGCATTACAGCACCTTGTACTTACCTTTAACATGAAGCCCTTCTTTCCTGGGCCTTCACTAAGCCAATACCACTCTATGTGTACACCCTGAGAGCAGCCATCTAAACTCCCTTTTCTCAGTATTTACGTACTTATTCCTCCCCATTAATTGGCTGACCCCCCTTTTGTTTGGTTTGCAGCCTTTGTAAGGGTGAGAAGAAATGGAGATTAATTAAGGGCAGGAACATAACAGCATATACTAGTATTGCCACGTTTCTGCCACATATCTCAGCTTACAAAACGAAATATCTTTCAAACAATTACCCTGTTTAAAAACAATACACAGCAATGCTTAGAATAGAAACAAAAAGTAATATTAACGTAAAGGCTGTGATGTTGAAATCCCATTTTAATCCTTTTAACACATTTATTCACCTACAGAAACATGTTAACAAATTGGCTTTGATGTAGGTGAAGTAAAGGGGTCTTTAGAGGCCACCAAGGTGCTCAAGTGGAGCCTATGAAGGAAGCACTAATGATCCCTGCGCCACCAGGCACCCACAAGTGGTTATTATAAAGATTTATTTTTGTGCAAAGTTGGTTTTTTTGCATGTATTATTATTCGCTCTAGTGCGATATCATGTTGTGTTATGCAAGGAATATTATAACATCATTTCACTTTAGCATATGGATTACAAAGAGAATGTTTCCTCTCCTGTAATGAAATGGTTAAGCCATGATTGTATGTGTAGATATGTATGACGTGCTGGATCATGGCAGCCTTAGCATGTGCGCTGCACGGTTTGTCTTTCGGTTCTGATAACTTCTTCCAAGATTCCTGATGTTTGACATTTCTGGATGCTCTTAAGTGGGTATCATCTATATTGGAGAAACACATTGATTTTATTTCGCTAGCGATGTCTTGAGATAATGCTCTCCTGTCTTACAGATGTGACTTAAACTGCGTTACACAAAGAATACAAGAATGTTTACCATCATTACTATTTGTATCTGTTTTCTATCTTTACTGCAAACGATATTGAATGTTTTTTTTTCTAGATTAATAAATCTAATGAGAAGGATCAATATATTTTAATCTATACGCAAAGGATTAACTGTTTGATCACTGTGAGGTATTCAAGTACCGCTGTACTTTCTGATAAAAGCCACAGGTCATTTGGACTTTTTTTTGATCACAAGAAAGTTGGTGTCAATTTCCTTTTGTGTTTATAGTTTGAAAAGCTTAGACATGGATCTGATTGAAGGGAGGGATCTGAAGTGTGCCTGGATGGGAGTGCAGGCAAGCTAGCAGTACAGCTAGCAAGTATAGTCCCCAGTAGACAGGGGGAGATGGGTAAATCTCTGTCCAATGGCTGCTGTCAAGGGGGTGGAAGGGAGGGGGTAGAATCAGGTTTTCAGGACAGGCTTCTGGTCCACACACACAGACCCCCCTCCTTCTCTGACTTTCCTTTTAATGCCATCTGCCTCCAATTGCTCACAAACAGAAGCAAGACCCCACACTCAGCACCAGCATTGGTTAAAACCATACCTCAGTTCAACTAGGAAGACATGGACAGAAACAGCCCAGCAGGAGGACAAACCACATCCCTGTAGATCCAATGAGATGCCAAACTGGACTTCAATATACCTCAGCAGGGTTTACCAGGAGCACACCAGGACCTGAGAAGAGCAGTAAGTACTCTGTAAAAAAGTGTTATTTTCAAGGGGTCCTCTACCCACTTAGCATTGAAATGATCAGAGATAATCTGATGATTATTTCCTTCTTCTTATCATAAGACCCCTTATTATCATTAGATCTATCTCTTATCATAAGACCCCTTATTATCATTAGATCTATCTCTTATCATAAGACCCCTTATTATCATTAGATCTATCTCTTATCATAAGACCCCTTATTATCATTAGATCTATCTCTTATCATAAGACCCCTTATTATCATTAGATCTATCTCTTATCATAAGACCCCTTATTATCATTAGATCTATCTCTTATCATAAGACCCCTTATTATCATTAGATCTATCTCTAGTTCTAGTTGGAACCCCATTGCTGTCCTGATGTATTAGTGCCACCCCAGCAGAGGAGCAGTGCAGATCTCAGGCGTGTGCCTCAGTGCTTTCTTAATGTGCAGAGATCTGTTCATTATTTGTGACCTTTTTCCCTGACCCCATGTTCCTCCATGTGTGTGTCATGACCCCGTTTTGTTTTACTTATTGAAGCTCATTGATTCCCGGCATTATATCAGATTCATTGAGATTTAAACTGTTTCCTCTTTTTAACAATTGTTTATTGATCATTAAATGGTTATTTTAAGCCGAGACTCTGGGATTTAGTTAACTGGAAAGCATAGGAATATCTCGCTGTCCTCTGTTAGTAATATAAATCGGTCGGGTTTCCACATAAATGAAATACAGATTTACTCTACTAAAATCCACAACACTCGCAATGATCACTCAATATTTCTAATTATAATTATATAATCTATTGGAACGGGTATCTTTTGCTTAAATCCCCCCAAAATAGGCAATACAGAAAGTCGCCCCAAATACAATGAAATTCTGTGCATTTCGGTTAAATGTTAGCGAATTCGCATAGATCAGATCTCCGCGTTGGTAAATACATTGTTAAGCCTTTATCTCACAAGCGATATGTCAGATGCGAGTGTAACATGTTTATCGCGATAAAGTGTAAACAGAATTTATTTTACGCTCGCTAAGTACATCTGAAAGGCTGGCGTAAAAGGCAAAATATTTTATCTCGACTCTGCATTGTGGCTGATTTCGTTTAGTGATACATTTTTAATTCTACCCGAAAATCTCAGGATTTAACAAAGTTCAAAGCTAATGTACGGTTGTAAATTCTCCAAACTCCAGATTTACCATTGATAAGGCATGCGATAATGTCCCAGATACTGCCCCAACAAGTCCCTGCTTGGACACAGGTGATCTGATCCGAGATATCTCTAAATTATTTTTCCAGTAAGGGGGTCCCTGTGATGGAGGATCCCTATAGTAAGAAAAATGTCTAAGAGTCGGAATCCTACAAACTATTTACACCTGCTTTCCTTAATATTAATCTGGGAATTTCCCCTAAAACACAATCATTTAATTGAAGCGATCTGCTTTTTTGGCAGCGATATCTCCTGTAGAACGCGTTATTAATGAATTCAATCGGAATTATCAGTCGATACAATTTACTTAACACAGATAATTGCATGCAATTCGCAGTTTCTGCTGAAGCAGCTTCATGGATAGTAATTATTTCTGGTAGGAATTATTACTCTTGTATGAGTCCTATTTTTACAAATTAATAAGTATGGTGTCCCATTGTTTAGCGCTGTGGAATATGATGGCGCTATAGAAAACGAATAATAATAATAATGGACCAGAAGGCTGGCAAAAAATCCCTTGTATTCACGATTTAACCCATTCTGCTAAAGGCATGCTGATCCTCCTGGCAGGTTAAATTGTTTTGTTGCGTGCAATAGCTAAATTTCAGCCCAACATTTGCTAAATAGTCTCTCCTTTTGTTCTGGTGATCGTGCCAGTTGTATTACCCCCGGGCATTGTCTTTTGTTTGAGTAATAATTGCTTGATTTAGATGAAAACAAGCAGACTGCTAATTCAATGAAAGACAGTAAATAATTGTAAATACAGGACCTTCCAAACAAACAGGTCACAAAATAGGTAACCCTCAGATTCTACAAAATAGAGGCGTAAATGGGAATTAAAACATTAATTAGATAATAGACATTCTTCCATTCGTTCCATTCCAAAAAGGAACAGTGCAATCTTGAGATGTATTCGTTACATAAAGAATCCCCTGTAAGATTTCGTTATGTAAAGTGTTACGTCATACCTTATTTTCATTTATAGACAAATAATACATTTACATTTTCGTCTATATCGTTTGATTGCAATTGACAAAAAATAATTATAATATTTAAATTAGAAAGCTAAGTAAACTTGATACATTTTCCCCATAAAACGACAAAGACAATTAGAAACTAACTCCGAATAATTCGTTCTTGGTTTTAGTTAATGATTAGCAAATTAAGAAAGACATAATCTGTAAATAGTATCAGTAATATGAACGGTGGTCAATAATCCATTACAAACTGTGTATTGACAATCTGATATAGTTATTTGTGGGTGAGCAGATCCAGTTACCCTTCATTAATTAATTGTAGTATTTCTTAAAAGTGTGCAGTGCCTTCCAGTCTTATATCGTGCAAATAGTTTTCAGTATTTATTGAGGTCCATTTCCCTATCTGATTAATTAGACTGTAACATAATAGGTGATCGAAACGAATTTACTCACAGATAAAATCTCTGGGTAATAATATATTCTTTTACCAAGGACCTCCAAATAGAAACATAGGCAGGTAAACACCATTTGGTGTCTGCTCAATTTTCCCCGATGTAGAGACTCTTGGTCTTGTCTTAGATTCATGTTTATCCAAGGCATGTTTCAATTGTCTTTACCTCTTCTGATGGGAGGCTGTTCCATTTTTCCACCATCCTCCCTTACAGAACATTTAAACATCTGCCCTATTGTTCTAACATTTCTCCTGTACTTTGTATTGCTGTTGTCCTAGTCTTGATATTCAGGACCCTGTATCTCATAATTACTTATTACTTATGAAATGTCTTGGTATTCTGCTGTAAGATATTTAATTAATTTGAAATTCGTTACAATCTATCTAATTGATGGTTTACAGTTTATAATTTACCCTTTTATGGTAATTACTGAAGGGGTATGTTTTATATCTACAAGAAAACAAACAAAAAAACAAGAGAAAAGGAAAAAAGAAACTGTTACCTATACCTGAAAAATATCCTAAACCGTGTATTCATTTCTGTTTGCATTTAAAATAAGTAAATATTCTTTTTGGTAGAACCCTGTTTAAAAACAAAAAACAACAACAAAAAAAACGAATTTCCAGACCTCTAGTCCTTTGTGGGCTTTATAAATATCCAGAATGTTATGATTAAGTATTTAGTACAGCAGCACAGAAACGGAGCTAATAATAATAATAATACCGGTAATATTTTTATAACTGAAAAACAGAAATTTGAAAAAGTAACATTTTTATTAACTCTCTGACTTAGAGCCAGGGTAAATATCACCAGTTCCAGGGTTAGGTACCATATGTGGCCACCTCGTTTGCTTAATTTCTCTCAGTTTACAGATGGGGGAAACAGTTCCCCCTGGTTGTTGTAGACCTTTCTCTCCTCCCCAAAGAGTTGTCCGGGGGGCACTAGGCGGTGAATTGTGCTTTCTTGTGGATATCCTCCATATTCTCTGGCAGAATTTACATTTGTTGAAGCAGCATATACCCAATTTGATGTTATAGGGTTAATGGGGTCGTTAATGCATTATTAGACTGTAGTCTTAGTTAGGATTGTTTCTTGTGATGACACCTTATTCTTAATCAATTCTCCTTTATTAAGTATATCGGTATGTATTTAGATAAAATAATACAATCTGTGTGGATGTAAATTACAGAAATATGTACAGTAGTTGTAATGACATCTTATTCTTGATTTGTTCTTACAGGACTGTGATTGAGAAATCCCAGTTAACACTGGTCACAAGTTGGGAGTGACTGGACCTCTATCGGCTACAGACCCCGGACCCATGGCTCTGTCAATACCAAGCAATCCCAACCCAAGTGAACGAATTTTCCCTGATTCTCTCCAAATGAGCCCACCCACCATTGCCTCGTATTTCCCTACATTTATGCCCCCAAATCATTATCTCAATATCCTGTCCAACTCCCATGAGATGTTTAATCCTCTAAAGTCTCTGGGAAGGCTTGTCACCAAATCTTCTCCTTTGGGACCCATCAGCTTCAGAGACCTCTCTGCCCCACTCAACCACAGTTCCCCTCTGAGGGATCCACTGTTCAACCCCCTGCCTATTTCATATCCAGTCTTCACTAAGGTTCAGCACCCTGGACCATACTCAAAGCAGGACCTCAATGTTCAAAGCAATGCACTTAGCCCCCCGTTCCACCACAGCCACCCAGAATGTCCAAAGTCTTCTCAGACCCCCAAAAAGTGTAAAAGTGTGTCTTCAAGTATACCCAGCGTGGAGGTGAAGCCCATCCGCACGTACCAGTTCACAGAAGAAGACCTTCACACAGTCCTGTATGGCTACACTCATGGGGCAGACACCAGGCGCACCCACCACAGTGCCAACCATGCCATCTCGGGGCTACGGGTTCCCTCTAGCTTTGCAGGTAACCTCTATGACCCTTCATGAGAAATCTTTCTTAGTGGGATATGTCGAATTATTTGGATTCAGATGTTTTTTTATGTTTTTTTTTTTTTTTTACTCCTGGGCTATATGTCTCATGGGCAAACTTCCCTTAATCTTGGGTTCCAAACAAGAATAAGACCACGATTGTACTCATTAGTGTGGTGGAGATTAGAATTTGTAAAATGAGCCTTGATGGAAGACTCAGACCCCCCCCCCATTAAATACCAAGTCATCTTTTCAATTTCCAAAAGTCAATTTTTCTGAAGGTGTGTATGAGGTTTGTTTGGTTAGGAGTCAAGGTGTATTGCACTTAATTCATCACTTAATGGTCCACTTCTATGTTAGTATTTGCCCCAGCTGGATCGGTTGTGATCCATGTGCTGCCCCTCAACATCTTATCAAAGAGCTGGGAACATAAACCCAGAGGACCTGAAAGTATTACTGAAACATGAATTAACATCCCCTGTTTTTTCAGGTGTGGAATCGCAAGGAATGGACAGGGACACGCTACAATTACCAGAAGGTATGGAAAATAATTATTCTATTGTGTATATATACCGTATGCTTTATTATTGACATATATCATTCTCATTATTATATAAATTATTTTTTTAGGACTTTGTATTTTCAAAACCATGTATGGCGATATCCCCAAATCAGGAGTGTTCAGTGCGAATATTATACCAAAAGGCGTCAGATTTGGTCCATTTCAAGGAAAAGTGGTGAACACCAGTGAAATTAAGACATATGATGACAATTCGTTGATGTGGGAAGTGAGTGAATGTTAAATTCGTTTTATTACTCATCATTTTGACAAACACAGTAAGAGTATTTTTTTTTATTTAAAATAAGGAATATTTAAATGATGTACTTATATATTAATAATAATAATAGTATTACAATAATATTATATTTATTAGTTACATTAAGTTAATTTGATATTTTTATTCGTTACATGAAGTTAATTTGATATAATTCGTTTTAGCTTTTTGACGTGGTGTACAAGTCGTTGAGAACCACTCTTATTTCGTCCACAGATCTTTGAGAATGGCCGATTAAGTCACTTCATAGATGGAAAGGGGGCCTCTGGCAACTGGATGACTTTGGTGAATTGCGCCAGGTTCCCGGAAGAGCAGAATCTAATCGCCATTCAGTGTGTTGGCGAGATTTACTATGAGACCTGTAAGGAGATCCTGCCCATGCAGGAATTGCTGGTGTGGTATGGAGATTGCTACCTGCAGTTTCTGGGCATCCCAGTTAGTCTGAAGGGCATAGATGAAGACAGACCTCCATATCCCCACCAGGAAGGTATGGATACTATCAGTGCCTGATGTATACACAGTGCTTGGTACTTGGCGAGGGATACTTCACCCATTCTACTCCCTCTGGCTGCCTGAGCACCATGGGAGTGGTAGTCCAAAGCATCTAGTGTTTTTTATTCGTTTAATCGGTTAATAGACAACGAATTCCTAAATTTAACCAGAAAAAAGCACAGAATTGCGTTGCTTATAATTCACACATCTCTCTATACTTCTTGAAACGATGATTTGTATTTTTTCCAACCAAGGAGTAAATAAGGGATAACCCTGTAATATTTCGTTTCTATTCCTTGTGAATTTACTGTTAATATCCCAGAAGTAATGATATAACAGCAGTAACAATGTTTCAGACCGAATAAACAGAATCCTTCGGTTCCTCTCTAAATCCCTATATGTATAGCTGTACCTGTACCATGTATAAAACATACTAATTAACTGTGACCGGTCGCTTAGTAGAATTAATACCAAACGCCTTTCTTTTTCCCGTTATTGTACGATAAAATGCAATTTGTATTAACAATTATGCTTGATTTATGTGAACAGTAATAATAATAATAACAATAATGATGATAATAATTGTCTTGGTTTATTTGTTTAAAAAATCCGATTTTCCTATAATTAGCGGTTTAGAGCGGATATCTTTGATATATTAATTTTCGGTTTGGTGTGTGATTTCCGTTCAAAATATATATAGATATAGTGGCGACATCACAACCCACACTGTACAGCGCAGCGGAGTATGGTGGCGCTATATAAACGAATAAGTAATAATAAAATGACCGATAATTCTGAGTAGCGGAGTCTTTGGGATATGGGGTATAATGAATGTTTGTCATCCCCAGAAGCCGGAGAAGGATACAAGTGCGAGCGATGCGGGAAGGTGTTTGCTTACAAGTATTACCGCGACAAGCATCTGAAATACACCCGGTGCGTGGATCAGGGGGACCGGAAGTTCCCGTGCCATCTGTGTAACAGGTCGTTCGAGAAGAGGGACCGGCTGAGGATCCACATCCTGCACGTGCACGAGAAGCACCGACCGCACAAGGTCAGCTGATGGCCCGCACCGGCCCCGGGATCTGGGCTGTGCAGACCCTTAATTGTATTAGTAATTGTGGGAATGGAGGGGGGGGGTGTCCTGAAGGGCTACGAAGAAACTAGCCGGAGAGACAGTGTTTGCTTCTGATGGTCTTTAAAGGCGAAATTATTTAATTCGCTATCTGGGTGATGAAAACGAAAGTTTAGTTGTGTGTTCGTTTTTATTAACGTTAATATATACCACGGTAACGATCAGAAAGTAACGATCGCACCGATATATTGTATCTGGAAACATAAATCCAGAGATACATGCAATGAATGTAAATGTTACGGAGTCTTTATTCTGTATAGAAGCGTCTGAATCCCAGATCATGTTAAATGAAGCTCCCTATTACAATCATCAACCCGCATTATTTAAAATGGGCGGGGATGCTGAGCCACAAACGGTTAAACCCAGGGACGCGTATTATTAAAGGGCGTGCATTGGAAGCGCTGCATTGGATTCGGGATGCTGAGAGTTAATGCGGAAAGCCGGCGGCGTTTGGCTGCCGGCCCCTCATTTAGATTTGAAAGGCTTGTAAACAGACTCAACGAGGCACACTTCCAGATCACGTGACCGCCTGCATTATTTAACAGCTGATTGGCTGCGCCGGTTTCCCGAAGCGCTCCGCAATCTGCATATTTGGAACTAATGCACTGTGTGGGGGGATTAGAGATGCCTGTGATCGATGGGAGAGTCTACTGTCACCACCTGTATGGGGGGAGCAGAATCCCACCTCATAATATGCTATCAGCGCAAGGAACTCACAAAGGCATCTAGTCACTAAAAGGAGAGCTTGAAGGAGAGTTGTGGTTCCAACTTCAGTGAGCTGCTGCAGGGAGAGCTTGGGCGGCCATGTGTAATGTATAGTTACATCAATGAGGTATCTCCAGACTCATCACCCACTATACTATACATTATACATTATATAGGGCCATCTCTGCAAGTGTTGAGCCTTTAAAGTGAATAATGAAACCACAGCTCTCCTGTTAACTCTTCTTTTAGTGAATAAAGCCCAAAGCCTTCCTTTACTCAATGCTGCATTCTTCTCCTGTATAATATCCAGTCTCTTCTAGCTTTGGGGTTATATAAAGCTGCTCTAGTAGCGCTGTGTCTAACGAGCGGATCCTCTGATTTCAGTGCACTGTCTGCGGGAAGAGCTTCTCTCAGTCGTCCAGTTTGAATAAACACATGCGAGTTCACTCCGGGGAGAGACCCTACAAGTGTGTCTATTGCAACAAGGTGAGATCTTATTCTATGACGTCACAGTATATTCAGAAATTCACTTCTGATGTCAAATTGGACCATCACCCACTGGCATCCCAATTAAATAGAGATGTGCTACAGTTTCAAGCATCCTGGGCACAATACCTTTGCCGCCAGCCGACCCTCTTGACACCAAAGCGGAGGCATTACATTAACATAAAGAATCCCCCCCCCAACCTATACATTGCAACTTTACATTGTACTCTCAGGAATAGAATGCAATTTTTGTTTAAAGAATATTTTAATAGCCATTTTTAATATAGCCACATAATGAAAATCACTTTTCCCAGGTGTATTCTGCAATAACAATGTTTTCCTGTATATGAAAATAATTATTTTAAATAACAAAAATAAAATATTAGAGGTGTGATAAATCGAATCCACCCATCTGTAAGGTTTCTCCATTCTAGAGCTGGTTTTAATTAACTATTTGGCGGCCCAATGCCATCTAAGTGTTAGACTACTGATTGCTTATTATTTTTTAGAATACACTTACACAATAGATAAGAGAGATGTATTATCTATAGCCAAGTGGATGCCTTAAAATGGCTCTTAATTTGGTAAATAGGAGATAAGTGTCCCTTTGAAAAGAAAAGGGAGGGTTAATCTCTGATTATGTACTTTAGATCTTATCACTAAATTACACTCATTACAAGCTTTCGGAAACACAACCAGCAAACATTAAATAGGAAGAACTACACCCACACCCAAGAATTTCAGTGAATTGAGTTTTACTTTTTACATTTCATCTCCTCTGAGCAGCTACGATTTAAAAAAAAAAACAGAAACAGCTTCTTTTTTTGTTAAAAAACAAACAAAAAAACAGCATTTATGCAAATACATTAATTGTGTATGTGCACCCAACCCTTTTATTCAAAAATTATACCAAATTATCAGCTAAATGTGTTAAGGATCCTTGGAATATATATATATATATATATATATATATATATTACAATTAACTTGTTTTGAAATTTACAAAATGTAAGAGATTATATATATATATAATTTATATAGCACTATTATATTCCGTAGCACTATACAATGGGCAAACACAACAGTAGTCATTCACATACTAGTGTGTGTTTACAGAAGGATTATTCAGACCCTGCTCACGTGAGCTTCCAATCCATAAATCTATAGAAAGCCTACTAGTTTTTTGTTTTCTTTTCTTTATTATGCATCTAAGTAAAATTTAGTGCATAGTCTCCTACATACCTTAGTGTCCCCATAATAAGGCCCGATTGAGTCATGGCCACTGTGTTAGAAACGCATTTCACTCCTTCTGGCTTGACAAGTGATGGTTTATTTCAATTTACAATAGTGGGCTAACATGGCTACCCCAAGCTACAATATATATATAATGTATATGTTCCTATATTAGTAACGTATGTCATTTTTAATACAATATGCTTGTTTGTATAAGGCCCAATAAGGTAAAGTTACAATTTATTAGCTGATAGATGGGTAGAGGAGTCTGCGTAGAATCCATGGGTAACTGAAAGGGTACCATAGAGCATACATTTTCATGTAGCCCCTTCTCGACATGTTCCTTTGACCTCCGTTCAGTGTTTAACTTGGCCCAGCTGCTTCATTTTAATACTCTATACTAATAATGCATGAACGGCAGTGTTCATCCACCCACTTCGGCAATCAAGCTGTTTCATGTTAGAAGCAGGGCAGGTTTTACACCCAAAGGCTACTTATAACCCCGCTTAAAAGGTACAATTGGCCATATTTATACAGAGCAAGAGAATACATGGAAAATCAGGAACAGTTGCCATGGAAATCAGTGGAATGTAGTGATTGTCTCACAAGGCTACACCACAATGAGTTATATAAGGACTGAACGTATCTTAAAAAACTCATTCTGGTAGTTATCTAATTTCTTTCTGCTGTGACATCTTGTTTATTTTTGTTCTATATTATTAACTACTGTATGCAGTAAAAAAAATGCAATAAAATGTTAACGCTGCTCTTTATCATAATCAGGCGTTTACAGCATCCAGCAT
Source organism: Spea bombifrons (assembly GCF_027358695.1). Lineage (NCBI taxonomy): Eukaryota > Metazoa > Chordata > Amphibia > Anura > Pelobatidae > Spea > Spea bombifrons. The sequence goes on along the minus strand of NC_071091.1, from coordinate 88,675,428 downwards.
CCTCCGTACGCATATCCGACAGCACTCCGGCGAGAAGCCTTTCAAATGCAAACACTGTGGAAAAGCCTTTGCATCGCACGCTGCCCACGACAGCCACGTCCGCCGCACTCACAGCAAGGAAAAGGGTTCCACGTGCGCTCTGTGCGGCAAAACCTTTCCGGACCTCGAGGAGTTCCAGTACCACATGCAGATTCACTCTGCTCTCTAGCCGCTGATCAGCACTCAGCATTTCACTTTGACTGTGCCAACCTTATTTTATAAACGTTATTTATGAGACACACTGTCAATAGTTGTATATTCAGATATTTGAGCTAATATATATATATATATACATTAATATGTGCTGTACGGACTGCTGCAGAAGATCGGACTTCTGAAGAAAACCCAGTGATCCTAATTTATGATAACGGACGGCCCTTTGTAAATTATTTAATATTGATTTGGCTGTGAAAATTACCCTGAAAGTCCTATTAAATCAGTAAAAACGCTTTCCTGACTACTGGATTTCCTTTTATGTGAAACGTTATCACATTTTGAGAGAAACTTCAAAACTGTATCCACTTTTGACGTAATGCAGCCGATTTATGGGGAATGGGAATGCTGGAAATGGGTCGATGGTTCCTGCAGTATGTTTGGATCCATGCGTAGTCAACAGTTGGTCTTCTTATTGTCCATACGTCTTAACGTACTTGACTCTTCCCCTTGTGCCGTGGTTGGTTTTAATCCGTTGTCCGTATGGAACTCCATCTTTCCTGCTCTTTAGATACATTGGAGCCATTTTCACCTCTTCACAGTTAAGACTAATTATACCTTCCAGACGTTTGAAGCCGTTTTCTACGCCTCATATCTTATGATGTATTCCTTCTCATTGGAATTCCGGCCAGAAATCTAAATCAATGATACTTACATGCTCCAAATCCCACCGTTTATCTACCAGAAGATAATCGTTTTAACACTGGAACGACGCAAGATTTAAGTGTCTTAAATGGTAATATTTCTAATCTGTAACATGTATATCACAATAATATTTAATATATTGCTTGTTTGCTTTGACTTTCTCTAAATACACCTTCTGGTTCTGAAAAATGTAATTTGTATTTATTTTCATTTGACTATAAAGATCCGAGTTCTGTCAACCGTTTCTGAATTGAATTAATTCTCCATTATGTCAGAGCAAGAAGCCAATGCTTAATAAAAACCTTAACTAAGCTCATGTTTTAAGAACCAAAATGTTTTTACACACAAACACATCACTGGACGATATTAGGACTTTACCTGAGATGTGCATACGATATGACAAAAATGTGCTATATGAAGTTGTAGAATAGGCATTTGAAAAACTGGGTTTTGTCATAATTTTTAATTTATCAACGTGCAAACACGTGTGCCTGTACACATCTGGATACGGCTAACATAACCCCATTTTCAGATCATCTTTTATAGATATTCCTGCAGCTCACCAACATGGACAGTGAATTGTGTCACATTGTTAGACAAATCACTAGTAACATCCTGCACATGAAATTGTGGCTTTTCTAGTACATACATAGGATATACTACTAAGGCTAGTAGTACTACATGCTATGCATACTATGGGTGTAGGTGTGAGATGAGCTCCTCTAATTTGAAGGCGCTTTGAGTTTCTTGCTCTCTAGAGCCTCTGAAGTCCCTCCACGGGTAACATATGAGAGAGAATCTCCCGGCGCCCCTGATGGCTCCGTGCCCTAGGTAGTTGTCTATACGGTAGGGTCCAGCCTTGGTGTAAAGCCTCTAAATACCTGTATACTTGGATGTGATATGAGCACGTGATATGAAATGAGCACTCACTCACCGAGAGCAGGGGTATCACAGCTTGTTTCTCAAGAAATGAATTCTGGGTATTCCTACATTTGGTTTTATAGGCCTGCTATTAGAATATTGTATCTGGGGTCGGTTTTTGGCACTTGTTGGAACCAAGAGCAAACCTCCCTTATCAATGTTATTTATCTCATCCAAAAAACTCAAACCATGAAGGCTTTGTGACAACTTACATTGACTAATACAATTCTGTCTACTAGATTTGCAAACAATTTAGACTTATCTGAATTACTTATTTAAATTGTGTTCAAATTTATCGTGGAAAAATTGAGGCTAAAAACAGATATTCAAGCAAAAGGGAACTCACCATACCAGAACATTAATACTTGCATATTGTGCATACGGCCATATTTACTTAAAACTATCTAAAATAATAGAATGGAAAAAAACACACCTCATGGTACTCTGATACGCCCGCTCAGTTTTGTAAAGTATGCTGCAAGGGCTGTTATTATATTTTTATTATTAAAACAAACCTATGGATTACTTAAAACACCCCGTTTGTTGGCGTGTGATGCACCGCCATATGTTCTAAGTTATCAGGTGTTGGAAAGAAACTATCCAAGCATCTGCTGAATTAAGTGAGTTTAATCAGCAAGCGTATCTCTCCGGTTACAATGTAAACCCCGCAGTGTTATTCATATGAGTCTGTTCTTTTTCGGTAACGCAGTGAATGATGTTTGATCCGTACGCACCCATATACTGTATATCCTACTCGGTGGTATCCGTTAATATCTTCGTGCATAGAGTAAGACTTTTATCAACCTAGTCATGTCTAAAAACAAACTCGCTCTGAATCCAAAGCACGCAAAGAAACATTAACCCCTTAATGACAAAGCCCGTACATGTACGGCCTCAAAGTGCATTGTTTTCAATGGGTTTAGGGACCACCCTTTGTCCATCAGGGGTTAATGTGCTTAGGCATCCTCTGACAATTTGTAGGTTCCTCGCTCTGTCTGTATCCTTATTATCACTATTTGAATAGCGCAAACATATTCCGTGGCGCTGTGCAATGGGTTATACGTTTAACCAGAGATATAAGCAAAGAGAGACAGAAGGGATAGAATGTGCTGGTGATTCCACTGAATCAACCAGTGCTGGACGCTACAGACGCCGGCTGAGCTTTATCCTATTTCTCACCTATCTTCATACACGTTAACCAAGCCACGGTTTGAAATGTAATTGCCCTTTTATGAACTATCCATTTATATTTGAGATTTCCCTTTTGTTTTGATTAGTTGTACTTATAACCGATCATTGAACGTTTACAAATTAATAAACATGTTCATTTAAAAAAATAAAATAAAATGAGGTTGTTGTGTCAACGCATGGTATGTAGACTTAGCCCTCCCCATGCGACAGGGCATTATAAGGCTTTGTGATTAATGGCCTATATAAGACATGGTGTGGTACAGAACAATTGTAAACATGGCATTTGCATTGCATACGCTCTGTAAGGATTAGAACAAGGGACAAGGGTATCTTCTCCCAGGAGGGACAATGCGATGCATGCGAGGCTGCTCGGCAGAGAATAGGCTATTGTTGGAAATTGTTTCTTCATTCTGTTGAGATGCTGCTAGCCTTGTGGGCATGAACTATTGAACAGAGCAGGGTGGCCTGTTTGCCTTGTCGGTCAATAGGATTTCTTCTGTTTTGGGTAGGACTGAGGGTCTTTTGAACTTTAATCTGGCACACTCCCAGAAGGATTTCTGTAAATTTGGAGTGGAATATTCATGTACATTACTGTAAAATATTGATTCCTCTTCTCCCGCTGGAATTTTGTCCAGCTGCTGGCTAAGCTTTAACTAACAAGCTTTGTTCAGCAGCGTTTTGGACACGAGTTCTATGAAACACAATAATTATCGTTATCATTATTATTTATTGTTTTATATAGCGCCATCACATTCCATAGCGCTGTACAATGGGTAGACAGGACAAATCAAGCAGTATGCAACATAACAAATTGACTTACAGAGACAACAGGTGAGGAGGGCCCAGCTCAAACGAGCTTACAATCTATAAAATCATTATGAACAATCAACAAGTTCTGCATGAATAATGGACGGTTACGTGTAATTATGTTTTCAATTGAGTTGTTGCTAAAATCTCGGATAGCAATAAAAACTTGGCTAACAGTATTTTGCTATACATTGTAGAGATTTTACAATAAATAATTCATGTCTTTTACGTAAAGTAAACATTACACTGTCTAGAAGGGTTTTTTTTAAAATTATGTTTATTTTATTTATTTTTTGGGATCATGAAAAAAAATCATTACCTGAGACTTTAATGATGCCGTTCTGGACCAAATATGTTCTGGATAGTTTTCATGCATATTATAAACATGTGTGAAAAAGAAATACAGTTGTAACATAAGGCACATTTTATTTTCAATTTTAAACATAAGATATTTATCACTCTTAGTATGGTTTAGGGGTTATTTCCGTCATTCTTTACAGTGCCTTTAATCTACACCTGTGTTATTCTTTTTTAGCGATTACTCTGCTTCTTTACACAGAATGGATGGAAGAGTCCCATTTGTAGGCGTAATTACCAAGTGTCTATGCCTAGGATGAACAGTCGCTTTTTGGGACCAAGACCATCCAATTCTTCTCTCCTCTTCCATGTTCCTCTTTTATAACTGGTTATGAGTATATCAAAGTGTTCTACAGGCCTAAACATCACAGCGTCTACAAAAACATCATTGAATTTGCTAAATTACATAAATTGCTATGTCTTGTTATATCTGACCATATGCCACACTCACACAGAAAGTCCTGGTAACCCTCCCACCCGCAACCACAGCCTTTAAAACCAAAGGTGTTCCTGATATATCAATAGGATCCTGGGTGTCACATAATTGAACATAGTGGACGTTCTTTCTTGAAATCATTTATGCCAAAACTAGATCCTTGCTGTGATCTTTTATGTGATTTTATTAAGCAGTGCTTTTTTTGTGAGTGTGGTTGGGACAGCCCTGGGTGATATACTGTGAGCTTGTCTACTAAGTGTGTTCTGGCCACTATATTATTTGGCCATCCATGTGCCAGCCCTCTTCTGTGGCTAGATCGTTTTGGAAAAAACATTCACAGAACAAAATGAACTTTTCTATACTAGTTCAGAAGCGTTCCAAATGCTTCACCTTTGGTAGTGTCAGGTTAGTAGACCTTTTATCTCCTCTAATTGGACACCGGTGGATCTAGGTAGCATGTGAGCTTCCACATCTCCATCCTTCTCCACTAATGCACTTTTGATTTATTCTGTCCCCTCACATGGATTTCTGCATGAGCGACTGGGGGAGCTGTGTTATAATCTCACAAAACCCACATTCAATCCATGATGTCACTCAGTAATGAGGATATCACAAATAAAGTCGGGCAAGATTTCGAGGAAGCACTGAGGAAAGACCTGTATATTCTGATGAACCATTGTGGCTTACAGCTTGTGTTGAGGGAGTCATGAGGCATTTGTTGCAGTTGGTTTACATATCTACTTTTTAGGTTACGTACTTTCACAAATAAATTGGTACATGCTCCGTTAGTCGTCTAGCAGCAGTTTACTTTTCCAAGGTATTGCCGTAAGATAAGGTAATAATATATTTTGAAGATGTTTGTGGAGCAGAAGCCTGGGTGCGATTGCTCAGTTCTCCATACACTCTGCAGGAACAGGATGGCGTCGGATGGTGTTTCATTTAGGAGAAGAAGCTCCATGAACACAAAATAAGTGACAATGGAAGGAAATAATGAGATGGACCTAAACCCTAAACTGAACAAGACTTAAAACAAAGACTTGCCTAGTGACATCTGCTCCACTTTGATTGATTTCTGTCATCTTACCAAATGTCCACATTTCTTTCTAGGCTCCCAAAGTTTTTGTTCTTCAGAGGTTTAATTATGTGGTGTTGGGTCTCTTTATCTCTAAAAGACACTTGTTTCAGTGTTGTTAATACAAAAAAAAACAACACAATTTTTAAATGGTGGGCAGGATATTTTAACGTATTATGTTACATACATAGTAACTTTTATATATATATATAGAGAGAGAGAGAGAGAGAGAGAGAGAGAGAGAGAGAGAGAGAGAGAGAGGGAGAGCAAGAGTTAAACCATGAAACAGGGAGAATACATTACGTAGAGTAGATGCTATTGTATCTCATTTGCTTTCACATATATAGCACCCGTTAATATGAGGACTCCAGGTCTTAGGGTCCCAACATTTCTTGATGCACAAATAAGCCCTTTTAAGAGGACACTAATAATATTTTTGGCCAAATTGGAACTTTGGTCCTAATTTCTCCATAATGCAAAATTTTAAGTGTGCCAAATGTACATGCTCCATGACATACTCACTGACACAGTCATGTAGCCCTCTAGACACAACGTGTATGGGGCCAGTATTGTTAAAATAATTGTTAAAATATATTATATCGTATATTATGTGATCTGGACAGGGTCATGGACCCTCCCAGTTGAGGGATATTCTCTATACACAGAAGGTACATGCTAAACCCCTATGGCTATAACCAGTAGAACGTATAGGAAGCAATTGAATTCCCACTGTGTTGCTGGTACCATTGCCTGCAGGTTACAGGCAAATCATTCATTCCAGTTACTTGCTGTCACTCAATAAATTGCTTTGTTTAGTGGAGAAAGTTTTATCCAGGCATAGTGCCTATGTACCATAACACTATGCATATAAACACATCACAATCTCACTTTGTGGGACCTCCCTCTGAAATTAGCATTTCTCTTATGATTGTGTAAATTCGTATAAATTCAGTAGTGAAACATTTTTGTGTCACGATAATGGTTTTACAATATTAAACCTAAATGCAAAGTGTTTGCCTATATATAGGGGCGAAAATTGCTTGTGGCCCCCCAACTTCACCAAGCAACATTTCCCACAGTGCCACCTTTGCCCTAAACAGCTTGTGAGTGCCACCTTTGTCTCAAGTAGTTTGTGAGTGCCCTTGCCCCAAGGCAATCCTAATTGCCAAGGGCATTCTAATCCCCAAACAGCCTGTTTGTGCCATCTTTGCCCCAGCTTGTCAGTGCCCTCAAAAAGCTTTTCTGCACCATCTTTGATTTAAACAGCTTGTCTGTGTCATCATTGCCCCCAAACAACTTGCCTGTGCCTTCTTTGCCCTTTGCCCCCCCTCCAACATACACTCTAGAATAGATATGTAAACACACTTACACAAATTACACACACATACACATTCATTCTAACACACAATCCATCTCACCCCACTTACACATACATGATCACACATACACACACACACAATTAAACATCTTTGCTCATACACATACACAATTATACATCCAAGCGCACACACACAGTTACACATTCATGTGCACACACCTCTCCCCCTCCAGCAGCTTTCTGTCATGTGCGAACAGCCTCGGTTTCATGTCAAGTGACGTAACCTGACCCTGATATGTTCCTGACTCCCCTTGCCTGTTCAAAATAGTTTGGAAAGGATCCTTCCAACCCGGACTGCAACAGAAGGACCCTTTTTAAACAATTTTGAATTGGTACGCAGCGACAGGAACACTGCGACCCTGCGACCCCTGTAGCCACTGCCATTCTGCATATATTCTTGTATAATTCTATAAAAGCGCCACTCATTAAATGTAAAGTTGCCAATTACCAATTAAAAAGCCTCCCTCCCCTCCCAAATATTGATACTCTGGACATATATCCACGATTTATTGTTTAATCAGTTTATTTGCATTCATAATCTCAAAGAGGTTTCACCAAGGCTGTGGACTAAATGGCATTACATCCGAAACAGTATGTGACTCTACATGTTAGATATAAAGGTATCAAAACGTATGGACATTGTCCTAAGCGTATATCTGGCAACTGAATGTTTAAAAGGAATGTCACGCTGCTCTGTTTTCAGAACATATCATGGTTTCTTTGTAGGGCATCTGAGCGTTTGTGTCTCTGCCCCTTGGTGGTAGAAGGGCAATGATCCTATTCCCGGGAGAAGAGTCATTTTTCACTGTGCCGCACCCACACGCGGCCACTGAGTGGCTACCTGTCAGTTACTGTTTCAGACGCACCGCCGCATTGAGCGCTGACCACTGACTGACATATTACCTGCATTGATTATCCGCTAGCTGCCAAGGTGGAGAGAGACTGTATTAAGAGAGCTTCCAACATCCTAGCTGAGTGGGATCATAAACACTCCATTAAAAGGTTTTTTTTCAATAGCAGTAAACGGATACGTTCCCTTCTTCCTCGTGCAAACATGTATTTCCGTGCTGTAACATGATAAAATAACACCAAGCAATATCTTTTGCCTCCAGTATATTTGTTTACCCAAAAACATGGGAATAAGGAAAAACAAATTGTACTTTCTGAAATACTTTTCTAGCAAACATAAGCAAGGGCTATAAAACAACCCCATTAAAAGGGTGCTAAGATTAAGGCTTTCTCGTGTGTGATTCTCTAAACACTGGTGCTTGGTTTTACAACTTGTAACCTCTTTGCTCACATATATTGTCTATTTCCGTGGTTCATAATATTCTCAGTGTTAATGCAGTCACCTAAATAATAGTTTTAGTGGGTTTTATGTAATTGTTAGGGTTACCAGATGGCTCCTTCTACAGGGGACACATTAGAAAATTCGCTATACAAGGCAGCCATTTCTATTGCGCTCCACCGGATGCATTTCATCTAAAAGTCTCTGGTTAAAGGGGAAATCTGGTTAACCTGATATGAACATTTATTGCCATGTTAGTTCATGGAGGTGGATTGCCTGGTAAAAGTTGCAGTGCTAGATGTAAGAGGTAAGCTCCAAAACCGGGGATTTCTGATCGTCTTTTACTGAGTTAAAACTTGAGGCGTCCGAATTCGTTTTAGTAATCTTGGCTTGTGGCTTCTACCAAAATATTGGTAGAAGTGATGGACAGTAATAACCATATGTGGACTCCGAAGCCATAATTACAGGTTCTATCATGAGACATAGAAGGATTACCCAGCAATGATACTTGTATACAGGTAGGTCCGGACACTCTAATGGCAGATCAGGTGTTACAGTGTGCGGTTGCCAGGTAATGTTTCACTAACAGCTCCTTGAACCTATCATTACTTGGCCTTCACCCTACAGAACAGTGGATCCCAACTCTTGTCCTCAAGGCTCACACTTTAGGTTTTCATCATCTTGTCCTATGAGTATAGAGAGATCAATTGGTTAATTAGTGCTTCTGGAAAAGCCAAACGTGTGCCAGATAACATTTACAAACCTTGACCAATATTCATATAAGGCATACGATTTAACATTCAATCACTGGCCAGCCACTAACCTCACTGGTTCTAATTAGCCTCCGCTCACAGCAAACCATCCGTATCCAATTTCCCACATCTCAACTTTCCATCCAGCTTCTTTAGGACCAGTTGCTCTCAATGGATAAATATGGATTGCTGTTAACCCCTTGTAAATGTAATAATATGTGTAATAACATGTGTTCTACTCAAAAATCCAGATTTCACAGATTAACACAGATTAGATTTTCAAAAATTCTTGATGCCCTCATTCTGTCAGCAGGTACATTATGCATTCACTTATTTTGCCGCAATCTGTGAAATATGTTAATATCCTACAGAATGGTTTCAAATGTTGAACACAAACTAGAACTGTTTTTATAAAACTAGGAGTAAGATCAGTCAGTGCCATTTTTCCAAAAACAATCATGTTCTTCATTTGTGAAGCAGCTAAGACACCTTCTTTAATTAAGCTCTGTAGAATTAGTTTCTCCACGTGCCCTTTGAAAGGATTCCTGGCAGATGACTCCCTTCCAATGGCAGATGTTTCGCTCTCCTCTTCTATGTCCCTTGATTAAATTCTGTCTACCTCAATGTCCCAGTGGAGCAAATCTCTCTGGCTACTTATTCACTTGTGTCCAGCAAAAGAAAAAAACATTTCTTTAATTTAAGCCTCTTTGAGTGAACCGATCTCCTTCAAAGACACAACAACTGTAAAGAAGACTCACTCCATGTTTGTAACATGTATTGGTCAGAAGGCAAACCAAAAATAAATGTAAAAACCGTGTAACGAATGGAGACAATTATGCTTATGACATAACGTTTTAATGCCATATTTCTGAAATCAAACTCACAATGTTGTCCTATATTTTTCTGTAATCTGATGAAAATGCTGTTCCCTTACTAGGGAACTTCCAAGGGCTGTCTCATTGGAACTCTCATACCTCGATTAGGGTTAAAGTGACAGGGCTAGCGACCCATAGAAAAGGGGCTAAATAATTTTAAAGGTGCTGGGAGAGGGTTGGATTGGATCAGGACCAGGGTAGGAAATGGGCATCACCAACTTCTGTTCTCTTGCATGTAGATTTAACACCTCGACCCAGAGGTCTGGTGACCCTCTGAACAAAATATGGGGAATTCGTACAGAATATTCATTCTGTATATTTATTCCCTCCCAAAGAACAACCACTTCAAGCTCATTTTACTAGCAAACACAGATGCCTATAAACGCATATATTTGGAATTATATGATATCATATATTTGGAATTATATGATATCATATATTTGGAATTATATGATATCATATATTTGGAATTATATGATTGTTTTTTTAAAGAATAGTCCAGTTTCCAAAATGGTATTGTTAGTTTTTAATGTTGAAGTTTACTGACAATTGATACAAATAGTGTTTAGTTGTTGGAGTTTGAAAATTAGATTCCTGTCTCATTTAACCCATTCCCAGCAACCTCTACTGAAACCAGGAAGTGTAAGCAAGAAGCATACTTCATACTTTAATGAGTGTAGCACCAGCCAACTGCATGTACGCTATCACTATAAAGATATCATTCATAGGATTAGCTGCTGCTATCGCTATTAATTTCAACGGTAGCTCAATGTACATCCCGATTCTCCCGCTTTCAGTAGAGGCAGCTGACTAAATGAGTAAAAAGTCTGATTTCTTAAACACTTAAAAATACCAGTACATAATTGCCTGTGGTAAAACGTTCTAAAAAGACCCGGACTGGACCTTTAAACATACAAAATGTTACAATCTGAATACCGACAAATTATTCCATTTACCTGTGGAGGAAGTCATGTAATCCCAGTATTATTTACCCAAAACATACTCCACTGACTATACAATAACAGCATCTTTACAAGACCAGTATTGTGTAGGGTTAACAGATAAAGTACACTTTAAAGTGTCAGTTAGTTCTGTATGTTTTAGCTATTATTATGAGAGTAGCCTATCACGTTTGCTCTTATCCTTCATCGAAGCTAATTTTGGTGTGCTGGGTCCGAGTAATATATACACATTTCCTCTGAGATGTTTTAAACGAAACGTGCCATTTTAAAGTCCAACGCTCTTCCCTGTGTTTTGTTTGTAATAGATTCAAATTGTGATTAGGGGTTAATGACTGTGAAGTCCTCTTTCTTTTGCTGCTGCGGTCATTACTAGGTGACCTTTGACTCTCCTCGTTGACAAGCCTGAAAATATGTCTTTGGAAGAAAACTAGAGAAATAATCAATGCTAATATAGTAAATTATGAAGTTAATGAGGCCTTAATAATAAGCTGATCATGGGCAAAGCTGCATAGAAATGGTGCTACTATAAAAAAAGAAGTAACCATTGCCAACCCAAACTATAAAGGTCGTTGGGTATATAGCCCTTCTCCAGTGAAGAATTCCTGACCGCAGTATTTTCTTCTTTTCTAAGTAGACTTTGTGTTTTTGGGATTGGAAATTGAGACAAAAATCCTCTTGGCCAAAATGTCATTAAAAATACTAAACCGCTTTATCACAATAATACTGAGCTGCTACAAAAGAAGGGCTAGTAAAACGAACAAGCGTATTTGGGTTGCAAAATGAACATGTCTAAGCTTCAATATTATTATTATTTATTGCTTCATATAGCGCCGGCATATTCTATGCCGTTGTACCAAATGGTCTAAGACACAGCAGGGAATGATAGATGAGTGCACTCTTCTTTTGGCTTACTTTGACTGGCAGTGGCACCAGGCACATTTATATACAAAATAATCTCTTATACATATATTGATTTAAATATATATATACTACAAAATAAAGAAGAAAACAATTGAAAAGGCGATGAATCATGGAAATTCCAACACTAAAACCAAGTCAGTTAGAAAATAATACTTCTGCCTCTACAAGAAGTATTATTTCACGTATTATTGTATATTTGTTTAATTGTTTCAGTTGTGGTGTTCAATAAGAGCTCAGGTGATTGACAGACAGACGCATCTTTGGTGGTGTTGGGAAGGGCTGTTGGTCTTCAATGGCTCTTACTGGGCCAGGATTGAATTACTCTTATTTGCTCTAGAAGCACTTTAGTTAATCACGATTGGGCCTTTCAGACCCGCGGCCATTTAAGAATTCATGGAAAAAAATCTGCATTCAGAAATTTTATGATGCATTTAATAAAAAAAAACATTGTACCTTCTAGAACTCTATGCATCGCAGGAAAACCCCCTCCATGTAGGCCATGTACCAGGATGGGACCGATTCCAGCCATCGACTCGACTACCTGCTGATGTGTGAGAGCTGTTTAGTGGATTTACAGAGATTAGGCAATACACAGTAAGACATTAGGTTAGTTTACAGTGATGGCCTTCTTCAAGGGTTGAAGGCTAATAATGTAATCCCTCAGGACCAATAATATGATAAGAGCTCGAATGGAGGAAAGCACTGGCAGACACATGATAAAAAAAAAGTCCTGGGAGTAAAGGTTGTTCCGCTGATTGATGAGAATGGGTGGTAAAGCCCGTCTTATCAATAAACATCACTCAGAATTAACAAAGCTGGAGATGCAGCTAGGCTGTGGCTTAATTTATGTAGGGGCTGACCTTCTCCCCTCCCCCTCCACTTCTTGGCACCTTGTCGGCTCTAATCAGCCCTCAAGTCTCTTCCTGATAGATGCCTGGAATGTGAGGGAGTAGATTTAAAGTTCATCATGACAATGACTGTGATAATAGCCTGACTCCGCTCTCCTGCTGAAGCTCCAGTGAGGTGTGAAAGCACCCAGCCCCATATCCAGTGTCCTTCTGCCATCTGACTCCTGCCATATTGTTGTGTTTTATAACTGCTTCTTGTGCAAGGGTCAGGACCCCTGTCCTTAACTAGTTTAACCTTTTAATGTCGGGGCAGGAAACGCTGAAATGCAGATCACCGCATGCCATTTAAAAGACGCTATTAAAATGTAGCTCAGAAATACACAATATTTTGAAGATACTTTATATTATATGGAAACACCAGTGTTTAGCAACTTGAGAAATGCCGGAAATGTCAGATTTTATTAAACATCTGAGCTGCAGAAGTGTCTGTTGCTAACCAGCAGGTATCTTTCCCATATTACCCCTTTCATTAGGGTGATATGGAAAACAGAACTATAGTACTACATGACAGAATGAGGCAGGTGTTGGCTATTATTTATGGAAGAGTGTAGCGCGTGTTTATTTTAGATTTAATTTTTTTTTAGTTTATTTAGATTGTAGCATGTACGATTCACATGAGTCCTCTAAATGGTCCTGCTGTATTAAGCACTAATGCATGCAAGTTTCTGCATTCTCCTGTATTTTTGCTCTGGTGTCCATAAGATGCTGGATACAGTAACATAGGTTGGTGGGACACGGCTTAATTATCAATCCAAGATGGTGGGTAGTTACACATATTTAAAGAAATCCTGTTGATTGGTTAATATATTCTTGGGGGCTGCTTATTTAGAAATTTCCTAGGTTGGCCATGATAAAATACTACAATCCATATACCTGCACTTGCATGATAACATCTTCACAAGCCCTATGTAAATCAAAGATCCATTAAATATATCCCTATATATAAAATCTGATATATTCTATTACTAGACTCTATATTTCACATGCAAAACAATCTCATTTTTTTTTCCAATAAACGTCCTGCAGACCTGGGGACTGCTATTGTTGCCAGTTATGGGACATTTTGGGTGACTTTTCTTGACTTTCCCCGCTCATACACCACACTGAGATGATTCTTTATGACCACGCTACTTAAGTCCGTTCTCCCATAGACTTTCATTAGTCAGAGCGTCCTGCCGGGTGATTAAGAATGAGTCATTCTATTGCTTACCGCAGGCAGAATGATAAGGAGTCAGGGTGTTTGTCTAGTAGACTGGGCCAAAATAACAGAGCTGGATGGAACACATGCCTGAAAGCTACAACTGTTTTAAAATAGAAAACATATTTTGAATCTGATACTAGTAATAAAAATAGTGGGATTTACCTGTAATAAATGAGTTCAAAGACATATAAGGGTTTCGAATTGTTCTATTAAACAAAGTGCAAAGGTGACAACTGCCTAATCCATGTAGTGTCTTAACTATAGGACACATGGGCTAAGTACATTTAACAATTCATGATACCGTTAACAATGTGGGTTGTGTTAAAAAATGATGAAGAAATTGTAAACATTTATGTTTAAACATTTATGATCGGTTATGGGCTTTCATTTCCTTTTTAATGTGCACTAACTGCGACCTCCCTCCTAATGCACCAGAGGAAGCCTCTAAGTTTTAGCAGCCCAGTTAGCTCATTTGCAGCACTTTTGGTAAGACAGGAAAGAAACGGTAGAAGCCGTGTGGTTAAGACACTAGCCCGTGAAACAGCTGTGCGACCTTGTGTTAGCCATTAGTTCTCTCTGGAAACATTACTCTAAGACATCATTGTGTATGACTAATCTCATGGCCGATCATCCTGGAAGTCATAGTCCACATTAGCTGGTTTGCCACTGGTTGTCTTCTCCTGCTGTAACGCATCAGCCCTTGTTTGCTCTTTTATTGTTGTATCATCTATAGACCACTCCTAAATATTATAATGATGATAAATGTGTGCATATCTTTATGTTTGAGTGGATTGAAGTTGTTAAATATGTGTATGTTTTTATAGGATGTATTTATTATAAACGATTACTAATTGGCAGAGCTCCTCGAAGACTCCATATTTTTCTGGCCATAGATGTTTCTCATTATGTCAGCTTCTCAGAATCGGTAGGGGAAGCAAATCCAGGAGACAATTAGTAACCATACTATAGCAGTATGTTGTAGCTTCATGTCGGACAGCGGTTAAGTTACCATATTAGCAAGTTAAGTAGCTGCTTAGGTTTGCAATATATATACATGAAGCAGCGAGGACATTTAAACTAGCATGGCATAGACATAAAGTTATCCTGAATCTAAGATGAGCCGATGCATCAGGGAAAATGAGTGAATGGTATTCTATCTCACTACTTAGATCTTGTTTTCCGAACATTCTAAGTGCAAAGTAAAAAATAACCTTGGTTATTTAAAAAAGTTGGCTGGCTCATTATATTCCTATAATTAGGATTCAGATATTTATTCTTCCCCATTAAAATATTCAGTAATTATCCCTCTTTGGCACATGCTTGCCATCTCCAAAACAATTACATCGATTGATACATGTAAAGCACAAACTGTAGGCAGTTTTAATAAATTAATTTAGTAGCGCTAAAGATCTTACATTTTCCTTTCAAGCTCTTACAAATAAAGGCTTCCCTTTGCTTATTTACATGTCATGCCTTATAAGTAAGCATGGACTATAAAATAATAATGGATGTAGGAAACAGGTCAATTGACGGGATTGATACCATCAGATGTCCTCAGATAACGGAAGAGGCATACCCTCTAAAATGTCGGGTAGAGTGCAGGAAGGGCTGAGTGAGAGACAGGAGCGGGCAGGGTTGCAGGCATGGCCATCACCCTATACTTTACACAAAGTGCATCCTCGCGGTGCTTGGCTGCAGAGCATCACAAGGTGGCCATGTAACAGCACAAGTCTCCATTGATTGTGCAGCTCCTTGAGCCACTCAGAAGAGATGAAAGAATCTCTCCAATCGGCCCATGATCCTTGTGACAGTGGGACAATACCCAAATATCATGACTTGGCTTGTAGAAGAGCCCCTAATACCTGACAATTGGACACATGGTTGATTCTCTACACTTGCTGTAGTTTACAAGTTTAAAAACCTCATGCTTGAAGCTCAATCCCCAGTGGCTTTACAATAATATTTTTCTTATTTCCTTTACCTGTCATTTGACTTTTTTCCATCAATCTACATGTAGTTTTCTTGCTATGATTTCCAACATGATATGTAAGCAAAATATGCACACATTTACCTTTCTGTGCTGGATGATTCCCATTTCAGATTGATTTTTTGATTTTTTAAAGCCTTTTAGCAAAAAGGTGCCCATGCTACATTTGCTAATCGTTCTTTGTTCTTAAATATGCCCAACATGACTGACATTCAGTAGTACCTGTTCATGGCATACATGACTGCTCCTAGTCATTATATTGAATATATCTTATTTTAAGGAGTGTGACCTCGGGTTGTCATTGGTTTAGTAAACCAGGCCTTTATTAGGAAGCATCCATTAATGTTCTAAGATATGTGCTACAGAACAACCCATCCCCCAGAGGGAAACAAGATAAAGGGATTTTACTATTCTCTAGGCACCGCAATCCATTTGTTGGAAAACTAGCAAGCTGGAGGTGATGGATTGCAGAATTGAGTAGCTTTATTTTTGGCAAGGTATGCACATAACTAATTATTCCACTGCGTTACTGGTTTGAAGGATAACTGTATGCTAAATTTTTAATCTGGTAGGAAAGCGGATCACTGCTTCCATTCATGTCTGTGACACAGCAGCATTTTCCCACAATCGAGCGCTGCTAACATTTCTGTAATCAGTTTAATTACCTTATTCCATGTGTGATAAGTTTACAGAGATGTTTTGAACCTTTGAGGACCTTTCCAGCAAGCTACTTAAATATAGGGAAGGGATTTATGGTGTAGTAATTAACCTTTGTTTTCAAGAAATACCAAACCCAAGCAAAAGCCAAGGTAGGAGCATGGTGCAAGCCAGGGACCCTCTGCAGGACAGCACTCCGTATATGAAATGTATACGTGCTTGTGATAAAATGGCTGATGTGATCACCCCACTATCCATGCTTTATTTCATCACCTGCGCTGGTAATAGGTGGAAAGACGTCACAGTAGGAAGAAATATGTGTTAGTCATGGCACTAATCTCACTTCTCTGCTTCTTGTGCACCATTAAAGCGTGAGAGGCTGGGGCTACGGTGGCTTCACAGGACAGCAAACTGATTCAAAATGTCACAGCCTAGAAAGGCATAAGAGAAACACGTTGTGGGATCTAAGGGTCAGATCTCTTTCGTCATTCCAATTATATAACTTTGGAAATGAACATAACAATACACAAGCACTGTGGGCAGTACCAGTATGTCTTAACGTATATATTGTGTAATTATATATATATAGTACATTTTTATGTTACTGTTAATTTTCAATGCTCCTCTATTGCAGTAGGGCTATGCACTACTGATACATTTTATGTAATGTGATGCTTCTTTAGCACACACATGTCCATCTCTTTAAAGTTGGCCAGTTGGCTGAAAATCATCCATGGCTTAACCGATCCAGCATGTTTTAATACCATTTTTACTTAACTAACATTTAATTTTAAGGATCCACTTTATGGACCTTCCTCTACGAACCAGCTTAGCAGCTTTTACAAACACCTTGAAAAATTCACAAAAACCAAGGGGTGGATTCGGCCGGTGTAATCATTGAATTCCCACGTGGGGCTTGATGAAATCTTGGAAATGATGATGTGTCTTGAGTGTCGTCTTAAATGATGCAGTGTTTAGAAATGCTGATTACAATGTCAATATCTCACATTGGTGTAAAATGAATCAGAATAAATGATACTTTAGCCCTCTCTATTCAGTATTCAAGTGATTCTGAGGCTTCATTGTAAAATAGGGGTCCTAACCTATACCCCATCTTGCACCCCTCTCTTTCTATTGCTTTGTTATATCCCAAAGAAGTTGAACATTTTATAAAATAACTAAATGTATCAATAATGTGAAACATGGTTACATTAATTAGATAATAGTCCCAAAATCAAGATTTCCCTAACAGATATTACATATTAACAATCAAACTTAGCTTTCAATAAACAGAACATTCTTTTTTTATTGAGAGCACCTGATAAAATTATAAAAATGTTCGTAGTCTGTCCGGAAATAGTCTCAATAAGTTGTTAATAAAAAAGAAAACATTAGAAAGTCAGGTTTTTTTCTTCAGTGCCACATATACACTCAATTATACATATAACCTAAACATTTATAATATAGACATAAGGCTATTCTAAACATAAGACAAGGGCAACGTGATACTTAGTACGTACCAAACAACCTCAAGAAAATATATTTTTTTAATATTATTACCTGCACTTGCTATGTCCTGCTGCAGATTATGACAGTGCTATATAAAACAAGAAATGCACATGTGTGAAAAAAACAGGTGGAAAATCACATTTTCATCAAATATAATTAAACGCACAATTATTATTATTATTATCGGATGATAATATTCTATGCTAACAAATATCCAGAATATGAATTTTTTACATACACAAACTGGTCGATTTCCTTGATTCTTTTTTATATACTTTCTATGACTAAACAGAAAAGACCTGATTGAAATCAATCAATCGAGTGAAACAAGTAAGTGTGTTTAAGTGCAGGAAGACAAATGTTAATAATGGTTTATAATAGAAGGTGTTTTATTCTGTGCCGTTATGTAGTGCTGACATCTAGCACTGTATAAACATGTCTGCACATCGGCTTTGCTTTTACCAGGGAGATGTCCAAGCTAGAGGAAATGCCTTGTAAGATTTTCTTAAAGCTAATGGTCTTTAATACATTTGCATATAGCTGTATTTCACCAATTACCTCCGTGTCTGCATGAGAATTCTTAGGAGGATGATATATGGATGAACCAAAACTCATCTTATTAAAGATTATTTCCCCCAATTAGGTTATCTCTTTCCTGTTAAGTTGCTGATTGTGGTTGATTGTTTCAGGACGTCTTTGTAAGTGTAAGAAAAAGGGAGAGAACATCATGATAGGAAGTTAGTTAGGTAATACTGGTTCTGCCGCAGGCTGCCACCCATCTCAGCTTCCATGAGGCTAACTCTTATACATATGTCAATAGCTATTATATTGGGTTGAAAAAAGTACAACCCACAGGTAATTTTAATAAATGGATGTAGGAATGCCATGGTGATATGACAAAGGTGATACTGATTGTCACTTCTCCCCAAAACAGACACTTTTTGGAATTAGACTATGGGGTGTATTTGCTGAACTTAGATGAGAAGTATTATTGTGATCCTCTCTTAAAATGAACCAGGCCACAGTTCTTCTAGGTTTGGTAGCTGAACTCTTCAGGATTGCTCAGCATCTCCGTGTTTTATATATATTTTAATAGAACTTGCAGAGTTTACAGTATAGACCAAAATGAACATTATCTGTCTGTCGTCACCGCAAGCCAAGTACATGCTGTGTATTAGAGACAGGTAATGAATGACTTGTTACATGGTATGCACAGTATTTTAGGACATTCATACTGATGTTTTTTTTGTCACAAGCTATCGACCCCAATAACCTGTAATCGTTCTGTAAAGTATCATGTATAACTTTTCTTTGTTTAGAGTGCAAAAAAAAACAAGCAAACAAACAAAAAAGCACAATGTCTTTGTTAAGGTTTCCTGAACATCTTGTTCTATACATTTGAGGGTAAATCACAACAAATGTAGCATATCCCCTCTACCATCCCTGCTTAATACCCTTTTCCTTGAGACGTACCCTCTCATTTGTTGCACAGCTCACCTACTCTAGGCTATAGCTCTGGGCTTTCTTTTAATTCTTGTCACAGACCTACTTTAGATTTTTCCTTTGAGACTATTGTTAAACTTAAGCACAACTGGAAGAGGTAAGAGTGGATTATACGATACATTCATAAGAGAGAAGAAGCTAAAGAAAGCCTTGAAACAAAATCACAACCCAATCCCCAAACAGAGCATCTATACAAAGCATGGGTCAACACTAGGTTTTTGGCCCCAACCCAGGCACACACCACAAACTAGATTCAATGTTGTGTTCCTGAAGACATCAACGGAAAAAAAGGTGATATCAGTTAACGTACTGGACCAAAATATCTCAGTTTGTTTCATCTTCTAGGGGAGACCTGCTATTCAATTACTAGTGATAGATTTATCTCAAGCATTGACTATAGGCCCATGCCTGCTGAAGAAGAAGAGTGTTTGCCTAACTTTACTAGCTTTAAGAGGAAAACTCATGAAAAAATAATATACAAACATTAAAGGGACTCCGCCAAAGAAACATTAGAAATACAGCATCATGGAGGTGCGTAAAGCTACTCCGAACATTTACGGGCCGATTCACCTTAATTATGTCACACCTGAACACTGCTAGTTATTCATAGATACTCAGTACCCTTGTTCACTGTTCATTATCAACCTTTTAGTTTATCTACTCATTCCTGATCCTTATGATGTATACATGAGCAAAGCCCCAGAATGTTTCTTTGGGGAAGAAAGTAGAACAGCTTTCACTCAGTTATATTAAGGGGGGGGGGGAACAGATGTAGCAACCAAGCACTGCCTCTATTTCCAGGAAAAAGGTAAAATAATCAGAGTTTAAATGTTTGGCCAGAACCCATTGCCTGAGGTACTGAAATCCTTTAAATTTAAAGTACGTCCTTGAGTGATCAGACCAATCCATAAAATACAGAGTTACAGAATATTGAATCTAAAGTTTAAAACTAATTAAACTACATATTTGAAAAGTTTGAGTTTAAATAAATAAATAACACACTTTTGTAATTACTGTGAGGACGTACAATAAATATCTGTGTGCGCAAACCCATGATTATGTTATAAATTACTAGTTTATGTCATTAATCTATTTCTAGAATTATTTGGTAAGGATATAATTAACCGTATATAAGCAGAATAGTTGATGGCTGGGATTCAGGTGCAGTCATTCACTGGTTAGAAATTACCTTCTCTCTCTGTTCTTGTATGATTTTCAGCATCAGTGCTTTATTGATCACAATTGGGAAGTTAATAAGGTTTGGGCTAATTACTCCAAAGGGTAGGGACTGGAACTACCCCGAAAAGCTTAATGAAGTCATCAGAGCTTCCTGGCCCTGAAAAGGGTAATTAAAGGCAGATGTACCTTAAGAAAACAGGAATAAGGAACTAGACATCTATCATTTCATTTGCTCATTTGTTATACGAAACGCACAACCAAGAAACATTCTAGATCATAGCAAAAATAATATATACTGTTAAATGAAACCACTCCAATGCTGCTCTTGACCTGAGCAAAGACAGAACCCATATCCATGAAAAGGCAATGGTACCATGCTAATCAAACTACATTCTCTTCTGAGTCCTCCTTGCTGTGGGGGGTTATTCCATGGTGGTCTGGTGGAGGCATCTCATCCGACACTGAAGGTGCTGGGTTATGACCTCCATCTTGCTCTACAGGATATCCTGCTATTGGTTGCCAATCAAAAATGTTTCTGCAGGAAAAGCCCATATCTCCATTTCTTCTTTGTTGGAAATGCAAAGGTGGCACTGGTCAGGATCTGTTTGCGCCTTCAGTAAGATGAAATAAGCCACTGAGGTATGACAAAACCCAAAAACATGTTAAACGGTGTTCTAAAATAAACTGATTTTGGTCTTCAGATAGCTATTCAACTGTTGAAAATAGGAATATTGTGCAACTGCATTAGTTTGGGGCAGTGACCACAACCCCCCCCCCCAAAAAAAACCCCATTGCCTCTAATTGAGATTAACATTACATTTTACCCCAGGTCTGGAGTACTACTACTCACATTGGAAGTAGAGCATCGAGTACGTGCAATTGGCTACTTCTCATCTCACAAGCACACAAGCTGAACTCCCACTGATTTTACTGAAAGCTCGACCCAGCTATAATAAAATAGAATATATCCACCAAATTTCAATGCAACACTTTGCATGTACTCTCCAATTTACCGCATGCAAACTAGTTATTTAGTTAGGTAGAAAATTAGATGCCTGTCCCCCTGTAACTCACATATGCACTAGCCTGCATTGTTACACACTCAAGGAACACACATCCCCTTTCACACTTACATATACACATTCATGTTAACATACTCACACCTAACACCCAAATACATACACATTCATGCTCACACACACTTACACATACATATTCATGCTCACACACATACACATTCATGCTCATACACACACTTATGATTGCAATCTCACTCTAACGTACATACATTTTTTCCTCCCTCACTCTCTTACATCACCCGCAGCTTTCTTTGCGTGTGCAGGCAGCCTCACCTTTACAGGCTCAAGAAAGTGGCGCAATGTCGTAACAGCCCTTTGTGAAGACCTTTGGCTGCTGCCAATGTTAAATATATAAGTAATAGCTTTGCACTCCTGCATTGAAGAGGGTAAATAATAACTTTAACAACTTCCTCAATAACTGCTCAACTGACACATAACAACCGTCACCATTCTCTGCTTGCAAAAAAATAAACTATTGACCATTATTCTGCCTTCAGTAATACAATTGTAAACATTTTATAATTTTCTCGCGATGTGAAATGCATCTTGGAAGAAGCTAATTGATAAACATATAATCTGATCTCAGCGCATTTAGTTCCTGTAACTACTATCTCATGAAGATGAGTCTATCAACCCCTTAGAAAAATCACTGCTGAGAGTAATTAAGCTGCGTTTAACCCACATCTTCATAATTATGTTTACTAAAACATCTGAAAATCAGTCAAGAAAAAAAGATTCAGTAAGAAAGGAGAGAACTCAGCATTTTAACACAAATGTAACCACTATGCACTTTAGCATTAAATGCAAATTGATTGTATGGATCAATGTAAATTAGTGATGCCTATGCCCTAAACATTTTTGAGAATGTGAAAATAAATCTTTTTTTTTTTAATCAAACCAAATAAGTTTTTATACACAATGGTAATGACTTAAGGTGTCACATAGCAAAATTTTTATAACAAAACAATGAAAAATAATTAGCAGATTAGGGGCACATGTGGAAAATCCATATATCCTTTATATGCGACACAATGCAGCCTATTTTCACCAAATGGTATCACATTTCTGCGTTAATTTGAATCCGGCAATTGTGCCAACATGCAGCATTGTGGGCCATGAGACTACATGTGTTTAATGCATCCCCCCACACAATAAATGTGGATGTGGATGGAGCGAAAAGAAAATGTGAGCTAATTTTAAGTGGAATAATCATAGAGCGACCTTAAATGATCACTGCAACAGGCAATTTATTTAGAACATAGCTTATTATATAGGACCTACGCCTTTATATAAAATATTTGCTGTCAAATTATATTTTTTATGATGGCAAATAGGAAGTTGCATTCTGTCTTTAAAGGCCCTTCTTCATTTACAAAAACATGCATTAACCGATCAAAATGTAAAACATTGATCAAGAAATACAACCTCTTGTAATGAATGCAGGAACTGTTCTAGTAAATGTAGAGAAAAAATAGTGCTGGGTGTCATGGTTTGTTAATACCTGTAATGGGCAAAAGTTTTTACTGTTTAGTATTATCACTGTGAATGTCTCACCATTAATTTAACTAGGTTTCTTCAGCTCTAATGGGGAAATAAATCCATCTTAAACAATAATTAAATAAGAATCATGAGAATGAGAATAAAATGAGAATAGACCAAGGTGCATCCATTATATGTATAACCGGCATATACATTTTGTTGCTAAGATGTGCCCAGCTTTGAGCTTTACAGCTGCTTAAGACCCTAAATGAATGAAGGTGCTGGCAAATGTCCAGAATTATTTGGGGAGAGAACTGAGTAACCCCATGGTAATTTACGCTTGGAAATCAGGCTTAATCTGGAAGACCACAGATTATTATGTTAGGCAGTCCATATACATACTACATTTGTTCATAATAGATGAGGCAACACCCCACAACCTCTCCTAGGCAAGCCTATGCTTTTGGCCCACCACCAGTTACACGAGCACCATCTGACTTCCTATATCACCTTCCATCCGAGTACCTCTCCCTTATCACAGCATCCCAACTTTCTCCCTCCTTCCATGTAAATCATCTTTGGTTTTACTTTCCTCTACCTTGGCCAGGGACAGGTCCCAGCTGCCTGGGATGTAAAATGGGCCCTGCTACTGGACCAGTGGCCCATACATCAAAGGTGTGCAGCCGCCAGCTGGATGCCAGGCATCTGCTTGGCTTACACGATGGCCAGTCCAGGTTATTCTATAGGTTTTTTCCTTGTCTTTATGGAAGAACAGTAACATCGCTGGTGAAGTGGGGAAACCCATCATGTGCTGAAGCAAACAATACTGGACCATCTGAACATGGAAGGCGTGAGAATTTGGTACCCGGTATAGTGCCTCTAAGTTTTGAATTGAAATATCTTTTTCACTTCACTGATTCAATAGGTAACCTTTTAAAGGAGAAAAAAACACATGAATGTGCCATCTTTGGTGAGACATTGAATTATACACCACATTATTCATGGTGATCTGTGAACATTATCACTAAAAAAAATCACAGAAGCAGAGGAAGATCATTGTAGTAGAGCAGAGAAATCAGATGCTGTTATGGGATGCATCGTGCTGCCTGGAATTGTCCCTAGAGAGCCATGTTTTAGATCATATTATAGTCGAGCTGTGAATGTTAAAGAGTATTGAGTAAAATGTGTAGATAGCTGTTTAAAAGGCTTAACCAGTGAACACGACTCAACCTCATAACAAAGAGCATTCCTGAAAAGAATACATGTTCAACAATTCACTGTCTCTGAACACAACTCAAGAAAAAAACTAAACAAAAGGAGGGTCTTATTTGACCTTTCTGTCTCTTTAGATTACATAGATTGATCAAACCAGTCAGACAACAAAGGGGTTAAAATACAGTCACACGTTGCTGAAAGTGGGATTTGTAGAACAAGCACATCTGTCATCTTTTCCACCTGTTCTAGATCCAGACTGCAAGACAGTTGGGTGAAATGAAACCTTTCTAAATGCCATCTAAGGAGCGAGGTGCTGAAATACCCCTTTCTTTTGGCCCTGCTCAGTTTACAGTAGCAGATGGAACACCATGTCTTATGTTTATCTCATCATGCGATGATCTCAGAATGCTTCTTCTCCTTGGGTATTTTGGGGCTACTTTTAAGCCATGACATTTTTCCTACGTAATATAAAATTAACTTTGTAATTAGCCTTTACGCCTTTAAACATACACACTATACCGGAGTTCAATATTGAACTTTTCAAATTATGCTTTGCACAATGCTTGAACACAGCGAAAAGAAAAAAAAAAAGTACCAAAATGTTCTCATTGTAGAACTAAAAAAAAACACAACTCAGGGCCTCCAAACTGAAAATGTAAAATATATATTTGCAGATGAGCTTTCAGAAAGGTGAATTCGTGACTGTATTATTTGGGCAGTAGTTAAAGCATAGCTAGGACCTACCAAAAAACTACTATCATTTTGGGGATCTAATAACTAAAGGCAAATGCTGTCCTCACAAACCTGACACACAATGGGCTATTTCCACTGCTTTTTGCTTTTGCTAGTTGGATCTTAATAGTGCTTTTTTAGTCTCCTACCCAAAATGTTTTTATTAATGAGTGTGGTTAGGTTATTGGCTCCATAAACTGATACAATAGTGGTTTTTAGGCTGGTCTATAGATCTGTACTCTGATTGCAGAATGGACCCTAATAATTGGCAGAGACTGATATTTATTTACTAATAAATCTGCAGATAAGCTCAGCTTTGGTGGTAGAGCGGTGAACATTGCTGCCTTCCTAAGCTGCAGATCTACGTTTCTGTCTTATCTGTCTTATGTTATAGAACGTAAAGGCTTTGAAATATGAATCAGAATACTCAAAAAAACAGGGAAGTCCCATAAATGTTCTTCAAATGTAAAATTTCCTTAATTCCATTCATCTGTCATATTTCTTGTAACTGGTAATCCTGATGTCTAAACATTCTCTTGAAATAACGGGATGCAGCAGACATGCTTTATGTGGTTATAGTAGATTGGCGGCCATTCAGCTGTGCAGTAACAACAAATGACAAATGTTTGAGCAGCCTCTTTTATTGCTTATTAGGAACTGAAAGATGTGAAGGGTCACATGCAAGTTTCACTACTGTAATCTGTATTTATGGCTCGATTCCCCATTCTGTAAGACAGACACGTGCCTTGGAGGCCCCATAGTGAGAAGGACCTGGTTACCAGCAGACCGGGAATTGGTCTCATTCCGTGCATTTGCAGAGACCCAAAGCGCTATCACAAATGGTTGAGATAACAGTTGGCTTTGTTCTGAGCGGATGTGAGCTTGGCCCAGTGTATTCACCGTTCATATGAACAATTGCAGATATTAAATCCCAGCCCAGGTCATACGTTGCCTTTTGGTTAAACATTTCTCGTAATGGTGAGAGAGCTTTGATACCGGTTTAGCCATGGCTCTGATTCACAAGGAACGTATGCGTTGGTGGGACACGTTTCTACTCTATTGCATGCAGCGGTCCTCTGGGCACATGGCTAGCCTGTCCTATGGAGGATTTGGCATTGCCTTTATATAACTGCGTCGTTAGTCAACTATCTTTGAGTTTCTGTTAAGACTTTTATGCTAATCATCTGAACATTTATGATTCATGAGAGGCATTCGAGGTCCTTTAAGCATTGGTATCCAGTGTTAACATTTTACCCCGATATATATATAAATATATAAAAACATAATAATATCCTGCAGCACATGGTTCCAGGAAACATCCTGAGCAGGTTTCTGATTCTTACAGGATATTTCACTAAATTGTTTTTAAGGGAGTATCAGGATTTTGGGGAGTTGTTTCTGTAGAAAGATCATCCTAGAGTCTGCACCCAAGGGCACCATAACAGATACTCGATAATACCCCTGTGTGCCTTTACCTAGTACATTTACGCACCATAGGGGTGGGTCCCTTATCAGTCACCATAATTAGCCTACTACTTTTACCTGCTTATTTGGGTAAAGTATTTTCAACATACTCTTCACAAACATCAGCACATCCTCATTTCACCTGTCACAAACATAGTACGTGTGGACGGTATTCACAAAGCCACCCTATTATAACAAATCAGTTAACAGTTCAGTCATGAAGAGCTGACATGTTTGTCACACCTTGCGATAATCCCACCTGTCCTGATAGGAGCTGGTGATAGGATATAACAGGTATTTGCCGGATTTGGTCAAACACCATAAGACAGAGAATACCCAAGGTGACCTATTAGATGGTTGATTACCCCAGTCAGGGTTGTAATATATGAGGAAATTGGCCTAATGATCTTTGATGTGCACCCTAGAGCCTTATAACAATGATGTCATTAGATATGCTTTTTCGGGACAAGAAGTTCAGACACCTCTACATTGTGGGATTTAGCACTTTGTAAATATAATGCCCTTTCATCAACAAAACGTGATTTGCTCTTCCAGACATGACACTTTTACCTTATGATTGTGGAAGCTATTCTCTGGGGTAATTTACACCAATTAATTAAATGCAAGGCACGGGAATAAGGTTTTTTCAAATCCCAAAAATATTTTTTTCCATAGATAACTAACAAACGAAGGCAGAATTATTCTGTGTTAATATCTGAAAAGATGAAAATGTTAAATTTGTAATTAAAACCACCAACATAATGTATTGCATAACTATACAGTAGTGTTGATCCTTTATAGCACCTAGTAGTTCCTGTTATGAATAGCACACATAGTCATTTGTCAAACATGTTTACTGGATTTACAGAGGGAGTTTTGTTTTTTTCATTAACACTTCTACAATTTAATATAATGGTGGTTTGAGAAATGGATTTATCACCATAGAAATGAATGGAGTAGTCTAAGTCTGTATAACAAATCCTGCCTACACTTGTAATCATTATTGACTGATTATTATACTGATCAGGTGTGCAAATTAATTAATACAAGTTATTAATATTATATATATATATATAATATATATATCTATATGATATCTAATATATTATCAATCTTCATTAAATTCAAAAAATATTGATGAAGAAAATCCATACAATAAATAATTAATAAAAGTATATTAAAGATATAATTAATACAACCTAATCATAGAGATTATATAGGAAACCGGTTTAATTCAAAGCTCCTACTTTCAATTAAAGAAGCTTAAAGAATGTTAGAAGTCAATTAAAATGCCCTTAACGGTTATAAGAGATATTTTGACGGCTTAAGATACATTTGATCTTTTTTGTTTTTTTAAAACATCTATGTACCCTATAATGGTCTTAAATTGTGCACATCGGAAAAAATAAAGGTCTTACCGATCGTATAAAACAAATAGTATAATCACATATAAATGATATACACAAAGGCTATATCAGTATAACTTGCGGTTATTATGTCTCAGGTGAGGATTATTCCTAATTACATACAAAAGAATTGTATTATTTTATTTTTATATTGTTGGCATAAAAATACATTGTTTGCCTTATTTTATCCAACTGATCTTGTTTCAATCTTAAATATACATTTGGATTTGCTGAAATAAACCTTGGATTTTTTCCTATCACTATAAAACTGTATTTAGAAATAAGTAACTCTAGATATGTCGTTAATGAAGAACTATAATGCAGATCCCACGGAAAATACTGTAAAACATTTCAAGTTTCTCCCGAATTAATCGATCAACAACTCTTTGAGCCCCTTTTCTTACTCACAACGTTAAAATGTTTTCTTTTCCCATTTATTATTATTTATTTTTAACACATGGGCTTTTTTTGTGTGCAGCTTGTGGCATTAAACCAATCTGCTTCCACTGTCAAGAACTTAATTGCCGCTCTTAACTTCTGTCTCTATTTGAAAGAACTCTACACATTCAATGATGACAGAGAAAAGATTAACCAGAGTGCATCCCCCATCAAAAGACCTTACGGCCCAACTCCCTTTGTTGGCCAGTCCACAATGTTGTTAGAAGCCCACACAGTAGTGATGCTACAATCAGAACAAAGCCCGGGGGCACGTACAGTCACAATTACCCCGGCTCTGCACACTTTACATCTTAATGGGGATTTATCGCGCCGAGCACGTGTGCAGCACACTCCGCGCGGCCCTCCCACTAATTGTATGTAAAGAAGCACTACTCCGATGACACAGGATGCAGGACAAAGTAAACAGAAGACACCGTATCGAGCTATCCATTTACAGTCCAGATGTGTACGTCTCAATGCACAGAATGCTATCTGTTCTCTCGCTATTGCCCGTAGTAACCATAAAACACGCTACTGCTAACTACACTACGCTAAGAGCCTTTACAGCTCATTGACACAGGCGAAAAATGATTCTCAGGAGTAAGCATGGCGGTAAAAAAATGGCTTAAATATTATATTATTAACCTATACATTTTGGGGGAAAAAGAATTAAAACAATTGTTAAAATTAACCCTTAAGGAAGAAAAAAATAGAGAGATAAGTCTAACAACTAAAACAGACTACTAATCAAGAAACACTAAAACCCCCCAAAAATCAGACAATCTCTATATATACTAAATGCAATAAAAATGAAACATTTCTGGTCATATACATTAAATTGATTCTTGTTTTCATATAAGATTCCATCTGAAGAAATGGCTATTATTATTATTTTCTTTTATTTATATAGCGCCAACGGTTTACGCAGCTAAGGCCTTGAAAGCTTAGGTTACTATGTATTTTTCCATGTTGGCTTAATAAAAGGTATCGCCTTTGACTGAAGATTCCATCTTGTCTTGGATCAATAAGGCTGTATTTATTATCATTATCTCACATGGGAAAAAACTAAACAGAATGTTCTTATATGACAAGAATACGTCCACCTGTTAGGTAAAATTCATTTGAATCTGCTAGTATTTGTGATTTTACGGTTGTAATGAACACCTTCGACCAAAAAAAGGCATACACTTGGGCTATGAGGCTATTGACATTAGGTTTCAGAAGATGTAGATGAACACAAGGGTCAGTCTGTTGGGTCAGCCTTAGGTTTTCCAAGCGTTTGTTGTAGGGGTGCTGTGGCGCCCCCTTTCTGCATGAGCCTGCAAATAACCACAAGAAGCACCCCCTACATGATCAGCTAACTACTTTTGCTATATAGTAGTGGTGGCCCTGGTAGCCCTGATATCTGTAACTGTTCTATTAAGGGCTATATTTTGTGTAGCTATTATTTTTTCACCACCCAAGAATCTTATAATTATTTGACTTGCTTTATGAAAATAGATAAATAAATAGTGAATGTATATCATTACCATGCTGTGGATGTGGTTTATTATGTGGATCAGTCAGTTTTTATTTATGGGCAATTCACGATAAAAGGAAAAGTCAACTAAGCCTGCGCATGCTCAGAAGATCAGGAAGAGCCGACTCACAGAAGGCAGGCTTGGAAAGTAAACCTTCTTAGTGAATGGACAATTGTTTACAGGAAAGACGGGGAAGAAAGCATGGTTGGCTTGCTTGATCCTTGAGGAAAAATACATGGGCATGACTATCTATTAGTACAAAAACATTTATGAATACATTTTATTTTTACGGAACGCACTGAAGACCACATCCTAGTGTTAAAAATCAGCGTTTCAGTCTAGATTGACCTTTGTCAATAGTCTACTGGGTACATGAAAATTATGTTTTCAGATTCACTGCTGGGCATTTGTGGGTTATACTTTTTTTTATATTTTCTTTTTTCAAATTTGATCAGAGATTTCACGCCTTTCCCCAAATTTGTGCAATTAAATTCTTAACTTTTTTGACTATTTTTTTTTTATTAAGGTGTTTTTCTTCAAATTATTTTTTAGGATGATTTTTTCCCGTAA
The DNA here is from genome assembly GCF_027358695.1 of Spea bombifrons. NCBI lineage: Eukaryota > Metazoa > Chordata > Amphibia > Anura > Pelobatidae > Spea > Spea bombifrons. The sequence goes on along the minus strand of NC_071091.1, from coordinate 88,644,724 downwards.
ACTAAATTATTATTTTTTTTTTTGGAAGGTTCACAAAAGAAGTGCGTCAATCTAGTGAAACTCAAAAATATACTAACCTTCTCCAACTACAATTACAATAAGATCATGTGCATTAAAATAAGCAACATACTGAATAATTCACGTTAAACAATTGATTGGTTTTAAATATTTCCATCTACCTGCATTTAAAAGCCTCCAGAACCTGACTAGAGACTCAAAAAGAGCGGAACCTTTTTGTGTAATAAAGGAAGTTTGTGGCTATTAACCTGCTTAAATTACCCTATCAACAATAACGACTGCAAAACTATTATGAAATTGACAAACGTTGCAATTATTATTTTACTATAGATGGGAAAAAAAGAAATCTCAAATTTAAGGGAACATCGTTTTTCTGTTAATGTACAAATAAGGGGAATTATGTGCGGTTTGGTCTCCATAGCATGTGTTCTGTAGGCTACATCCTTGACCTTGACGGTTAAATTGTCGTAGTCACTACACAGCATCTTTTCTGGAATTAGCTCTCCCTTTGGGAATGAAGTTTATTAACCTTGACTCGAATGTGGTCTTGAGCTGTCAGCTATGTATTATTCATCATTATCCCATCCTCTAACATCCCTCTCTATCTTTATTGACACCATTCGCACTGTATAAAATTATCTAGCATTTTTTCTGACAATATTTACTCGGGTGATTAGGAAATTGCTTCTACCTGGAACTATAGTAACCATTTTATTACCTGAGAAAAAAATAAAAAACCTTTATCTATTTACTCATCTATCTAATGTCATGTTCTGTTTTATAATAATAAATAATAATGTCTAATATACACACACATATATGATATATATATATATATATATATATATATATATATATACACACACAATACATATATTTTATATAATGCACAAACATATTTATTGTAAATGTAAATGTGTTAAATGTAAACACAAGAAACAATTGGTGTAGAAGGAAATCTGTTTTTTTATGTTTATAGACGTTACAGTCTATAATTCCCTTGAAATGAAAGCAGAAGAATAATATACCGCATTAACATACACAATTCACACATACATTTTGTACACTCCATATAAGTGTATGTATAGTTTACTGTATATTTCATAGTATAAGATTCACAATATTTTGTGAATCAGGTTGCCGAGTGGCCCAGTTGACATCTGTATCCATTGTATGGGACTAATAACCGTGAGATACGTGGAACTGGAGAATTCTGTGATAGCGAGCCAAAGATCATACGAGATCAACCAGTTTGTGGGTCATGAAAACTGCAGCTTTTGTGGCATATGAGGTTATTCCAGTGTAATCCCAGGACACGGAACTTTTCTACCGGAATAACTTTTAACGTCTATGACATTTTCAAAATGATTGAGTAGCAAATGAAGTCTCTGCTAATGAAACCGTTTTCAGTATAGACTGGGATAAGTTTATTGCGCATATTAACTTTCTGTAATTGGGATGGATTAAGGACAGAGTCGTTCCCTTGTAGCTATTTTTCATGCTGTTCAACCGGCGACTGGAAGCAGGGAACCTTTTCGCTGATCAATTAGTCACCGAGCAAATTACTCCTGTAAGGAGTGGGGAACGACTAAATAAAGCATTCAATAGCCGCACTCGATGTAACTTTAAAGATTCGGGCAAGTGAGTAAAAATATGTCGTTTTATTTTGGAGTAACATTAGTTTAAAGTGTATCGCCCTGCTTTACTCCCTAACTCACCAACCATGGAAGCTGTCTGTTGATTGCCAATTTGATATTAAAAACGTGAATTTTCATTGCAATCGCAGCGTGTACGTCACTGGTCCTACTCTGGACTTGTTTTTTGAAGATGTGTATAAAAACAGGGAATTTTCAACAGGTCCTATTGAGAGACACTATTATTACAAGGCACATTATAACTTTTTTGCACTGTATCGCTTATGTCTTAATAAGTATAATTCTGGCATTTCATAAGGCACAAAGTGCGACGTACCCATCTCAGCCTAGGTGCAGAGAGCCTTATAATTTATGTGCCCTGTCCAGGGTACTGAAAAAGCTCATATGATGTGGACTGGCAGGAGTGGATTAATAATCATACACTTGACTACATGCTTCTTTTTAGAACATGCGATGTATTGCAAGCACTATTATTGTCACTAAACATAAATAATAATAACTGCTTAAACATAATAATAATAAATACAATTATTATTAATGTCACAAACGAAGAAAGACCCAATCATAATATGAAATAATGACACTATTAATATTGTTTCTAACAAGTAACTTCTTGGCATGGTAACTTTGGCATGGAAATTCTTGGCATGGTAACTTTGGCATGGAAATTCTTGGCATGGTAACTTTGGCATGGAAATTCATCGGCATGGTAACTTTCTATGTTATCTATAAACAGCCAACCAAATGTTTCATCACCATATAGAGAACTCTCTATAATAGACCAAAAAAAATCGAAAGAGAGAGTATAGGGATGTAGTTTGTGTTCATCTAGACAAGCAAGATCTACAATTTTAGTTGATGAGGCAAATCAGGAATGCTCAGTGGGTCCAGTGCACCAATACCGTTGGCAAGAAAACTGGTATTTTAACAGAAAAACACACAGAATCATATGTTATATATTTTTTTCTATGATTAGTTGTCTGACGTTCCCAAAAAAGCCAAGAAAACAACGATTAAAAATGAAGACGTATTGTTGTAACAGATCGTATCCACACAATTAACTTAACAATTGGCATTATGGTAGGCACACTTCTTAGTTTCTGGAGTAACTGACAATTGTACAGCCATTGGAAACTCTATGGGGTTAGAAGATTCCCAGCCCCGCTCGGTGTTCTGAGAGTCACTCAGTTGGAAAGCTATTTAGCCAATCCTGCACTTTAGCCGGAGCCATCTGTCTGCATACTGTTGGGGGCTATCTGATGCCCACGTAGTATAAGCGATACATGCTGCTCGCCTTTGGTCTGTGATGCACGTCAGATACTAGCGATTATAATATATGATGAAAAGGTTTCATATTCAGCCTCCAGAAAGATTCATTTCAATGAAGTACACATAGTGCTCTCTAACAAGGACGGTTCAGCGGAAATGACTGCCTTCCCAAGCAAACCCCTAGATTAGTTACAACAGATATATTCCAATACATTTCCACTCAGTAAATAAACAATATAAAAGAAAATCACGCATAAAAGAAAACCCTACAACAGTTAGTCTTGTAATATCAGATTTAGACAATACATTAAATGAAGATCGCAAATTGCTCAAGGATTATTTTTCCGATATTTGTGAAACAAACAATATATGTGTATAATTTTATACAGAATCAATGCATACAGTGTCATTAGTCATCATGTAAAAAAGGGCAAAGAATTGCAAACATTAGTTAATTAGGATCATATATTCATATATATATATATATATTTTTTGTACTGTAATTGTATGATAGTATATGCATTTAAATGTGAGTTAAGACTATAAAGGGAGTTAAAAATAAAATTATTTCATGAAGTTATTTTTACCCAATATTATTTAGTTTTTATTTCTGTGGAGGGTGAAGGAAATTGTCTCAATGGTTTTTTGCATTTCAGTAATGGAAAGTATATAAACAAATAAACAGTAATGCTGATATATATATATATATATATATATATATATACACACACATACACCCCATAGAATCTAATATAACTCTGTTAAGTTGCTAAATTGGAATTTATTATACATTTCTCAAACAAATATTATGCATTTAGCATTAATTGTATTAGTTAAACGTGTTTGTTTAAGCATTTTGGAAAAGCAATAAAAATGAAACTTAAGAAAAATGCTCGCTGCTGTTCTGTAAGGTGTAAGCCAAACACTGTAACGGAAGAGGCACTTTTAGCTAAATACGGAAGCATTTACATTTCTACTGATGTCATTGTGATTGTCACACCGAACACAGCTTGGCAAATATGTCCAGATTACACTCATGTATGCTTTGCAAACAGTTTGCTTAGCACTGATTTCTATGCAAAAGCACGGTAAGTGTTAACACATTTTTACTAGCAGCATGTGTGCTTCTGTATGTAGGAAAGAGGGGATCAACATATCTGCCTTCTATTAAAAGCCTGAAAGGGACCATATACATTTATATTCAAATAAAAATGGTATCTCATTGCAAAAGGAGTCTTAAAATCTGGGAGCGCGTATTTTTCTTGGGCAAGTGTTGATGGCCATAAGGGGTCGCTGTGAATAATGTATTTATCCAACTTGTTAAGGAGCTGATAAGATCCGAACAAGGAACTGTTTGCAGATAAGAAGGGTTTATTTTGGCACAGAGAATCATCGCAGATTGATTCCATTGAGTGAATGCACACGGGTTACATTTCATTATAAGTAGAACTTCTGCGGATATGAATCAATGGTACCTCCAACCCCAGAGAGCTGCCCCATGGAAGGGAAGATTGTTGGCAGCCTTACACAAAAGGATCTTTAACACAAATAATACAAAGAATGCGCAGTATCTATCACCTAAAATGTGTTTGAAGGAAAATGCATCACAGTGATATAACTTTATAAGAAATGTGTCTCATCCCTCTACTGTTAGACCAAGGAGGGCCCTAACCAGATGCTTAATCTGTTTATATGGTGGCACCACCCCAGCCCCCAGCAATATTTTGAGCAAACGTACACCATTGTACACCAGCACGGATATACTCATTCATTGCTTAGCTAGGTTTGTTCGTGGATCCTGGGTCAGTATCACCGCTCATGGATCAATGTATCTTTCCCACAACTACAACAAACTGGTAACATAATTTTAGGTAACAACTAGATCTATCTATTGCATGTAAAAAAGGAAGGACTAGTTGCCCACATTCTTCAAATTACAGCAACCCAGGGGGTCAGTGTGTCCCTTTTCAGCCCTCCCCTAATTAATGTAAACATGCTCTAATACACTAAATTGCCTACACATATACTACGTCCTAATGCCAGGTACTTAACATTATCAGATGCAATTGGGTTCCCAGAGGTACTGAAACTATCTGGGTAACAAAAGGAAGGAGATCACTTGGTATAGAAAGGTTAACCCAAATTGCATTTAAGATCTGGTATTATTCATTAGGTACCCGTTTAGCTGTATTATCATGCGATCCAGCATCCCAGTCCAGCTGAGTTGTTGTCTAACTGGTTTAATAAGCATTAACCTTCTAGCTGTAAAAAGCTTATTGAAAGCTGCATTGAACGGGTGTCTATATTCACAACAATTCCTCCTGTTATGGAAATGTCACCCTGTTGAGGTTGTCAAGACAGGACAGTCCTAATTTTATTGGGTTTTTTGTTAGGTAAAGAACCAACCTTAGATAGGTACACTATCTACAATAAATACAGCAAGCAGAAACTGGAAAAATTGCAAGTAGAATTTGAAAGGTGCTGTTCTTACACTGAAGAATGTTAAACAATTGTATAACTAAGTGTAGCTTAAGAAACATAATTTCCAGTACTATTGAATGCCCAAACCCTTCACAGAAATAATTATCTAATCAAGTGGAGTTTTGCGTCTTTCATTATTTTCAGTGGTCACATTATGCAAAAGCAGGCATTGATAGTCTAGAAATAGAAGAATGGTTCATGTGTTGCTTTTATGTGATTAAACATTTAGACTACAGACTGCAAGTAATGTTTGTGTAAGTAGAACAGCACCTTTGATTGTTACAGACACAATGAAAGTACAATACCTTATGGGGGAGAGTTTTAGGCATAAAAAAGCAGCAGATATTTAAATATATAATATGTCAATTTTTGGTGCATGTTTTGCAAACAAGATAAACTTATGAATTGTCACAATCACAAAATACACACTCCTTAATCCCTTTACACCTTTATTTTACCGAACCCTCAAATTGTCTTCTCTAGATATCAGAATTATTCTTCGCTAAATACTAATGATACTTCAGGCTATTCAAATGACTTTTTCTACATGTTCATCTTATTAGTGCTTCATTCCGAACCATAACAATCTGAAACATATTAAGAGGTTCGAAGACAGATGACGTCCAAGCTCCTGAGAATCACAAGCTGCGGTCCATGGAACAGACCAGCCGAGTGCGATGGGGCAGGCGGACGCTCAAAATGCATTACTAAAATTATTTTAGTCTAGGGGAACTAGATGTCTATGTCATTGATGCATTCTAACAAGGCCCTGCTAAGGTATGGTACTCCCAATTATATCACATGATGTACAGTTTCCCCTTACAGTATATTTGGGACTGGAGCCGTCCTCTGAAATCACTTTAGCGTAAGCCAATTACAAGAATTGGCGTCAAACATAGCAAAATGTTTAAACTTGGTCTAGGAAATGATGTCCACAAAAACGGAAAAATGCTTAGGCTCACAGATGGTTAAAGGTAAAATTCTTCTTTTAATGTGAATCTTCCCTCCGAGATGGATAGAGCCAACCACTACTATGTTTGTTCCCTTTATACATGTTAGATGTTAATGAAATGTTATTAGTCTATCCCACGTTATAGATGAAAAAAAGACAACAGGGTGATTTATAAAGCTGTAAGTTGTGTGATTCCGCTACTATGAATAAGGGTTTTGTTACAATTTTCTGCAATGGGACGGAATGTGGCATACCCAATAAATATTTGTTATATATAAAAAAAATCTAAAAAAGTAACCACAGCAAGCATAGCGGTGGCACGGTACATGGCACTAGACAGAGGGTCATGTTGATATTTCAAGTGGTTTCAAAAATAAATCAAAATTGCCACATTTTAAGTACCATTAACCGAATGTCATGATGTTTTTGTACCACGTGTATAGAAAGCGAATCCTGTAAACCCACATTATATTTCACATATGTGATGCAGTAAGTTGCATGTCTGTGAATGTTTTGATTTGTTCGTGCGGATGCCTATCTGTTGTGTTGGTGTCTGTGAGTTTCTATGTGTAGAACAATTGCGTTTACAAATGTGCAGCCCTCAATAATAGTATGTAGATCCAAAGAGGCCCTTGCCCAATTGAGTATGATGTCCCTGGACAAAACTGGCCAACTTTGGTTTCTTTGCTAGGAAGAATGTTACTCATCCAATTTAATGCAGTAGGTGATACAGTAATTGTGCAACACTGCCACCCACTGCTCAAAAAAGATATTGCAATGACAAAATATTTCACCGAGGTATGATCAGGGTGCATTACTACAGTTGCTGCCTAACCCAAGTCAGTCCTAAATGTGGCAAATGCATTGAATAAACTACAGAATCCACAAGTGTCATGTTTTAAGTGGCCAAAGTCACAACTATGTTTTTTACAAATGCCAAATACTTAAAACAGTTAAGGTTACTAGGCAGGTCGTTCAGGAGGCTGCCTGGGACATTAGACTGTCCCTTTATGAATACTTTTTAAAAAACTTTTCACAAGTGGGTGATAGATAAATGGAACAGCCTTCCATCAGAAGTAGTAGAGGGTAATACGGTAAATGAATTTAAACATGCTTTGGATAGGCATTTCACTATCCTTAATCTCAGACAAGACCAGACCGAGTCTTTACGTCAGGGCAAATGGGCAGACTAAATGGGCCATCAAATTCTTTTTTTTCTTTTCTTTTTCATGATTAGCCTCATATAGAGCCATTACTAATAGTTCTTTTATTTTTAAGAATATCACTTTGTAACTTTAAAACATAAAAACTGAGATATACGTGCTGTTATCTAGCAAAGGGGTTAACTAGCCAAGACGTTCTCTTGAGTACAGCTTTGGTAATACAATTGACAAAATTTGTAAATACATTTGAAAAATCAGGCTGATGGCATGTCTGCTTCTGGGCAAGTGATTTTTGTCTCTGTTATACCACTGTTACTTTGTCATTTAAATGTTTTCTTTTTATTCACTGCATGGATAGTCTCAGAAATGACATGTGTTGCTAACCCCCAGGTTCCCCAGATGCTGGTGTTAGGAATGGACAGTGTGGTCTCCTTAGTTTTGTATTCAGGACACCCTCAGCAGTGCAAATTTTCAGGTTATTCTGATGAGCACAGATGGAGTAATCAGGGTCTCATCCCACTGACAGATCCCCCCTGTGCTAATGAATGAGCCACCTGTGCTTCTCTGAGGATCGTGGCTGGTAGGGGGGCTGTGGACATCGAGAAGGCATGGATGGCTACAGTGATAGGACTTTTACTCTGCTGTCTCATGTACCCTCCAAACAAATAGTTTTTTAAAAATGTAAAGTATAACACAAGAACAAACTGCAGCTGTTAAAGAGAACATTGAAGTCTGGACATTCATTATGCCTTAAATTGTATTATCAATATGATACGTGATGAACTCTTTTAGTGCCAGAAGGTTGCCCAGCTACGCTTTTTGCAATGTCCTATAATGACAGCAATATTGTATGCATTAAATATTAAATAATGATTGTATGCAGCAGTTTAAACATTATTAAGACAGAATGATACAGTGTTGCACAGCATTTATAAAAATATTGGTCTATTTTGGTGGCTTTGAGATAAAACATTTCTTCTCACTGGCATAACGATGCTGTTTGCAGGACACATCATCAACAGCATAACTAAGTACTGTATATACAGACTGGGCCCTGAATGACCACCTGGTGTCTGATGGGGTCTTATATTTAATGATGCTGCTGCTCCAGTGGCAGGTCAGGTGCTGCAGTGTGTGGCTACTGTCTGGATAAGTGTGGCTGCAAGCTGCATCAGCATAAAAGCAATTGCCCCCCAGGCCGCCCTAAATCAAAAGAAAAAAGCCGGCCGTGCTGTCGTACGGCCGCGCACTAAAGCGGCCAATGCGGCTGCACGACCACCATAGCCATCTTTAATGCGGGACAAAAGCCTGCAGCAACCGTGATCACTTCCACAAGGGCCCTGCTGCTTACCTTTGCGTTGCTCGCCCAGAACAAGCAGGAACCCAGCAGAGTCACGTGACTTTACATCACATAAGGGGGGAAGCTGGGGCCGTTGATTTAAGTAACTATTGATTGAAGTAACAGTGAGGGGCAGGCTGAGGGCATAAATACAGATAGTACTGGCTGGGGGCGATACACAAGGCAATAACACAAAAGGAGGGGTCAACGACAAAGCAGTGTGAAAAAGACCTTTTATTTTTTTTTATTGTTGTAGCTTAGCCCGTTCGGTGGGTGTCAGTATGGCAGAGTCTGTCGTGGTGTGTGTCTGGCTGTCAGTGTGGCAGAGTCTGTCCTGGTGCGTGTGTGTCTGGGTGTCGCTGTGGCAGAGCCTGTCCTGGTGCGTGTGTCTGGATGTCAGTGTGGCAGAGCCTGTCCTGAAGTGTGTGTCTGGCTGTCAGTGTGGCAGAGCCTGTCCTGGTGTGTGTGTCTGGCTGTCAGTGTGGCAGAGCCTGTCCTGGTGCGTGTGTGTTTGGGTGTCGCTGTGGCAGAGCCTGTCCTGGTGCGTGTGTGTGTCTGGGTGTTGGCGTGGCAGAGCCTGTCCTGGTGCGTGTGTCTGGCTGTCAGTGTGGCAGAGCCTGTTCTGGTGTGTGTGTCTGGCTGTCAGTGGGGCAGAGCCTGTCCTGGTGTGTGTGTCTGGCTGTCAGTGTGGCAGAGTCTGTCCTGGTGTGTGTGTTTGGGTGTCGCTGTGGCAGAGCCTGTCCTGGTGCATGTGTCTGCCTGGCTGTCAGTGTGGCAGAGCATGTCCTGATGTGTGTGTCTGGCTGTCAGTGTGGCAGAGCATGTCCTGGTGTGTGTGTCTGGCTGTCAGTGTGGCAGAGCCTGTCCTTGTGTGTGTGTTTGCGTGTCAGTGTGGCAGAGCCTGTCCTGGTGTGTGTGTCTGGGTGTCAGTGTGGCAGAGCTTGTCCTGGTGTGTGTGTTTGGGTGTCAGTGTGGCAGAGCCTCTCCTGGTTTGTGTATTTGGCCATCTCTTTCCTGGTACGTTACTTACTGTAGGAACAAATTGAACTATTTAATTTTTACTTATCCAGAGATAAAACACCCTCCTGAATTTGTCGTCACTTTATAGAACAAAACTTTCTAGGCCCAGAAAATAGTGAGAGGAAAAGTAAAGGTTTTGTGTTATTTAATCTATTTCAATCTGCATATCTTATTAAAAAGGATTAGTGGCACTACATTGTGGCTTCAGGCAGGTATGATGACTTTTTAAGTGTACTGATGTACTCTCAATCCTATCACAATAGATCAATATGTGTTAGAGTTTCTCACCCTATGGAGAGTGTGCCTTGACGTGGCGGGTGAGCTTAATTATGCTTTGGCCAATTCATATAACCAAAACCTCTCGTTTATATTATGTTTATATATTTGTTGCCAACTTTATTAGGGTGAGAAGCGCAGACAGTATTTTGTTTTTTGTATACACTGTACAGCCAATACACTGTTTCTTGCAGCATGCTTACACTGTTTGGTAGGCCTCGTATTACACATTTGTATTATTTGAGCCTGAGACTAGCGTAGCGCACCGACATTTTTTCTTTTCCCTGTTAATACAGAAAGGCACATGTGTCCCAGGCACGCAGTGAGCATGGAAGGACAAGCGTTACTCCTACTGGGCTTTCCTTAAAAGAAACTTTATTTTTGAATAAAAGCACTAGAAGTGCTTAATCGATTCTAGATATTAAATCACCGACAGGCATGCTGGGTATTGCTTCTACAAGGAATTATCTTTTTACTTAAACATCTTGTGGTGCCGGTTAATTGACTGCATGACATTAGTAGTTATTTTTTCAGAATTCTTTCATCTCAAGCATTTTTTCTATAATGGAAGTTTGCATTACATATAACTTCATGCATATTGTTATTAACCCTTTTTATTCATATTAAGGTTTTTCCTTTGAGTTTAGTGTGGGTTTTTACTGTTTCTTTCTTCTATTGGCATACACTATTAGTATCTTCCCCCAACGTTCATTTAGGGATTATATCAGGGGCAGAATAATTGAGGGTGCAGCCAGTGCAAGGCACCATGGCCCACACCCTCTAAGTGGTCCAGTGAGCGACATAATAGGATCTTCCTTTATTTGGCCCCACTGGTGTAACTGAGTTGGTACTGATGTAGGCAATGGATGGGGTCCGACAAGGGGCACCAGAGAAGAGCTGTCACACCTGGCGCACCCACTCTTAGGCCAACAAAGGTAGGTGTGTGAGAAAGTGTGCTAGTGAGAAAAATAAGATACGCAAGTGTAAAAAAAAGTTGAATCAAATAGATTCAAGTTTATACCATGTGTGTATATATATGTGTATGTACTGTAAATGTCAATTTGCGCGTATGTATGGGTTTGTTTATATAAACACGATTTGGAATATGCTATTCTAGTATGTAATGGTGAGGTGTAAAACATGGGGTAGTTGCAATTGTGTCAGTTAACCCAAGATAAGAGAGAGGAGTAGTTGAATACACAAATGATTGGAAAAGACATAAAGGGGGGGGGTAATATATAAAGACAAAAAGGAAGTAGTAAAGGTAAAAAATGAATTACTACTTTTTTAATAGTTGGAGTTAATTTCGCATGGAGTTCAAGGCATTTTACTGCATGCAAATTGCTTTACTCCACCTTAATTCCACTAAAGCAGGAAGCCTACCCAAGTACACTTCCAACAAATGCTGTAATGCCATTAAAACTTAAAGGGTTAAGAGGGAACCAACAGGATGTATGTTAGCCAAACGTGTATAATTGTTTGCCTTTTACCTAAAAGGGCTGGAGTGTTCATTTAAATACTAGCAAAAAGGTATTAGTAAAACAAGACTAAGTATATACATGATGAGAAACCAAAACCAGACCTAGGTAAGACATGAATTGCTGAGTGCTGCCCTCTTGTGGACATATACAAGAACCGGCAAAACTGGAAAAAGCTTTTCTCTGAATAAAAAATAAATAAAAAAAAGGGCAAATTTGCAGTAGAGTTTTGACTGGGGGCGCAACGATTTACAAATAATCAAAGCATAATTTATTGCATGCCTTTCTTATCAGCCTAAAGGATTGCGTGGCTGCTATCATACATATCTCAAACTGAGCACAATTTGTAGTCCAAAACAGATAGAATAATCTAGTTTTGTACACTCGGTCCAAGTACCGGTAGCATCTCATTAAAAACACATAATTTGCCATAGATTAGAACCTTCTTACTCTTCTAGTGCATATTTTACATTTATTTAGTCTTGGCCGTGTCTTAGGCCAGGATATCCTAATACCTATCATATATTTGCTTATATTGTCTTAATGTACTTACTTTCCCCTGACTTCTGCAGTAAAGCTATTCTACTTTCTTACCACCCTTAATTTTTTCCTGTTGCATTTGTGATCCATTTTTTAAAAAACATTACCGCCTTTCTTTTATTTATTGATTTATATTCCATAGAGATGGCTGGCAATCACATAACCTGCAAAACCCCTGGTTTATTGCTAGGGCTAGATTAACAACAAAACACACAGAGCTCCAGGACCCTGGCTGTCTGAGAGGCCTGTTCCTCTCATCTGTCCTACGAAGCGGCGATATGATCAGGTCGCACAGGCGTTCACTGGCTGCGGCAATGCACGTAGACAACCTCCACTGCCGGCACTTCTCTATCATAGATGCCCCACTACACACCAGGGAGTCTGGGGGCGCATTGGTAAGTCTGGGGGGGGAGTGGCATAGCTAGGGAGCAGAGTGGCATATCTATAAGTAAGGTGCATTTTGAATTAAGGGGGGGACCTTTTAAAAAAACAAAAAAAAACATAGGCTGACTAACTGCATAATAGATAAAAAAAATGTTACAATGTATGTATTCCTGTGCATTAGATAAAATACTGTTTTACCATTCCACTTATGTGTATTTTTTCTTTAAAAATATTTCTCTTTCTTTAAAATAGCACCAAACTTCTAGGGTGCAGCCTATAATCGAGCCAATACAGTAATTGTTTTCTGTATGACCTTCTCAGTCTCTCACATCGTTATGGAGGAGCTCTCTTAAGGTCCTCCCCCAACACTTTAGTCAGGCTGTGGTCTGAATTTTAACTGGCCCATTGTAACCCCTTGATTCTTTTTTTCCCAGCCATTCCGTTGTAGATTTGCTGGTGATCTTGGGATCATTGTCCTGTTGCATGACCCAATTTTGTCCAAGCTTCAAGATGACCTTACATTTGACTCTAGAATACTTTGGTTTATAGAGCGGTTCATGGTCAACTCAATGACTGCAAGGTTCCCAGGTCCTCTGGTTACAAAACAAGCCAAAATAATCACCCCTCCACCACCATGCTTGACAGTTGGTATAAGGTGTTTGTGCCTATATGCTGTGTTTGGTTTGTGGCACTGTGCACTATTGCCAACTATGGCAAAGTTGCATTTCAACAAACCACAATACTTCTATAACAGTGTCCTTCGGACAGACGTGACCAAAGTAGAGATTACTTTGGTCACGTCTGTCCGAAGTACACTGTTCCAGAAGTCTTGTGGCTTGTTCAAATGCAACTTTGCAAACCTAAGCCTTACTGCCATGTTTTAGAGAGAATTAGGGATTACTCTAGTCTTGGTGTAGAGAAAACCAAAATTTTATTAAAGACAGGAGGCTTCATATTTGCATCATCTTCTTTACTAAAACCTTCAGCAGCAAAGAAATAGTTAATAACGGAAAACAAACAACCAATCAGAAATATGCAGAGTCCATCAGAAGGCCCACAGAACACTCCACTTCCTCTTCTTTGATGTGTCCAACAGGTGGCACAAAACTTCGACCAAGAACCAGGGGGACAAGGTTGACGTGGATGGGCAAGGGATTCAAAACAAAAACCTTGGACACATTGAACAGAATGAAATAACCTGTCCGCTACTGGGATTTGAGGTAAAATTGAAAAAAAAAGAGAATTACCTGATTAGCCTCGGGTCTTAAAGGAGGAGGTCCCTCTGCCCCTAGCAGGGCCGGACTGGGGCTGAAAAGCAGCCGTGAAAAAATTTGGAGACCAGCCCCATATAGTTTATCTCGCGGTCGAGCTCTTATACCCACACGCACCCCTTATACATACCCGAGTCACACTATAAAACATTCTATTTATCTCATTATTTCAGGGCTCGACAAATACCGCCTAGGTTTTGTCAGCCTCTTACATCCAGAAAAAATTGTGGATGTAAGAGGCTGAGTCACCACACGGGGGCGCTGCTGCTGCTGTCTGCCCAGGAGTCTGGACAGACAGCACAGCCACTCAGAGCCCGCCCCCGAGCCTGAGATCCCTCCCACGGAGTGATCCTGTAGGCTGAAAACGCGGTTGCTGCAAAACCAGCAATCGTGTTTTCAGCTGCCACAGGCAGCTTCAGGGAAGGGGGTTGTGTGTTGATTGGATCCCCACACAAGTGTGGGGACCTGACCCAACACCCCCCAGCTGCCTGATCGCTCCATGAGAGCATTTAGGGGTTAATTCCCATTTTGTATGGGGCTCTGCTGCTGGTGGAAGCCCAGGCAGACCAGCAACAGCAAAAACGAGCCCCCACAAGCCCTTTGATGACTCCTGTAGGCATGGAAGCCTACAGCAGTCATCAAAGACTCCCCCTGCAATGGCTGGTCTATAGACCAGCAATTAAGTCCCAGCCAGAGGCAGCTTCAGGGACAGGGGAGAGGGTTCTTCGGTCTCCACATGAGTGTGGAGACCAGCCCCAACACCCCCCTGCTGCCTGATCGCTCCCTTTTTTCCAAAACTAAATAACCCTAATTCTGATAATCTTTCTGGGTACTGTAGTCCTTCCATTCCATGCAGTCTTCTAATACAGAACACTGTTGATCACCCACAACAATCAACCAGTTCCTCAAGATCTAAATTAATGCAATCCCTGCCTTTAGGACTGCTTTTCCTCATATAAAAATAATGAACACACATAAATCATTTTTTTTTCATTACATTTATGTAAGCTGTTTGTAAGGTGGTTGCTTAAATCTTAATAACAAAACTACAAAAAAACATAACATAACATTCAAAGGGTTAAAACTATGTAGAAAAAAATTGAGCTGGTTATAAGCACACTACTGCAATACAATAAATTACTATCCCTGTGTTGTCTTGAACCCAATGCCTGACTGCAATCAGCTTGTCAAATGTTGGCTCAAATTCTTAGCCTGACTTAGCCCTTCCTGATGTTTGATGAACCCCCATCGCCTTGTACCCCCACATCATTGCACACCCCATGCCATGCTTAGTGCACATCATGGAGGTTATTTACAATTACTGTTTATATCTAAAATAAAAATAAATTAATTGCACTCACAAAGGATGAAAAGAAGGCCCATCACAAATTACAGTAACATTTTCTTTTTAATACCTTCTTTAAAATCTGGAAGATCAAAGAGACTTCAATGGTGCAATATCTCAGCAAAAAGGTAAAAATGAGGGTATAATTACACTTACAACAAATTTTGGCACAACCGAATGGTATGCACTTTTATTATTGTCGCCCCAAATTGTGCTGATTGGTATATCTAATGACATAAAAGAGAGAGGGAAAAAAATGCTTTGGTTTATACAAAATAATATTTATATATTTTATATAAAAATAAACAAATACTACCAATACACCACTGCATTTAGCCACAAAAAGTGACATGCTATGGTAAAATTGTCAGTCTTTCATTTTTAGGTAAATGTGGCTAAACGTAAGGTTAATAATATTTTTCAGTGATGCACAGCTAAACGCCCACAAGACAATGGAAGAAAACATCATAGAATACCCAAATTATGCAATTTACAGACTTTCAGAAAGTACTGTGCATATCACTTTGGATAACTCCATGGCTACATGTAAAACGTTGAAAGAAATATCACACCAACGAAAGAAAGTCTGTTATGTCTTAACCCAAAAGCTTTTCTTATATCATTAAGCCAGAAGAGTATACATCATGTGACCATAAGGTGGCAGCAAAAAACTGTCTAAACGTGCTACTCTTCACATACTGTCTCATAAATGACCAAGAGTGGACACCTCACCATCACACCTATATAAGCTTGTTGGACCTCCCATTCCAAATCCATGGGCATTAATATGACAGCTATAACAGCCTCCACCAGGCCCGGACTGGGACAAAAAATAGGCCCGGGCATTTAAGACTGAGCAGCCTATTTTTATTTATTTATTTATTTATTGTTAAAGCCCACCCTTCATGTACCATCTTTGCATTTCCCCAAATCAATTAAACATTCATGATAGACACAAACACTTACTCGCTCATTCACACAAATCATTAACACATATTCATTAATGCAGTCTCACAAATCATTCAAGCAATTCATCCACACATGAATTCATTATTCTCATACGCATTCACACAATTCATCCACACATTTATTCATTCATTCTTGTACGCATTCACACTACCCCCTCTCCCCATCCCCTTCTTATCTGCCCCTTCTATGTTCCCCCTTCCCCATTTCTCAATATGTACCCCCTCTCACTACCTATCCCCTCTACCCCTTTCTATCTAACCCCTCTCCCCCCTCTGCCCCTTCTCACTGCACCCCCTTCCCTCACCCTACTTACCTTGTTGCCGGAGTAAGCAGCAACTGCGACCGGGTCCGCCACTCTATGGGGCCGGGCAGCCCCAACCAGGGCCGGCCTTAGGGGTGCGCGGCCGCACAGGGCTTAAATTAAAACATTGGGGTTTTTTTGTTGTTTTTTTTTGTACTTTATTTAACATCCTCCGTGTTAAATAAAGTTAAACAAACTTTATTTAACATGAAGGATGTTAAATAAAGTAAACAAAAAAAACCCCCCCGATGTTTTAATTTAAGCCCTGTGCGGCCGCACACCCCTAAGGCCGGCCCTGGTTGGGGCTGCCCGGCCCCATAGAGTGGCGGACCCGGTCGCAGTTGCTGCTGGCTTAAGGGGCAGGTGCCCGAAAATGCCCGGTGTGCCCGATGGCCAGTCCGAGCCTGGCCTCCACCCTTCTGGGAAGCGTTTCTACAATATTTCTGAGTGTGCCCATGCAGGCAAAAAAAGCATTTGTGAGGTCAGGCCCTTGGAGGTTAAGGCCCGGCTCTCAATCCATGTTCAAGTTCATCCCAAAAGCATTGGATGGGGTTGAAGTCAGGGCTCTGTGCGGGGCAGTCATGTTCTACCACACAAAACTCATCCAATCGTGGCTTTATGGTCCTTGCTTTGTTCACAGGGACACAGTCATGCAGAAAAGCTTTCCCCAAACTGGTGCCACAAAGTTGGAAGCATAGCATTGTCCAAAATGCTTTTTACGCTGTTGCATTTATCTTACCCTTTAATGGAACGAAGGGGCCATGCTCCCCAACTCAGCCCCAGTCTATTGTCCCTCATCCATTACATTACAGTGGTCTTTATGGATTTAGTCAGGCAGCGCATCTACAAAATCCTCATTCAGCCATCACTCCAGAGAGCATTTTCCACTGCTCCAGAGTCCAGTGGCGGTGTGCTTTACATCACTCCAGTCGACACAAAGTATTGCCCATAGTGATCTCTGGCTTGTGTGCAGCTGGTCAGCCATGGAACCCATTTAATGAAACTCCGGAAGTGCAGTACTTGTGCTGATGTTGCTTCCAGAGGCAGTAGTGGGTGATGCTACAGAGTACAGGCAATTGTTACGTGTTCTGCACTTCTGCCCCTCTGTGAGTGTGCATGGCCTACTGCTTTGTGGCTGACCTTTTCTCACTCCTTGATGCTTCCACTTCATGATAATAGCACTTACAGTGGACCAGGGCAAACATTTCACAAACTGAATTGAAGCAAAGCTGGCATTCTATGACGGTGTCACGGTTAAAGTCGCTGAGCTCTTCAGTATGACCTATTATGCTGCCAATGTTTGTCTGTGGGGATGGCTCCTTATGAGCTTGATTTTATATACCTTTGGCAATGAGTGTGGATGAATCATATAAACTTAACAATTAGGAGGGATGCCCACTTACTTTTGGCTATATTTTGTATATCATAAGATATGACAGCTTCATGCTAGTTGTGTTTCTTATTCTTGCTTAATCTTTTCAGTTATTGTTCTAACTCACCAAGATGAAAGGCCATTTAGGAAGCATATAATGTGTTAACTATCGAAGTTATTTTAATGACAACAGTTGCACATGATGGGCATTGTTATACTTAGCTGGCACAGATTCTGAGGCTGCCAGTTGATATATATTGTCTCGAGTTATCTAAGGACAGCATAACTGCATTAAATATGAATCATACAATGCGCTTGTGCTAAACGAAGCATAAAACCTACATCAAATAATAACAGTAATGTGGAGTTTATGTCTGAATTGTATTTTTCAACTGGCAATTATTTGTGATAATATGAATGCTGCATTGTTATGAAAACAATAGCCAAACATTTAATAAATCGCTATTTTTGTTTGGATCAAATCAGTTTCTTAAACCTTATTATCATACATTCCAATTCTCCCTCTTTCAATCCCAAGCCCTTTTCTCCTTCTCTTACCCTGATATCCTTTTTTTCTAGAGACTCACAATGTTGTTTGCAGGGAAGAGGGGTGCTGCTGAATCACGTTATGTGCCAGAGTGCACAGATTGTTGGGGTGCTGGATAGCATTATGTGCAGGAGAGGAAGAATCAAAAACACAGAGAGCTAAGCGAGAGAGATGGTGTGTTAAAAAGAGAGAGGAAAGGAAAAAAGGATAGAGGGTATAAACATACCTAGGAACTTCTCGGCTCTGGCTACCCGGAGCCTTCCCTTGCGGGACGCGGCCAGGACTGCACACTGACATCAGCGGGCGGTCCCGGTGATGTTGGCAGTCCCACTGACGTTAATGGGAGTTTCCGCTGACGTTGGGCGCGTTCACTCTCTGGGGAAACACTCCCATTTAAAGGAAAAATGGGCGGGGAGCGGAGCGTGTCAAGACCCTGTTCCCGCAACCCGCAAAGGATTCGGGTCTTGGCCCGGAGAACCGGAGGAGCGGCGCTCACCCAGAAATCTCCGGGTCAAACCTGGAGAGTTCCCAGGTATGGGTATAAAATGACATCACAGCGTCCTGCAGCCATTTAGCTGTCTGGAGTTTTGAGAGCTGGAATTTCCTTTTGTATTTTTGCAAACCACAAAACTAGCTCTAGTTGAATAACAGCAGAAGGGAAGCTTCACCTTTGTTTGTTCTTTCGCAGTTATTAGTTCACTGGCCCAGGAAAAAAAACACAACATTTTCAGAGATTCTGTTTTGGGACGAGCATGGTGTGAAGTAGAAACATTGTAAACCACAAAACAAGTAAACAGTTTGTATCCATAAACTACATTATGGTATCAACTGAGGTCGGAAAATAACTGTATTCAAATGACCATGGGAAAAATGGTCAGTGTTAGTGGTGTTTCTTCATTCATTCATTAAACATTTCATTTTAGGAGCTTCACTAAACATTCTGAAGATCTAGAGATTCTGGAGAAGCACCATGCTGATCCTGAATAACATGCAGTACTTCCACCATATTTGCTTTTATCCCTAAAGCCACTTAAATAAAAAAAACTTCACATACTGTGTATTTTCTGTCAAAACAATCATTGTTTTCACTTAATACAATGATTTTGACAGCTGCATTTGAACTAAATGTTCTTATCCTAAGATACTAGACACACTAAATCCTAAATGCCTTGTGGCAAACGATGGAATTCATATTCTTGACGATTTGTTGACGGTTGATTAGGGAATATGAATGAAAGTGAATCGAGGACTTACTTATAATGTTAACCTTGACAAAGACGATCTGTAGAGTCATGGCTGGTTTTAGCAGGGTGTCTCAGACAGTTGCCTGCGGTGTCTAAATAACGGGGCTCCGTGCAGCAGTATGTTCTACCTAGGGAGACAGGTCTGCAGTTGTGGCACCCCTTGGCCACATTACTAGAATGCCATACCTGGGAACTTTTGGGCTCTGGCTGCCAGAGTTCCCTGGTGTGTAGATTGCCCTATGAGGACTTATTTCCCTCACCTCTTTCCTCATTTCTTTCTAAGAGCTTAGAATGTTTAATGGGTTTGAGCGTATCAGAAGACATCTTCTGCTTGCCACTGTATGTACAACACTCAAGCCATCGCTGGCTTGTACAAGAGTTCCAAGGGGTCTAACGAGACACCTCACATGCACATTCGTTTTAATAAGAGCACTTTTTTGCCACTGATTGGCTACTTCGTGCACCCAAGAGGGGCATGAATAGAGGAAAATAGAATGTATTTACAATGTACTTCAATATGCGTTCATTATTGGTGGGGCTCTATGGGACCACAGACTGTCTCTTTAACTACGATTTTTGCAAATACACAGGAATAGCCTTTAGAAACGGATACTGATTTGCTACAAATAACAAAAAAACCCTAACACAATCATGTTGACCCCTTAAGGACAATGGGCGGTCCCTAAACCCATTGAAAACAATGCATTTTGTCATTAAGGGGTTAAAGACTTAGCTTGCACCAAATGTGTATGGTGGAGAAATCCAGATTAGAGTGATCTAGAACTGTGCAAGACAATGCGTAACAATGTGAACAAAAATATAGTGGAAGAAAAAAAAAAATCTCCTGGTACATCATACACGGGCCACTGTCATACTTTATATTGTTAAAAATGTATAACATGTCCACCAAACATGAGTGGCGTTACTATAAAAGTGCTGTGAAAACGTAACATCATCATTATTTTCTGGCTTGAGAGATTACTCTTGGGGGTTGGTCCGGGGTATTGTCACAAGATGAAAAATTGCTTGTTACAGAGAGCTATTTGGGGACTTTCAGAGGAGAAGTTTGCCATGGTTTGCAAATCGGATCCCTGAGGGTCCTATTAAAGCAGATCTGTCAATCCTCCCAAATCCTACACTTTGCAGTTCTGTACCCTATGATTTGAATATTAAAATAAGCAATACTTAAGTACAACTCAATATGTTTGCCACACAGATTAATTTAAGGTTCCTTAAATGAATCTTTATTAATCTATGATCTTTATGATCTGTGTGATATTCTTCCTCATTATCTTATTTGTTCTTTATTGTTATGATGATGGTTGTTGTTAATTAGTTTAGGAAGCCTTTGTAAGGGTGGGTGAGGGAAGGGCGATAACTCAGGACAGATAATTGATTACACAAAGCTGATTCTGCCACAGACTGCTTCCAATATCAGCTTTCATGAGATGACTATATAAAGTACATGTTTCCAAAGCAAGTACAGACAAGACCAACAAAGAACACAATATTACATTTATTGAATTAATTTACTTATGCTAAAAGCAGCAGATATGTAAATTTTCCATTATTTTTGTGTTTCCCAAAGTTGAGCAAAGCATTAGAGTTGTATTGTGTTGTACTTTGATGAAACAGGCCGCATCTGAGAATGTGAAGGCCTACAACAAACTTTATTTTGTGTTAACATTAAATGTTTCCATATAAAAAGGAAACTTAAGCAACTACCTCCAATATTACTCTGTGGATGTTTCTGGTCTTTTCGTTGTAATCAATGTTTTGTAAATCAATGTACAAAATGTTTTCTTTTTTTCACAAAGTATGCACCTTTTAGGTGATTCTGTGATTGGGTTGTTTTAATGTTGTTATATAAAATTTTGAAACTTCAATAAAATTTTTTTTCCATATATAATGCTTCATTGGGTCTCACATCTATATTGTGCATTCAGACGATATAATAGCATGATTTAGGTGACTTTCACAATGTAACGTAAAATTTTCTGTTACATGAGGTGGCAGCTCACACTCAGTTTTCTGTGAAACCATCTAATTAAAGGAAGCCCCTGTGCCAAACCGTTGCCGAGCCAGTGCTGCAGCTACCTCACATCCTGCAAGTCATGTGGCCAGGCGAATACATAAAGGGATTCTGCATAATCCCTCCATGCATTTGCATTCGAGGACCCCCCAAAAAATAGTTCATATGAAGGCTATTATATCCCTTTAATAATAGTATGGTTGCAGGTTTAGAATAGACTATTTCATTTGTTACTGTCAGTCTGAAGGTTTCCATTTCAGTTGACAGCCTTTAGACCTAGGCCTACATTTGCCTCAAAGGAATTCATGCCATTTGCGTTCATTGAATTTTCTGAAGGTCAGCCAACATAATGCATTTTTAACTGTACCGATAAAACAACAAAATACAGTATTTCTCAAATGAAGTCTCATTCCACATTTGCTTCAATATCAGACAAGCATGGTAATAAAGTAAAGCCTGCAAGCACTCTGGTTCTTGATGACTCCTATAGGCGACGCAAAGAAAAGTATCAAGCTGTGGTCAAAAGAAAAGTTCATTCCGTGCACAAGAGACAGAATAATAAAATACCAGAATTCTTTATTTCTTTACTAACTCGGAAACATATCTTGGCAGGCCTGATGCCAGGACCTCAGCCACCCCTACCACTTACCTCTGTGACCGCCATCTACCATGCTACATGTGTGGTGCAGAGTAAGGCCACTATGGAGGCCGTGCCGGGTAGATACAGTGCTCCATGATATAAATGGGCTGGTTACATGGGATATATCTGATTTTCCCAACCGGCCCAAGGAGAAAGACAATCTGCTCCCCTGGTACTAACGCCCTAGGCCCTAGGTTATAATACAGCACTGTTCTAACTCCGATGCTGTTACTGGAATAACTCCTTACTCTATCGTGTATCCTGTGTCACATACCTCATGGACCTCTCAATGCCTTTCTGGTAGAATGTACTTTCATTGGGTATATATGTGTAAACCTATATCTATAAAAATGATGCACTTTTATTATTACATATTTATTATTATTATTATACTTTATTTATAAAGCGCCGGCAGATTCCGCAGCGCTGTACAAGATGGCAGTGAGATGCAGCTAGTGTGTGATGCATAGTTCTAGTGTCTGTGGAAAGGTTTGAACCAGAAGGGCATAAAAGGAGCTCTCAAGCCATCACATGCACTTTTATCTTTTATGTTTTCCCATTGCCAATGGATGGAGGGATTCAGCAGAATCCCGTCTATATGTATCCTCTTTGTCCTCAAATAATCCATTCAGCCAAATGCTTTGCCTACCAGCGCACATGGGTATGATGCAGGTGTTGCAGAACAGCTCCAGGGGGCCTAATGAAGCCCCCATGCGCATGTGCAAAATCTGCTCCCATTGATTTCAATGAGATTATTTTACATCAAGCTGCCAAAACTGGTATGAGAATCAGAAAACATATGGAGGGCACTCCATATGCAGGCAAGTGCCTTTCAGGCAGAGAATGCTTCTTAAAGTACTTTGTAAGTGGGGCTTTATGGGGCATTGGAATGTCCCTATAACTGAAGTGTTATCCATGACGCCTGTTGCTACCTACTCCTGGTTTATTACTAATCTCAAATGATTGAAATCCCTGCAAAAATACAGATGAGCTCATTAATAATAAATATTAATAATATATATCAGCAGAAGAAAATACCTTCAGACTGGGCATTATTGGGTTCCCGCTGCCTAAGATGACTGCTGCCGTGGGCAAAATTCCTTTAGCTATCGATGCTGCACAATCTCGAGCAAATAAAATGAAAAATACACATGCAGAGGGAAATTAAAACAATTTATCATATTGCCTCTACACAGGCATGATTAGGAAAGACATTAAACCCAAGTGTCACAACAATATTATTATTGATATTATGATTATTACTGAAGGAAATATGTTTTTTTTTCAGTACCACGGACAAGAAACAAATATGATGAAGTCAGCAAATTCTGCAAGCCGAAAGAGCCCTAGCACTGCTTCTGAAGCCTATTTATCAAGGAAGTGCAAGAGTCTTGGTACATAATCAGAAGTGCTAAGATAGCAAATAAACTATTTAATAAAAGTTTTGCTCTACCTTGGCTAATTCATAAACCATACAAAGCGTGGTTTTTCTAGGTCAGCTTGGTTGTGTTATCTATTAGTAATTTGACTAGAATGCGCTTGCAAACAGATGTACAAAACTGTAGTAAATTGCAGCAAATATGGATATTCTAAAGGAGACCGAAAAGGTAGCTACTAATTATGTTTTTGCATAAGTGTAATTATGAAGATTTTGGATTTGGAGTCTCTTGGAGCTCCCCCCCCCTGCTTCTTCTACTAATAGGGGCAGGACTGAGCCAGGGCTAGTTGCACAAATGGAGAAGGCTAGCCCCTAGCAGAAAGCATAATGGGCAGGGAGTAGGCAGCGGCAGTGTCCCACTCCACCACCTGGAGATCATAGGCTGCTATAGAGCCCTGGTAACCAGTTATGATTAGCAGGGTTTCTGGGCCATGAGATTAGTGTAGGTAGTATGTATGTATGGTGTAGGTATGCCTAATTGATCTGCTCCTGTGTAGTGCGTTGCTCCTGTGTAGTGTGTTATATTGAGCCTAAAGGTAGAACAACAGTTAAGGAGAATATACACTTTGATAGAATGGAAACCTGACTTCATAGACTGGCAAAGACTGGATGTTTTCTCAATGGACTTCCCTGTATTCCCTCCATGCGTCCATTCTAGAACTTCTTTCTAGGCTGCCCCAAAGCCTTCTTACTGACAGAGCCTTCTTACACATGTCTTAAAAGTTTAGGTCCCTGTATATGCTTATTGAATGTATATAATTGTGGAACACCAATTTTTGGTTTCATACAGATGTTGTAATTTGATGACATTTGTTTACGTTTTTCTATGCAGATCATCTTTTTACAAGCCTCGCAGTAGACCCTGTATATTATTATTTGGATTGTGACCTACAGTCATGGCAGATGTTCTTATATTTTTATGTAAGGTGTTAGGTGAGGTGTGCCCTTACACTACACTACAAGGAGCACAAAATGCCTCAGGTCCTGTCCATTGTGCTGATGAAATGTACGTGTATTCAATGTTAAAACCCTACTTCATTTGTCAAATGGGTGTTACGCTAAGGAGCCCTAAAGCTCCACAATCTCAAGAGTCCAACAATTCTCCAAAATGCGTCTATAAGGGGGAAGCTTAGTTCACTGCTAGAAAAATCATCCCGAAAAGTGTGTATAAATCAGGAACCTGGAAGAAAGGAGAATAAAATAAATTATTCCCGCACGGTAGGAAAGAGCAGTCTTTGTGGCTCACGATTCATTAAATGCACTGTGGACACTATGCGGGTATCGGTGTGTCTTGGTCAGTTCTAGATTTGTTATATCCTCTGAATTTATGTATAGTAACAAGTGCTGTGTAAATTGTTACATACACTTTATAAATAAAAGATAATAATAATGATAATAATAATACAATAAAAAAATATGATCTGATTGTTCTGTGGAAAAAAAAGACTATGTAAAGTAAGAAAGTCGTGCTAGGTATTTATCTCCATAGTTACTGGGCTGATTTTTGGGGCTCTATTGCACATAGTTCTTTGAAGATGACACCTGTAACTCTGCCTGCGATAATGGAAGGCGGGACTTTGTATCAGTTCCTGTCCGTGTCAAACCTACAGGACAATCGGAGCTTTGAGAACACCGGGTAGTCGGTTCTATTCGTTCCGTGTAAGCGATACCCCCGAGGGAGCTCCGTCCCTGTGAGAACCCATTCACCGAGCCCTAAAGCACCCAATCCGGGAGGAGCCTTAAGCAGGTGGGGAGGGGTCAAAGAGAACAGACGGAGAATGGGAATGCGGCTCTCTGATTGGCTGGAGATCCCGGAGCTCGCCTCTCTGATTAGCTGTCGGTGCTGCGCTTGCCCCCTGCCTCTCACCACAGCAGATTGCCAGGCAGAAGAGAGTGGGAGCCGGTCCGGAGACGGAGGTCACCCACTCGGGCAACGGGACCACGGAGAGGGGCAGCCACTGACCGGCAGCAAGGCAGCACCCACATGCAATAGGAAACTGCAGCGGAACCCGAATGGTGTGTGAACACACACGGAGCACGGAGCTGAGCTGGCACACAGCGTGAGTACCCGGGGCTCTCATTCATAGCTCCAGCTTCACCTCAGGGTGCCCCATACTAGATGACATGGTGTGGGGTGAGTGGTCCCCACAGCCTCAGATCCCCTGCCCTGATGTGTCTTGCTTTTTTGGGCTGATCATTATTGAGAGCGC
Source organism: Spea bombifrons (assembly GCF_027358695.1). Lineage (NCBI taxonomy): Eukaryota > Metazoa > Chordata > Amphibia > Anura > Pelobatidae > Spea > Spea bombifrons. The sequence continues at coordinate 88,618,780 of NC_071091.1, read as the reverse complement.
AGGGATGGGACAAAGGAACTAGCAAGAGAATGGGATTAACGTGGAACAAAGGGGGCAAGAAAGAATACCCTGCAGCTGGCCATGCAATTGGGCACATGGCAGCAGGAGTGCCCCCTGCCTGGCTGATGAGGGATTCAAGAGCACAGAACATTTTATAGAGGATTTCTCTTCCAAAAGCAATAATAAAAGTACCCCTTATCATCTGTAACTCCTTCACTGCTAGATTGGGCCCTGGCACAAAGGGAGTTAAAATGCTTAACTAACAGAATATACGTAGACTGTATGTATAGAATTTAGTTATGATATATATATATATATATATATATATATATATATGGAAATGTCACTATAATGTGTATACATAATATATATCTATTTAACATGCTTCTACCTTCCCCTGTTGTATTTAGTGCATAAACATAAATTTATGTAAATTGTAATTGCAAAGTATGTTCTAGCTTTTAGTCCACCTGCCAAAATGTTTAATATGATCCCTTAGGATCTAATAAGCAGGGCAGACAGTCCAAAAATAAAATAAACATTCATGTAAATCAAATACAGTAGGCTAAAAGAAATTCGCTTCAAGCTGTCAATTGGTAGCACAAAACATTGGACCACAGAAGAGGCCTTGCGCTGCAGCTTCTCCTGAAGTGAAATTATGTATTCTTTTTACACCTTTAGTGAATGTATATTATCCCCTTAAGGCCAAGGGGCGGTCCCTAAACCCATTGAAAACTATGCCTTTTGTCATTAAGGGGTTAAGTTACTTACAAAGTACTTTTCATGTGTATTCTCTGTTCAGGAGGCTGTCTGGGACACTATAAATTCCTTTATTAATGTTTCCCTTTTATACTTTTCAGTTTCTCCTATTGCTGTTGCGCCTTTTGCGTCTGACCAAATATTACTAGCTGATTCTCACTGGATCCCAGACTCGTTCCCGCAGATACATTTGGCACCATATCACATATCATATCTAGCATTGCTTCATTATGAGTTGGTTCTTTTAGTTTAGCAATGCCTCTGTAAGATCTCAAGAATAAACCTGAAAAAAGATTGAGCTAAAGGGACTTTATTATCCACATCTGGAATATTAAAATCCCCCAGTAACAAAGACATCCCTCTTCAGGCATTTTGATTAATATCAACTACAAATCTATCCCGTTCCTCCTCCAGACCAGACGTTTTTTAATGACATTAAATAAAGCTACCTTGGCTCTCAAAGTATCAAGTTTATTGTCTTACCAACCTTTGGATTCATGCCAAGCTGTATTGCAAACGGAGGTACAGTCAGCATGATGTAGTTGATCTATTTTCAAGACCCTTCTATCAATAATTCGCATTACTGCTTGGATTCTATATTGAACAAGCTTTGGAGTCTACGTAGTTCTAGTTTGGAAATCTACTTCATTGTAGTTTGAGATAGTTTGTGCAATAACGAGCATATGTATTTAATATACAAATAAATTTAGACCCTACAGGGCAACTTCTTTTTGCATCGACTGCTGATGGATCTCCCTTAATGTAGCTTGATATTAAGGTTTAAACCTGATTTTATTAAAAAAATTACAACCACACTTTTTTGTAGGTTTGCACCAATTTTTATTGGTATGCTAATTTATTGGCACCATAATATATGATCATTTTTGAATACGAGGGATGTAAAGAAATTAATGCATTTTTTGTTGTTAAAAATACAGTTCAACAATTTAAGTTTACACAACAAAATAAATATTGTTTTTGTTGTAAAACAAAAAAAAAATTCTAACACAAAAATAATCTACCAAATATTTTACTCTTAGTCCTGACAAGATATTATTATTATTGTGCAAAGGGTAGACAGGACATAACAATTAGTATATAACATAACAAGATGACATACAGAAATAATCTATAATGTTATCATTACCAGTTTTATGTAGTAAAGACAGTTGAGTTAATGCTTTGCAAAAGAAAAACATTAAAACAATATAATGTAATGATGTAAATATTTGCCAATATATATTAATGGTAATTTACTTAATACAAATTTCATAAATTAGTGAAAACATTAGTCAATTTAATGGGATGATCACTTTGTATATAAAATTACTAGCAAATCAAGTTAATAATTGCTAAATATTAAATTGCTAAATAAATTATAATGTTCATGCACACCCATGCTAACACCATACACCAATATACATACACTCTAACATTATACACTGGCATACACTCACACTAATGCCATATAGTAACACACACACCACTATGCACTCATACATGCTAACACCACACACTGACTCTGGCATTTTACATACACACAGTTACTATAACACTATACATACACACACAATAACTCTGGCACTATACATACACACACAATAACTCTGGCACTATACATACACACAGTTACTATAACACTATACATACACACAGTTACTATAACACTATACATACACACACAATAACTCTGGCACTATACATACACACAGTTACTATAACACTATACATACACACAGTTACTATAACACTATACATACACACACAATAACTCTGGCACAGTACATACTCACACTGAATTACACTACAATATACACACAAACACACAGACTCTGGCACTGTACATACACACAGACAGAGCCGGCCTTAAGTGTTCTGGCGCCCTGTGCAGACTACCCCTCTGGCGCCCCCCCATCCCCTTCTCACTCCCCCCCCCACTCTGCCCCTTCTCACTGCCCCCACTCTACCCCTTCTCACTGCCTCCCCCTGCCCCTTCTCACTGCCCCCCCCACTCTGCCCCTTCTCACTGCCCCCCCCACTCTGCCCCTTCTCACTGTCCCCCACTCTGCCCCTTCTCACTGCTCCCCCACTCTGCCCCTTCTCACTGCCTCCCCCCCTGCCCCTTCTCACTGCCCTTCGTCCTCTGCCCCTTCCCACTGGCCCCTCCTCTGCCCCTTCTCCCTATCCTTACTTACCTTGTTGCCGGAGTCCTGCGGTGGGGGCGGGAGGCGTCCGTCTTCCCGCTCTGCCGCGGTGCGCGTTTCACTGCTGAGCGGCGGAAAAATTACGGCGCTCAGCATGAAACGCCGGCACCGCGGCGGAGTCACGGAGAGTGAGGGGCACCGAGCGGTTGCTGCAAAACTTCACGAGCGACCACTCGGCGCCCCTACCCGGGACTTAAATTGAAACATCGGTTTTTTTTTTGTTTTAACTTTATTTAACATCCTCCATTTTAAATAAAGTTAAAAAAATACTTTATTTAATATGGAGGATGTTAAATAAAGTTAAAAAAACGATGCTTTAATTTAAGTCCCGGGCAGGCGCCCCTGTTGCCATGGCGCCCTGTGCGGCCGCACAGGTCGCACACCCCTAAGGCCAGCCCTGCACACAGACATACACATTGACTCTAACACTTTATAGACACGCACGTACACACTGACTCTACAGTACACCCACAGATTCTAACTATATAACTACACTCACAAATACGCACACTGTCTGGCACTATACATACACACACATACACATTTACCCTAACACTATACACACACTGACTCCAACACATACATTACCCTCCTTCCGCCCCCTCTCCCTCTTACCTCGGGAAGACATTTCTGAACTGTATGTGAACTGTCTGCTGCTGTCTCTCTAGCGCCGACGGGGAAAACTTCCAAAAGCCAAACTTCCCTCCTTCTTGGGCCCCAGGAAGTGATTCCTAGTTACAATGGAGACCTGGCACTGGGGTCTGTCAAGCCCTGTTTTAGGGATAATATGCATAAAAGTGTATATGATGGCTGGAAAGTCCCTTTAAGTTCTTCCAAGATAGTCAGATGTTCATAACTTGGGGGCTATGCAATAACAAAAATACATATTTAGCTGCCAGCAAGATAACCATATTTTTCACATAATAAGAAAGCACTCCCAGTGATCACAATCAAAGTGCTTGTCCTGCCAGTGATTCAGCGCAGCAGCCAAAACTAGTGTGAATCTTGGAGAGTGTTCTTTTGGGGGGAGGCAGTAAGGGACAGTATACTATAGCTTTAAAGAACAGGCCATGGGTGGAAATGTGATCAGTTTAACACCCTGCAGTGATAGCTTTAACAAAAATACCTCTTTGCTGTAAATAACTTCTATGGGGTCTACAGCTGGCATTTGTGTCACCAATAATCCATTGGAAACTCTCAACCTCATGATGTCTAGGTGCAAAAGTAAAATGTAATATATCTTTTCATTATTTATGGATGGATTTCTTAGTCAAAATATTTTGATATCAATAACAAAAGTAAGATATTTTAACATTTTACATTTCTACTATTCTAGAATATGTTCTACCACTACACAACAGACATCCTTTTCCTTATTGCTTGTTAGCTTTTTATAGTTTCTTTATAACTGATGCCAGACTCAGCAGAAGGCAAAGAGGTTAAATGGGACTCCTGATTACCCCACCTAATGAATTCTACGGTGGGTGGATAGAAATCTTAAAGTAACATTGGATATGTAAGTGCCCTATGCACACTAGAATTAGCAATGTTTATATAAAAAAAAAACATTTAAATTAAAAAAATAACTTTTAAGAACCAGGATAACCAAACACATAATGTTGGGGTTTGGTTAGTACATTCCTCTACTTTGAACAACATATCATATGCTTCCTAGAAATCCTTCTCATCATTTTGCTGACCCATGCAGTATACTGACCTTCTTTGCCTGCTCTTTCTGCATTACAGGTCAGCAAAACTGCCGTTGGAGACTTTTATTGGAGACAATGGGGCCGAAAGAACTGCTGTCTGTGTTGGAAACTGGGTTGTGAAAAATCATGGAGATAAAAGAACGGCAGACAATGCACTTTGCAGGCTGAGACCTCATCTGTATTTTTGTTAATCAATATCTTATCCGGATGGAAAGGTTTATTCGGCAACAGGACAGGGTTAGCGTGTTGGCTGTTTCTGCATGGATTGAGGGAACATTTGTGCTAAAAACAGCCTTGTCCGGAATGACATTTCTATAGACATCATAAGCACATTTAGTTAATCTAATCATACACAATACAAAATAGATACTTCCAAATGGAGATGGAACATTATGCGATCTAAATATGTATTTTAGCTTTTAATTATCATAGTATTGATTGTATAAGAAGTAAGTGTCCACCATGGCTTTGAAAGGCGGGAATTCACAAGCTTATAGTGTCACCTATCACTCCAAAAGTCATAATCAGGATGAAGTAGAAGAACCAAGTGGACGTTTAGATAGTTTCAGGTCACTTAGTTTGCCAGTCTTAAATGGGTGTTGTAAAACTCCTTTTGAAGAATTTGAATCTGGTGTGGTGGACACAATGCAAGCAACGGAAGCAACAAAAAGTGTTTTGCAAGTGTCTGAGTTGACAGATGGCCTTGCCAAAGACATATCATCTCAAAGTTACGCACCCTCTGCCAGGACAGTATTTTCCTTTACAATATCAAGCTTCCTAGGAAGTGGAAATCCTGAGAAGGTAGAATCTAATAGCAATAGTAACAAAAGAAACGGCGTATCCCAGTCAACGACACTGTCTACAATTAGAAATAGTAAAGTCCTTGGAATAACGCTTACAGATTCCCGATGTTTTCTTGTCTGTATGAGCTTTTTAACTTTCATTCAGTCCTTAATGGTCTCTGGTTATCTAAGCAGTGTGATTACCACTATTGAAAGGAGGTATAGTTTGAAGAGTTCAGAATCTGGGCTTCTGGTGAGCTGTTTTGATATCGGAAGCCTTCTGGTGGTGGTTTTCATCAGTTACTTTGGTGGACGAGGACGTAGACCACGCTGGCTCGCTATAGGAGGCTTGTTTATCGCCTTCGGAGCTGCTCTGTTTTCTTTACCTCACTTTATTTCTCCGCCCTATCAAGTTCAAGAGATGAACTCGTCTGCTTCAAATGAAGGGTTGTGTATGAATGGAAACACTACCACCAAAGATTCTTTAGAGTCATCATGCCCTGGAGACTCGGGTGGGAAGGATCACTCACTCTATGTAGCATTATTTGTCTGTGCCCAAATACTCATCGGCATGGGATCCACACCTATCTACACCCTGGGACCAACTTATCTAGATGATAACGTCAAGAAGGACAATGCGTCACTGTATCTAGGTAAGAGATATAAAATATTTTGAAAGGTCACCGAATGTTTTGATTTTACCCTGTAAAGGTAAAGACAGAATCTTAACTATGTCCCTTGCATCAGTCAAGGTAGGAGCATCGAGGTAAGATATGTCTTACTGCATCCTCCCTTGGCTAATACTTTGTAGGTTATAGTTGCCATACCTCTCAAAATTGTAACCATTACAGAACTATCTAATTTTATGTTATGAGGCCATAGGTGATGTATACAATTATTTCACTTATGTAATAAACTCTATGTACAGTTGGTATATGTATTGTGAGCTGAGATCATGTAACCACACAGTCTTAAGGTTTGAAATACCACATAAGGCTGAATTCTTTTTAGAAATTGTAGTCCTTTTATTAAAGGTCTTTAAACAAACATAAATAAAACAAACAAAAAGAAAAACCTTGCTCTCTGAGCACTTACTGACAGACAACAACTGACTATCGTTGGACGGCTTACCCGCTACCAACAAAACATTTAGTACAGACCTTTAGGAATCACTCAGCAGATTTGTTAGGAGAAAAATGCAGTCTCACTCACTGCTTGTAGCTTTCTCACCTGAATAACTCACAGGGCTCCTTTTTGTAGCAGCCCCCTGCTGCTCATTGGTATCAGGTGAGTAATTATCTGGGATAATCAGAACTCCTGGACTGGCTTCCTCACCTGCTGCAAGTAAACTGTGGAGTGGAGCACTGGCCCTCCCTTCTCTCCAAATGCTCCACCCCAGGGACCCAAACGTAACTACAGTATTACCATTATTTTGACGGTAACAAAACATTCTCCCTGGGGTTATCAAATACATTGCATTGCAGTATTTTGTGAGGAATATATGTGTTGTCAACCACCATGCCCTGTTCCCTGTCACACATCCTCCCCCCCAGCTCAAACCTAGTGGGGTGAGCGACCACGGTCATAAGTGAATGTTTACGTGAAAGACCATCAGCATTACCCTGTTTAGAGCCTGCCCTGTGCTCTAATGAGAAATGATAGGGTTGTAAACTAAGGAACCAGCGTGTAACTCTGCTATTTTTCTCCTTGTTTTGACTCATCCAAGTTAGTGGTGCGTGATCGGTCACTAGCTTAAACCTTCTGCCCAACAAATAGTATTTTAGAGTTTCGACAGCCCATTTAATAGCTAAACATTCCTTCTCAACTATTGAATAATTCTTTTCTCTAGGTTGAAGTTTCCTACTTAGGTACAAGATTGGGTGCTCTTCATCTTGAGTTGTCTGGGAAAGCACTGCTCCCAATCCTACATCAGATGCATCAGTTTGTAGGATAAATTCCTTTGAGAAATTCGGTGTGACCAATACAGGTTGAATGCAAATAGCTTCCTTGAGACTTTGAAATGCTTGTTCAGCTTCAGGGGACCACTTCACCATGACAGGGGCTTTAGCTTTTGTGAGATCAGTTAAGGGACTAGCTATAGTTGCAAAGTTGGAAATAAATCTCCTGTAATAGCCAATAAGACCAAGGAATGTTCTGACCTGTTTCTTAGTCAATGGCTGTGGCCAATTCCGTATGGCTTCAATTTTAGCAAGTTGTGGCTTGACTAACCCTCTCCCAATGGAATACCCTAGATACTTAGCCTCCTCTAGGCCAATAGTACACTTACTAGGGTTTGCTGTTAAGCCAGCATTTCGTATGGAATTAAGGACGGCCTGTACTTTTGGTAAGTGAGACTCCCAATCTTCACTGTGTATAACCACATCATCCAAGTAAGCCGCTGCATAACGGGTATGTGGTTTTAGGATTCGGTCCATCATTCTTTGAAATGTTGCTGGAGCCCCATGTAAACCAAAAGGTAACACTTTATATTGGAAAAGTCCATCTGGAGTAGAAAAAGCAGTTATTTCCTTTGCCCGATCTGTGAGGGGCACTTGCCAATAGCCTTTGGTTAGATCCAGTGTGGAGAGATACCGGGCTTTCCCAAGTCTTTCCACAAGTTCGTCAACCCTCGGCATGGGATATGCATCAAACTTGGATATTGTGTTAAGTTTCCGGTAATCATTGCAAAATCTGATTGTACCATCAGGCTTTGGTACAAGCACAATTGGGCTACACCAGTCACTTTGGGATTCTTCGATCACCCCAAGGTCCAACATTTTCTTCACTTCTGCTTTGATTGCTTCTCTACGAGCTTCTGGTATTCTATACGGCTTAAGATGGATTCTTTTCCCCGGTTCAGTGACAATATCATGCTTTATTACAGCAGTTCTCCCTGGAACTGTGGAGAAAACATCTTTATTTAATCTAATAAAGTCTTTTACCTCCCTCTTCTGATGTACAGTCAGGGTTTCGGATATATTGACAGCAGGATCATTATCCTTTGGAGGGAGGTTTGATGCTTCCATGGTCACAAGCACTTCTCTTTCTTTCCATGGCTTAAGTAGATTCACGTGGTAAATTTGTACCTCCTTTCGTCTTCCAGGCTGTCTTACTTTATAATTCACTACTCCCACTTTCTCAATTACTTCATAAGGTCCATGCCATGTTGCTAGGAATTTGTTCTCTACAGTAGGAACCAAAACAAGCACTCTATCTCCTGGTTGAAACGTGCGGACCCTGGCATTTTTATTGTAGCTATTCTGCTGACGTTGTTGAGCATTCTCCATGTGTTCTCTAACAATGGGCATAATGGCTGTCATCCGTTCCTGCATCTGATTTACATGCTCTATGATGCTCTTGTGTGGTGTAGACTCATGTTCCCAAATCTCTTTGGCTATATCTAGCAGTCCTCTAGGGTGTCTACCATACAAGAGTTCAAAAGGAGAAAACCCAGTAGAGGCTTGAGGGACTTCTCTAATAGCAAACATTAAATAAGGCAAAAGGCAGTCCCAGTTTTTCCCATCTTTATCAATGGCCTTTCTAAGCATAGACTTTAGGGTTTTATTGAATCTTTCCACCAAACCATCCGTTTGTGGGTGATATACTGAGGTTTTCAATTGCTTTATACGAAGGAGATTACATAATTCTTTTGTAACTCGGGACATGAATGGAGTTCCCTGGTCTGTTAGTATTTCCTTGGGAATCCCAACCCGACTGAACATGGACATTAGTTCCTTAGCAATAGCTTTTGCTGAAGTTGTACGCATAGGTATTGCTTCAGGGTAACGCGTAGCATAGTCTACTATTACCAATATGTACTGGTGTCCTCTGGCAGATTTTACAAGAGGGCCCACAAAGTCCATACCAATGCGTTCAAATGGTACCTCTATAATAGGTAAGGGCACTAATGGACTACGGTATGCTGTAAGAGGGGCAGTTAACTGGCAATCAGGACAGGAGGAACAATAATTTGTAATTGACGCCATTACACCTGGCCAATAAAATCTCCTGAGGATTCTCTCTTTTGTTTTTTCAACCCCTAGGTGCCCTCCCAGAACATGGCTGTGTGCAAGATTTAATACCGTGTGTCGGTATGCCTGGGGTACCAATAGTTGTTTAACCGACTCTAATTTCTCAACTCTATACAGTAAATCATTTTCTACCTCAAAATATGGATAGGTCAGGGTTTTTCCAGGATTAACAGGGGTCCCATTCCTCATAGTGATCTGGTTTCTTGCCCCAGCTAAAGTGGGGTCCTCCCACTGTGCAGCTCTGAAGTTACCCAGGTTACCTTCTAGGTCAGTCAATTCTACATCAGGCTCCGTGATATTAGAAGGACCTGCCTCACTCTCAGTGTTACTACCCACTAGGGTTTCAATAGGGGTTGAAGGCTTGTTCCTAGCAGCAGCTTCTCTGTCCAAGTCATCCCCCAATAAATCTGAAAAGGGAAAGTCACTAACAGCGCCCTCTACTGGTACTGAGTTAACCCTTTCAGCAGTTGACCATAAAGTCAAAAAATAAGGAAAATCCCTGCCAACTATCATTTCATGGACTAATCCCTTCACTAGACCAACTCTATGATTTACAGTACCACTTTGCGTTTCAATAATCACCTCAGCAGTGGGGTACTGGTGTATGTCCCCATGTATACAGGCAACCTCTAGTTTCTGGGAGTCATCTATTGGAGTGTTTTTTAACAGACCCTGGTCTAGAAGTGTAACCATACTTCCTGAATCTAGTAAAGCATGTACTTCTTTTCCCTCTACCTTTAAAGTACACCAGGGATGGCCCTTCAGACACTCATTTTGTGTGACAGAATATACAGAGTGAGAGAAAAGTGAATAAGCACCCCACTGATCACCAACATTACATTCCATTGCAACAACATTCTCAGGACAGTCTTTTGCAATATGTCCATATTCTTTGCACTGAAAACACTTAACAGTATAATTAGGCATTATTCTTGAGGATGGTGTGGTCTCTTCCAGCCTCACAAAATTCCTGCCTTTTGCTGTAGTGTCCCTTGGGTTGTAAAACCCCATCTGCTCCTCCCGAGACCCCCTTTTCCCTGGATCAGTCTTACCAAACTTACTGGGACTCTGGATCTTCGGGGTCCTAAGTCTCTCCTGGTTAGGGAGTTGCAAAAATTCTCCAGCTGTCACATACCGTTCCACCAAGGCAACTAGTTCATCAGCAGTTTTAGGATCGCTCTGGCTGACCCACCGTCTTAGGGAAACAGGCAATCCTCTCAGGAACCGGTCCATCACAAGTTGTTCCACGATGTGGCTAGATGAGTTAACCTCCGGCTGTAACCATTTCCTGGCCAGATGTATTAAATCAAACATTTGTGACCGTACCGCTTTGTCTTGATTATAAGTCCAGGAGTGAAATCTCTGTGCCCGAACCGCTATCGTGACTCCCAGGCGGGCCAAAATTTCTGCTTTCAGTTTAGCGTAGTCACAGGCTTCTGCAGGCTCCAAATCATAATATGCCTTTTGAGGCTCTCCACTCAGGAACGGTGCTAAAAGGCTTGCCCATTCAGATTCAGGCCAACGTTCTCTTTCAGCTGTCCTTTCAAAAGCCATCAGGTAAGCCTCTACATCATCTGTAGCCAACATCTTTTGCAAATAGTTACTCACTCTCAGAGTCTTAGAACTATGTGGCACTTCTGCAGTATACCTGGCCAGCCTCTCAGATAGGCCCTGGATCTCCTGCTGCATGGCACGAGTGACATTTTGTTGCTCCTCTTTCTGTGCAAGCACCAGTTGCTGCAGGACTGTAATATTTTCTTGCTGGACAGTTGTAGCTTGTTGCTGGGCAGTTGTAGCTTGTTGCTGCGTGGCTGCTGCCTGTAGTAAAGCCTTAATAACATCCTCCATGTTTGTGTTTCGTGGTATTGTTTCCTTTTCCAGACTATCAATGTGGTACCGGCATTCTCCACCATATGTGAGCTGAGATCATGTAACCACACAGTCTTAAGGTTTGAAATACCACATAAGGCTGAATTCTTTTTAGAAATTGTAGTCCTTTTATTAAAGGTCTTTAAACAAACATAAATAAAACAAACAAAAAGAAAAACCTTGCTCTCTGAGCACTTACTGACAGACAACAACTGACTATCGTTGGACGGCTTACCCGCTACCAACAAAACATTTAGTACAGACCTTTAGGAATCACTCAGCAGATTTGTTAGGAGAAAAATGCAGTCTCACTCACTGCTTGTAGCTTTCTCACCTGAATAACTCACAGGGCTCCTTTTTGTAGCAGCCCCCTGCTGCTCATTGGTATCAGGTGAGTAATTATCTGGGATAATCAGAACTCCTGGACTGGCTTCCTCACCTGCTGCAAGTAAACTGTGGAGTGGAGCACTGGCCCTCCCTTCTCTCCAAATGCTCCACCCCAGGGACCCAAACGTAACTACAGTATTACCATTATTTTGACGGTAACAAAACATTCTCCCTGGGGTTATCAAATACATTGCATTGCAGTATTTTGTGAGGAATATATGTGTTGTCAACCACCATGCCCTGTTCCCTGTCACAGTATGTATATACCGTATATGCATGCAGTCAAGGGACATTGTAAACTTATAATTGAAATGTACCATAAGTTGCGGTTAGTACATTAGTTTTTACTGTATGGATACAAAGCTTATTATTCATATTACTGCTTGCAAGTTGGAACATTGATTAGTTAATGGAGATAGAAAAATAGCTTGTCTTATTCAAGTCTTTCCTGGCTGTCTGTATTGAAACAGGGGAGGATTAGTATGTCTACGTGTTCACCCCCATTGACATTATTGAAGAAGTGGCCACTTTTATGTATGCTAGTGAAACATCTGGGTTCGGATAGCGTACATCTGTCTGGCTGCTGATGCTTCTATTGATTTCAGAATGGGGGCTCTGTCGACCATGTGCAAGAAGCATACTGTGGTAAACTCCCTGCTTTCAGTAGAGGCAGCCGGGGGATGAGTTAAGTGAATCCGAAAACCAAATAATTCTTATACTGAATGGACTCCAATCAGGCCCGGACTGGCCTGGTTGACTTAGGGCCTGATGGAGCTGCAGCTCCAGGCCCCTACCTTAAAATAGGCCCAGTCTGACTTAAAATAGGCCCGGACTGACTGGGCCTATGCGGCCTCTACTGCCGCATTAACGCAGGGCATAAGGGGCACCTGCCCCTTAAGCCCACCGCAACTGTGACCGGGTCCGCCACTCTAAGGGGCCGAGAAGCCCCCACCAGGGCCGGCCTCACGGGTGTGCGGCCGCACAGGGTTTAAATTAAAACATCGGGGGGGGATGTTGTTTTTTTTTAAACTTTATTTAACATCCTCCATGTTAAATAAAGTTTTTGTTAACTTTATTTAACATGGAAGATGTTAAATAAAGTAAAAAAAAAACCCCGATGTTTTAATTTAATCCCTGTGCGGCCGCAGACCCCTAAGGCCGGCCCTGGTGGGGGCTTCCCGGCCCCTTAGAGTGGCGGACCTGGTCGCAGTTTTTAGAGGTTTTAAAGTAGGGGCCTGGAGCTGCAGCTCCATCAGCCCCTAAGTCAATCCGGCCCTGCCGCGGGCCCGGTCGCAGTTGCTGCTTGCTCCGGCAACAAGGTAAGTAGGGTGAGGGAGGGGGGTGCAGTGAGAAGGGGCAGAGAGGGGTTAGATAGTGAGAAATGGGGAGAGGGGATAGATAGTGAGAGGGGGTACATATTGAGAAGTGGGGAAGGGGGTACATAGTGAAAAAGGGGGAACATAGTGAGAAGGGGCAGATAAGATGGGGAGAGGGTGTGAATGCGTATGACAATTAATGAATTCATGTGTGGATGAATTGCTTAAATGATTTGCGAGACTGCATTAATGAATGTGTTAATGATTTGTGTGAATGAGTGAGTAAATGCAAAGATGGTACATGAAAGGTGAGCTTTAACAATAAATAAATAAATAAAAATGGGCTGCTCAGGCTTAAATGCCCGGGCCTATTTTTTGTCCCAGTCCGGGCCTGAGTCTCCAATACACATTTTACATGGAAATAGAACTGGAGCGCTCCTTCAAATAATTACTTTTTCAAGCCTACAAGAAATAAGTTAAAACTAGTAGTATATATATTAAAAACCTGTGTATGTTTGTGTAGTATGTCAGTTTGCATACAGTACGTTTCTATTAATCCTAATATATTCAATATCATTGTTTGCAACAGGATGCTTTATATCACATTTTACCTTTGAGAATCTACCCTACCGAGAGAAGCAGTCATCCTAGCCATGCTGTTGCAAGCATTGCTAATGATAATTGTCACATTTCTAACCAAATCAAATTTTACTTTAAATACCCCCGTGAACAAAAAGCAATCAAAATTCCTCCTCCTAAACATCCCTGTTTCAGGTATCACAGCAGTACTAGTACATGTCTCCAGAATATGAAGAATCATCAGTCACTTTTATTGTCACGTGAATTCTTTGAGTAAAAGGATCAGTCTGCATTAAATTCTCTTATGGATTTGTGCAAATGATTAGTTCAGCCAGACTGATTGCGTAATATTAATGCTAAACATATAATGTGTAATTGATTTCCAGCTCTGTCACATATTCTGTAGCGCTGTTCATTAACCCATGAGTTGCTCTGTGTATCCTTGGGGGTGACCAAACCCCTCCATTGCCTGTTAACTAGGGGGGGTACTAAGAATTATAATGCAGACTGACATTAATGACCAACAAAATTGCAGCAAATTCTGTGTGTGTATACTGTAGGTGGACACATAATGCCTTTCCACTCTCTGCGTGTCTTGAAAGGAACTGTTGCATATACATGCCACGTTAGGATCATCATTCCTAGTACTGGAAAATGGGCAAACCCTTCCTAGAAATAATTCTTTTATCCAATAAAAATGTATTCATTCATCATTTTTGATGGGAACTCTTAAATCACCATGTGACAAAAAAATTTACTTATAGTTTGTTGGCATAGAAACTGAAAATTAGCTTTTTAAATGTTTGTTTTATGTGATAAAACATTAAGAGGAAAGAATAAAATGACACATGCATTAGGGTTTATGCTTAGCATACCAGGGCAAGCAGCTAATGTTTTGTTTTCCTGGCAGTAAATAAAGATACAGAAACATAGTTCAGCGGCAGAGAAGAACCATTCGGATCATGTAGAGACCATAATCTGTCCTTGGTCGTGTCTTTGATTCAGGATAGCTTTATGTCTATCCCATGTATGTTTAAATCCTCTCACTGTATTAGTCTCTACCACTTCTGATGGGAGGCTGTTCCATTTATCTTCTCAGTAAAGTAAAGCTTACTTACATTACATCTAATGTGAGATATTACAATACGTTTTCATCTTCTAAATAAAAATAGGTATAGTGAACATATTCTAAACCCCTTCTGTACATGTTCAATTACACCAAGCGGGTTTGTTGACTCATACCTGAACTGTGTTTAACCTCCAACAAAGCTGGTAGCCTAGAAATCCAGAGTCCCAGGGGTATGAAGTCATATGTCTTTGGTCACGCTAAGGCTTCATCTGTAAGGAAGTAAGAAACACTACATCTCAATGTAGTAATTATTTCATTTCTGTGCACAGCTTTTTAACCATATGGTATGGAATAATATGGTCCATTACTCTTTAGTGAGTCAAATAAATCCTAATATATAATGCTGGGCTGTAATATGTAACCCCGATACTCTAAA
The DNA here is from genome assembly GCF_027358695.1 of Spea bombifrons. Lineage (NCBI taxonomy): Eukaryota > Metazoa > Chordata > Amphibia > Anura > Pelobatidae > Spea > Spea bombifrons. The sequence goes on along the minus strand of NC_071091.1, from coordinate 88,603,639 downwards.
AATCTGTTGGGTTTTATCTTTTACTGTAGATCTTAAATTCTTAAAAACTTTTACAAAGCTATATGATGTATTTACATACCTGGGAACTCTCCGCGTTTTGCCTGCTTCTCTGGTTCTATGGGTCAGGCAAAGAGCCACACTTAAAAAGAGCCACATGGAAAAAAACTGAACTAATTGATCCCATTGTGTGTATGTGTGTGTGTATATATATGTGTATATGTGTATGTGTATATATATATATATATATATATATATATATATATATATATATATATATATATATATATATATATATATATTAGGGCTGCAACAACTAATCGATAAAATCGATAATAATCGATAATGAAATTCGTTGGCAACGAATTTCATTATCGATTAGTTGAATCGATTATTATCGATTATAAAATGAGGGTTTTTTCAGAGCAAACGCTCTGAAAAATCCCCCTCATTATATAATCCGTTTAGTCTGACTCACCGTCTCACAGCAGCAGCTCCTACTTACTCCCCCTCCCTGTAATCACTGTGACAACTGGCCCCGCCCCTTCCTTCTCCAGGCCAGAACCACATGGCTGTGACACTCATCTAACTGTAAGTATATGTGTATGTATATATATATATATATATATATATATATATATATATATATATATATATATATATGTATGTGTGTATATATATATATATATATATATATATATATATTTGGGCTACTGAAAGTTAGGGGAGGTGGGGGTTAATTTAAGGGCAGTTATGGTTAGTGGGGTGTTTAGGGTTAATTTAGGGGCAGTTATGGTTAATTGGGTGTTTAGGGTTAATTTAGGGGCAGTTATGTTAATAGGGTGTTTAGGGTTAATTTAGGAGCAGCTGTGGTTAATGGGGTGTTTGGGGTTAATTTGAGGCAGTTGTGGTTAATGGTGTGTTTAGGGTTAATTTAGGGGATGCTGTGGTTGATGGGGTCTTTAGGGTTAATTTAGGGGATGCTGTGGTTAAGGCGGTGTTAAGGGTTAATTTAGGGGCAGTTATGGTTAATGGGGAGTTTAGGGTTAATTTAGGGGAATCTAAATCCTGGGGGCAGTGAAGTGACATATCTGGGGGTATAAGGTATATACAGTATATAAGGCATATGTGGGGAAGGCAGTGTGGCATGTCTGGGGAGGACGGAGTGGTGTATCAGGTTGTATAAGGCATATCTGGGGGTAGAGTGGCATATCTGGGGGTAGAGAAGTGGCATGTCTGGGAGGCAGGGTGGCATGTCTGGGGAGGATGGAGTGGGGTATCAGGGGATATAAGGCGTATCAGGCACAGTGGCAGATGTGGGAGGCAGCGTGGAGTGGCAGATGTGGGAGGCAGCGTGGCATATGTGGGAGGCAGCATGGCATATGTGGGAGGCAGCATGGCGTGGCATATGTGGGGAGGGCAGGGCATATGTGGGGAGTGGCATGTCTGGGGAGGATGGAGTGGTGTTTCAGGGGGTATAAGGCGTATCAGGCACAGTGGCATGTGGGGGGTAGAGTGGAGTGGCAGATGTGGGAGGCAGCGTGGCGTGGCAGATGTGGGAGGCAGCGTGGAGTGGCAGATGTGGGAGGCAGCGTGGCATATGTGGGAGGCAGCATGGCATATGTGGGAGGCAGCATGGCGTGGCATATGTGGGGAGGGCAGGGCATATGTGGGGAGTGGCATGTCTGGGGAGGATGGAGTGGTGTTTCAGGGGGTATAAGGCGTATCAGGCACAGTGGCATGTGGGGGGTAGAGTGGAGTGGCAGATGTGGGAGGCAGCGTGGCGTGGCAGATGTGGGAGGCAGCGTGGCGTGGCAGATGTGGGAGGCGGCGTGGCAGATGTGGGAGGCAGCGTGGCGTGGCATATGTGGGGAGGGCATGGTGGCATGTCTGGGGAGGATGGAGTGGTGTTTCAGGGGGTATAAGGCATATCAGGCACAGTGGCATGTGGGAGGCAGCGTGGAGTGGCAGATGTGGGAGGCAGCGTGGTGTGGTATATGTGGGAGGCAGCGTGGAGTGCTGTGGTAGGCAGCGTGGCATATGTGGGGGGGCAGCATGGCATGTCTGGGAGGCAGCGTAGCAAGCCTGGGCTCAAATGTGCATATATTGGGGGGCTGGTTGGGAAATAAAGACAAGAAATGTATTATCAAAGTTTTTTTATTCTGCTGTTTGTATTTAACATCATTTGTTTAGTAAATTATTTTAAATAAATGAAAAATTTACATTCATTTTTTTTTATCCGATTAATCGATTAATCGAAAAAATAATCGGCCAACTAATCGATTATTAAAATAATCGTTAGTTGCAGCCCTAATATATATATATAGAAACAATAAAGCCTGGTTTGAGATGTATTGAAGTACCCGTCATCAAAAAACAAGCTGACACTTTAAATTGAGAATGGTTTCTTTTCATTAAATAGTTGACTATTACATTCAGGAAAAGGGGGGAAATTGGGTAAAACTAGTGGTGATTTTCTGTTTGGTACGGTGCAAAGCCTTGTGACAGGAGTCTTCTATATGCACATACACAGATCAGCCATAACACCACACTGACAGGTGAAGTGAATAACACTCATAATCTTGTAATCACGGCACCTGCCAGTGAGTAGGTGAACATTTCGTCATCAAAGTTGATGTGTAAGAAGAAGGAAAAATGGGCATGCCTAAGGATCTGAGTGACTTTGACAAGGGTCAAATTGTGACGGCCAGACAACTGGGTCAGAGCATCTCCAAAACTGCAGGTCTTGTTGGGTGTTCCAGGTCTGCAGTGGTCAGTACCTATCAAAAATGGTCCAAGGAAGGAAACCGAACCGGTGAATGGGTCATGGGAGGCCAAGGCTCATTAATGCACGTGTGTAGTTAAATCCAACAGATGAGCTACTGTAGCTAAAATTGCTGAAAAAGTTAATCCTGGTTCTGAAAGCACACAGTTGCCATGCATGGGGCTGCGTAGCCGAAGATCAGTCAGGGTGCCAATGCTGACCCCTGTCCACTGCCAGAAGCAGCTACAATGGGCACGTGAGCAGAAGAGCTGGACCACGGAGCAATGGAAGAAGGTGGCCTGGTCTGATAATCACGCTTTCTTGGAGGCCCCACCTCGCAACCTACAGAACTTTAAAGGATCTGCTGCTAATGTCTTGGTGCCAGATACCGCAGCACACCTTCAGAGGTCTAGTGGAGTCCATGCCTCGATGGGTCAGCAAAAGTGGGACCTACACAATATTAGGCAGGTGGTCATAATGTTATGGCTGTTCGGTGTATATTTCACCATATAAATCAGAGTTAAATGATTCTAATTGACAGGGTTATCTTCAAATAAGGAGACTTAGAATGTACATGAAAAAGATGACTAAACATATTTTCACATGTAAAAGTGTGTTCACTGTGCAGAGTTTAAATACGAGACTATTCCTAGTGAATCTATTTAAACCTTTTTTTCCTCTGTAATATTTTTGCAGCTGATGGATTTTGTTCAGGATTCGGTATTAATCATGTGGAACAATGTCCGCCTTTCGTAGGACAAGGGTCAGCTGAGGACATTTTAGTGCTGTATAGCTTAGGGTTATCCATGCTTTTATAGTGTGCACATTAGATAATTAATTAAACCCGCATCTAACAAGAGCAGGTTTCCCAAATAATTAGAAGAATTAATATGGCTAAAAGATGTGGAGCAAATGCAAAACAGTAAATTTCCTTCTTGACTTTTCATCTTGTCTTTTTTATGGTGCGGTATGAAGCTTGATGTAATTATGTTCTAATATCTTGTTGAAAGAACACCAGCCATCATATGCACTTTAATGCATATGATATCTAAGAGCTCCCTTTAAATACATGGGGGTCGTGTGTGCCGAATTTTTCAGCTATTTTGTGTGTAGGCGAATGTTGTTGGTGGAACCCACCATGGTCAGAAGGTGCTTCCATTGATTTCAGTAGGAACACATTCCTGCCACAGACTGGCTGCTCAAGCAGGCAATCAGTGGTGAGAACCATTGGACCATGGAAGAGGCGAGGAGCTGGAGCTCTGGGTCTAACATGCATATTTAAAAAAGCCTTCTATAAGTAGTCCTGTTATTTACAAATGGCCCTCCCAAAAATTGTGAAGGAACCAACATTTTACACAATTAACCCCTTCAATCCCAGGGGTTTTTGGTACCTCAAAGCCCAGAGCAATTTTGCCATTTTTGGGGTATGTCGGTTTAGCGATGATTCTCTTTTCCTGTGAATAGTGTATCCATATAAACTATATATTGTTTTTTCAAGGAGAGATAGAGCTTTCTTTTGATACCATAGTTGGATGATTAGCTGAAAATTTAGAATGAGAAATTTAGTAAAAACTAACGAAGATTAGAAAAATAAACTTATTTTTTTTTACATTTTCCCTCTGAATCCTCACAAAATTAGGTAAAGTGATGGAAAATCCCCTCCAAATTTATCAATTCAGGTGTCCTGATTTCAGAAATACCAAATTTTTATAGATTTTCCATACTTTCCCAGCACCAGGGAGCATACTATAAGGTGTACAATTTTGTATAATTTTTATGCCTATGGCTTAACGGGTTTGGGGGTTGTGAATAATTTTTTATTATCTTTTTTTATATATTTTAATTTTTTTTTAATTTTAATTTTTTTACATATTTTTTTATTTTTTATATATTATTTTTACACAGAAATGGTTAGAGGTCCTCCTAGGGACCTCCTGAACATGCCAGTGACGTCACAATGACATCACAGCTCACATTATAATTTTTTTTGTATTATTTATATTATTATTATTTTAATGATTTTTTTAATATTATTTTTTAAATGAATTAACTTTTTTTTTTTCTGCTTTTCTCTTACAGGACGGGAGGGGAGTGAGAGAGATGGTTTCTCACTCCCCTCCCCGCGATCCCCCTGCACCGATCACACTATGATCTCTATGCAGGTCCTCACAGACCTGCATAGAGATCGCAGTGTCTCTGTGCCTCATCGGAGGGCAGGATATCCCCGCGCGATCGGGCACTTTCAACTGTAGCAGCTTACGGACTTTCATGCCGGAAGCTGTTACGGGAGATTGGGCAGCAGAAAGCCAGCGATGCCGGCTTCTGCTGCCAGGGGGGAGTCCAGGCTGTCAAACGACAGCCTGGTCTCCCGTGCAGCGGCAGGGATGTGTCCCTGACGCTGCACGAAGGGCTGGACGTACCGGGACGTCCATAGGGGTTTCTTTGTGGGCGTTTTTTGGACGTCCCGGTACGTCTATAGGGGAAGGAAGGGGTTAAAGAGTTATTTCTGGGAGAGTTTGAGCATTTATCAGAAATTATACTTCAAATGCTGAATACAGTTAAGTGTTAAATTGAGCGCAGTAGGTGGCCAATCAGTGGCAGGATTGCTATGTTACCCATTTTGTTTTTGAAGACATATACCTTTCACATGTTGCTGATCATCACATTTATGTGTATATGTGTCCTGGAAATAAATGTCTGATATTTAAATCCTATACGTGCAGAATTAAGTAAAGGGCTATTGTCGCACGAGGGCTGCTCCTGTTACTTGTGGGAACCATCACGTTTAAGCTGTTTTGTCTGCAAGGCTTGTCTCAGAGCTGCTAAGTAATGAAGTATACAATCATTTGTTTCCATGAGGTGTCCTTACTGTTAATTACACGGTGTGTTTTTGGTGTGTGCTGATGGAGTCTTTGGGGAACTAATGCACTGACAGCGTTTGCTAACTTGTCACGCCATAAGCAATTAAAATATGTTTCTCAGTTTTAGAAATCCAGTATCAACAAAACATGGTCACAATCACAGGAACAGGACCCTTGGGAAATCTATTGTATTTTTACATTCAACAAAATTGTGTAAAAAAGCCAGTTTAGGATTTCTATTTTGAAGGAACTTCGCTTCTTCAATCCCATAGTTTAGTTCTTGTCAAACACCAAGTGCAAGCGAGAATTTGCCGTGTACATGCTATTCACAAAAAGCTCTTTGCGGCCAAGTTGCATTGTTGCATTGTTGCATAACTCACAGAAACAGGCAATACATCTTTAGGTATCTTGCCAATGGAATGGACTTGGGAAATTTAAATCCTGAACCCACCATAAAGGAAATATGCCTTGAATGTGTTTGCATGAACCCACAATGTTATCCTCCCATGTGCTGCAGACCCAGCAACACTAGACAGGAACCAGCTGGCAGAAAAGTAAATTACGTTGTTTCTAAATATAATGCTCCCTGTTTCACTTAAGATTTGCAGATGCTACTGTTACATTGAGTTCTAATGACATAACAAACAGGCATGAAAGCTGTGATGCATGTTGCTTGAAGTCTCGATGTGCCCGTATGCTTTGTTTATTTCATCTAAATGTGTGTCCAACGAAATTGGGTATTTAAATGACCTCGAAGTCAGAAACATAAAGCCAAAGTTACCTTCATGACTGTCTTGTTAAATTACGAATCTCAATAATAGAATGGTTGAGCTTCACTAAATATATATATATATATATATATATACATATATAATGTAGGAGATAAAATATACTATGGTTCTGGTAACATCTCACTTCTACAGTGTGTCAAAGTTCATATCAGGGTTTTCAAATAAATTGTCAAGAATCAGACATTTCTATGTACTTGAGATCACTATAAATAGCCAAGTACTCGAAAGACCACTAGAAGTTATATACATTTTAGTGCTTCGATAGTATGCTTTGATGATACCTCATCTGTAACTTAGAAGATAATTGATGTGACATGGTTGTGCAGAGCCACCATAAATAAATTAAGGTTGTTTCCACATATTTCCCTTTCAGGATTAGTCCTATAGTATGTCCATATCACATAATTGAAACAAAGTTTGCCAGTTTCATTCAGAACATACAAAAATGTATGTTTGCTCCATCATAGCAGTAACTACCATGTACAAGAACTTCCACCACACTTGGCATGGTTGTTTTTCTATCTTAGCGGGTTGTCTGTCCTTAATAAAATGTATGATTGCAATCATATTCACTTCCTTACCTTATCGCTCAGGATAACCATGATATCTGCCAAGCACAGCTGTTCAAAACAAGGGATTATTCACATGATAGAACGATTCTTCCAGCTGCTTTTAATCTGTAAAAAAAACCTGTGTCCTCCCGCCAATTAGATTTATCTGTACTTATTGATCATCACAGACATCTTGCCAGGTAGAGGGATCCGGAATATGCTGTTTTTCCTTACCTCCAGTTTCAGAAGAACAGAGGAATATTTTAGGTAGTCAGTATGATTGTAGAACATGGAAGGAATTCAACCACAGCTATGAACATAAGAAGATTATTGTAATACACTTTATTCACATAGCTCCAGCAGTGTACACAGAACCCGAGGCACTGAATATTCAAAAAGTTGGGCTCTAGAAGTAAAATTTTAGTAGTCACGTTTAAGGACTCATTTAATATAAAGTACATGTGTACTCTTGGAGTAATCCACTGAAAAAGCACCTGTAAGAACTCCTAGCACCCTTACACCAGCAGTCTTTTATAAATAAAATAAAAAATCTTAGTAATGTAAAAATGTCTGACAGTCCTTTCCATCGCTCATAATATACATTTAATATACCGAGCACTGTACAGGCACAGACTTCTTGGCAGTAGCAGACAGCTGCCGAGTAATCCCGAGCAGCATTTCCAAGCGTTAATACTGCTTGTATTTCAATCAAACAGGGATCTCAGTTTGCTACACTGATCCATTTTGGCAGGACCTACTGCTTTAAATACAACCGCTTGTGGAAGACGGCGTTCGTGAATGCATGTTCGTGACATGCTACATTTTTATGTCATTGTACATGAAAATATTATTCTTTTACTATTTCTACCTGACGGTTCTGTTTTGTCAACTGGTTTGTTCTTCATATACTGCATTTGCTGCCATACCCAGAGCCAAACAAAAAACCCTGTGTACCCTCCGGATGTCTCTTGGTGAAGCCCTGCTTTCCTAGCCCACCCTGGGCCAGAAGAGACGGAGCATGGGGTAGCCTACATTGAGGAGTTCCCTGGTATTCAGCGCCTCATAGCCCACATAAGCACACCTGGGAACTCTCCGGTTAAAGCTAGAAGTTATAATCAGATGCTATTTTCTCCAATCTAGGAGACAGCTTTGGGTGACAGTTTTTGCACGTTGTTCTTGTCCATATTTTAATGAATTTGTGTTCATGACATGACCCTGTGTGTTGGTTGCATTCATCCAATTGCTGTTATCCCCTTTTATCATCTTACAAATCAATAATCATTTATTTAAAACTATCCATTTTGTATACTTGCACAGTTTGAGGCATTCATCTCTGAATGAACCCACTTTCACTAAAAGCTTCAGCTGTGCTGAGTCAGCATTATATGAAGTCTCTGGAGGTAAAATCCTCCTCTCCAGATGACCTTTATTCTTCACAACTGCCATTGGGTATGTCACCTCACAACAATGTGATAACAATAAAACCTTAACAAAAATAGCTGCCAGATATATTGACAGCTGATATTTCAAGATTTATGAGTAGTGTAATACACATTAAGATAATAAGAAGATCTTTTAGGTATCAAAGTGTGTGATATATCTTTTGTCAGTATGTATCCCCCCACACACACACTAAATCATATAGATTTTCCGTTAAATAATTTCTAGACGTTTATAGAAAACATTTTTGGATATCTGGAGTTAAATAAGCAGGACTGGCATTGTTAGAAAAATGTAATGTAGTTTTGAAAAACACACTCTGTGGGTGACTGAAACTCCCCAATGTGTCTTCCGGGCTCAAGACAATCACAAGAGGAAAGAGATTCAGGAGAGCGGAGCTCCATGCCCCCTATCCAAATCAGGTCACCTGTGTGTGACTAGAGGTGAGAAGGGTAGTTCTGAAGCTGGGAGGGGGTATGATCATGGCAGGACCTACGACACACCATAGCTAAATAGCCACCTTTACGATGCTCGTCATGTGGAACAGCACAGTCCTCCATTGATTTTACAGCTCCCTGTACTGGTCCGGAGAACAGAGGATCTCCCCAACGGACCATGATCCCTTATTGCCTGCAAAAGCAGGGAGACAGTGCGGAAAATCAGGACTGCACCTAAAAAAAAAGGTATGCAGGTCTCCTTATCTGCCTTCCATTTCAACTCTCCTGTTACCTTTAACAGGTGGCGTTCCCCCCTCCGAGTCTCTTCCCCATCCAGATATAATATCACAGATGGAAAGCATGCACGGTCAACGCAAACATGATCATAGGCTTATGTCATATTGCCCAGATAACCAGGGCCCATGAGATACAGCATACACACGTTACTCATTTCATACCTACGTACATTGCAAGTTTTCCCGCCTACCTTACATATTCTTAAGTATCCCTGATCTCCAAAACTAATAGCCCTATAACAAGACCTAAGCAACAACAGTGAAAGCAATGTATAACTGAGCCTTCCTTATAGATGCTTTATATACATACACACATACTGTATATACAGTATATATATATAATACCCTATATGTTTTACTATTTGCCGGCCAATCCATTTAACATGGGGTATTAAACAGTTATGTTTGCTCATAAGGAAAGTGATGTAGTAATAGGAAGTTGCAATTAAATCCTAGTAACTCGGGTCAGCATTTTGCAGCCTCTTTCATGCTTCCTCTGGGAGAGAAAATGGGATTGTAATTGCAAGCAATTAGGGCTGCAACTAACGATTATTTTAATAATCGATTAATCGGCCGATTATTTTTTCGATTAATCGATTAATCGGATAAAAAAAAACAATATGCAAATTTTTCGTTTATTTAAAAGAATTTAATGAACTGGATGTTAAAAAACAACTTAAAATTTACATTAACATTCTTATTTTGTTATGATGTAATAAAAAACAATATTTTCAAAGTACAAGAACCCACACAATATTTATGCACTTTGCACCCAGCACTTTGCACCCAGCACTTTGCACCCAGCCCTTGCACTTTGCACCCAGCACTTTGCACCCAGCCCTGGCACTTTGCACCCAGCACTCAGCACTTTGCACCCAACACTGTGCCCCAGCCCTGGCACTTTGCACCCAGCACTTTGCACCCAGCACTGGCACTTTGCACCCAGCACTTTGCCCCAGCCCTGGCACTTTGCACCCAGCACTTTGCACCCAGCACTTTGCACCCAGCCCTGGCACTTTGCACCCAGCACTTTGCAGTCAGCACTTTGCCCCAGCCCTGGCACTTTGCACCCGGCACTTTGCACCCAGCCCTGGCACTTTGCACCCAGCACTTTGCACTGTGCCCCTGCACCCAGTCTCCAACTCTGCCCTGCACCCAGCCCTGCCCCCACATTCTGCCCTGCACCCACTCTGCCCTGCACCCACACCCTGCCCTGCCCCCCCACCCCCACTCTGCCCTGCACCCAGTCTCCCACTCTGCCCTGCACCCAGTCTCCCACTCTGCCCTAACCCCCCCACCCCCACTCTGCCCTAACCCCCCCACCCCCACTCTGCCCTGCACCCACACTCACACCCTGCATCCCCACCCCCACTCTGCCCTGCACCCAGTCTCCTGCCCTGCATCCCCACCCCCACTCTGCCCTGCCCCCCCACCCCCACTCTGCCCTGCACCCCCACTCTCCCCTGCACCCACACTCACACCCTGCCCTGAAACCCCACCCCCACCCCGCCGTGGACCCCCACCCCGCCGTGGACCCCCACCCCCGCGAATCGCTCTGTGCGAATGGAGCCACTCGCACAGAGCGAATCGCTCTGTGCGAATGGAGCCACTCGCACAGAGCGAATCGCTCTGTGCGAATGGAGCCACTCGCACAGAGCGAATCGCTCTGTGCGAATGGAGCCACTCGCACAGAGCGATTCGCTCTGTGCGAATGGAGCCACTCGCACAGAGCGATTCGCTCTGTGCGAATGGAGCCACTCGCACAGAGCGATTCGCTCTGTGCGAATGGAGCCACTCGCACAGAGCGATTCGCTCTGTGCGAATGGAGCCACTCGCACAGAGCGATTCGCTCTGTGCGAATGGAGCCACTCGCACAGAGCGATTCGCACATAGACATAAAGAATACTTACCTCCGCTACGGACTCGTTCCACTTCAAACTTTTAAAACTTTATTGAACTCGATTGAAGCGCGTCACATCCGTCACGTAGCTAGAAGGCGGAGACTGCAGAGCGTGGAGCAGAAGCGGGGAACGCTGGCGGAGGTAAGTAAAAGGAGCCTAGTGCTCCAACGACGAATCGATCACTCGATTAATCGATAACGGAAATCGTTATCGATGATTTCCGTTATCGATTATTATCGATTTTATCGATTCGTTGTTTCAGCTCTAGTGTGTATATATATATATATATATATATATATATATATATTTGGGCTACTGAAAGTTAGGGGAGGTGGGGGTTAATTTAGGGGCAGTTATGGTTAGTGGGGTGTTTAGGGTTAATTTAGGGGCAGTTATGTTAATAGGGTGTTTAGGGTTAATTTAGGGGCAGTTATGTTAATAGTGTGTTTAGGGTTAATTTAGGAGCAGCTGTGGTTAATGGGGTGTTTGGGGTTAATTTGAGGCAGTTGTGGTTAATGGTGTGTTTAGGGTTAATTTAGGGGATGCTGTGGTTGATGGGGTCTTTAGGGTTAATTTAGGGGATGCTGTGGTTAAGGGGGTGTTAAGGGTTAATTTAGGGGCAGTTATGGTTAATGGGGAGTTTAGGGTTAATTTAGGGGAATCTAAATCCTGGGGGCAGTGAAGTGACATATCTGGGGGTATAAGGCATATACAGTATATAAGGCATATGTGGGGAGGGCAGTGTGGCATGTCTGGGGAGGACAGAGTGGTGTATCAGGGTGTATAAGGCATATCTGGGGGTAGAGTGGCATATCTGGGGGTAGAGAAGTGGCATGTCTGGGAGGCAGGGTGGCATGTGTGGGGAGGATGGAGTGGGGTATCAGGATATAAGGCGTATCAAGCACAGTGGCAGATGTGGGAGGCAGCGTGGAGTGGCAGATGTGGGAGGCAGCGTGGAGTGGCATATGTGGGAGGCATTGTGGAGTGGCAGATGGAGGCAGCATGGCGTGGCATATGTGGGGAGGGCAGGGTGGCATGTCTGGGGAGGATGGAGTGGTGTTTCAGGGGGTATAAGGCGTATCAGGCACAGTGGCATGTGGGGGGTAGAGTGGAGTGGCAGATGTGGGAGGCAGCGTGGCGTGGCAGATGTGGGAGGCAGCGTGGAGTGGCAGATGTGGGAGGCAGCGTGGTGTGGTATATGTGGGAGGCAGCGTGGAGTGCTGTGGTAGGCAGCGTGGCATATGTGGGGGGGCAGCATGGCATGTCTGGGAGGCAGCGTAGCAAGCCTGGGCTCAAATGTGCATATATTGGGGGGCTGGTTGGGAAATAAAGACAAGAAATGTATTATCAAAGTTTTTTTATTCTGCTGTTTGTATTTAACATCATTTGTTTAGTAAATTATTTTAAATAAATGAAAAATTTACATTCATTTTTTTTATCCGATTAATCGATTAATCGAAAAAATAATCGGCCAACTAATCGATTATTAAAATAATCGTTAGTTGCAGCCCTAATACACACATACACATTATATATATATATATATACATATACTTACAGTTAGATGAGTGTCACAGCCATGTGGTTCTGGCCTGGAGAAGGAAGGGGCGGGGCCAGTTGTCACAGTGATTACAGGGAGGGGGAGTAAGTAGGAGCTGCTGCTGTGAGACGGTGAGTCAGACTAAACGGATTATATAATGAGGGGGATTTTTCAGAGCGTTTGCTCTGAAAAAACCCTCATTTTATAATCGATAATAATCGATTCAACTAATCGATAATGAAATTCGTTGCCAACGAATTTCATTATCGATTATTATCGATTTTATCGATTAGTTGTTGCAGCCCTACTTTAAACCAAACGTAAACTTCCAAAATTAATAATAAATGAAAATCAGTTTACCACGCACTCACGTTATTGATTGGTGCACTTGTGTCAGCAAACTTTTATCGTTACATATCAGAAGTTGTAAAAATGTTTTGGGGGCAACAGCCTCCCTTATGGTAGTTTGGTTACACAGGTTCACCATAAGACCCATTGTACAGCGCTACGGAATTTGATGTTGCTATATAAAACAATAAATAATAATAAGATAACAGGAGTGCGTGGCATGTTTATTTTAATGTATTATTGGAACTGTATTACATCGGTTCAGCAATTCTGACGCCAGTTATAGAAGTCAGGATCCGCAGTGCGGAGCTGATATCACCTGATGGGCAAAAAACTAAATGAGGCTGAATCCACAGCTGGTGGCTTCAAACATTTCTCTTCAATATAAACACCCGCTGATTTGTAAAAAAACAAACTGGAAAGAGTTATGAATTGTACATTTTTATTTGCATTTCTCACTGGTTAATAAATAGGAAATTGCCAAAATCTTTCTTTGTGAGCGCATTTCATAGTGTGTTAGTCCGCCGCCTGCAGACGCTTCATGCTGACAAACACTTTAATAAGTTCCCTCATCCTGCTTGCTTTAAAAAACAAAGCACGGTACAGCGAAGAACATGGGGTTGCGTTGTTCATGTAATAAAACATATCATCCATTAATATTTTACCAAAAAGCAATAATATGTTGGAACGATGGATAATACATGGCTAACTGTTTCATTTTATTATACCAGTGTCACCCCTTTCTCTTTGTAATATTGTTATTGTAGATCTGTCTTCACTTGTCGATGAATTATAGAAAAGTCAATGCTTTTTATGTTACCGACGGTAATTTACCCCGTCCTCAAGATGGCTATAAGCTTCTTAATGCACGACTCTAAACCTCAATGCATGTTGAAAGCTTTTAGTGGCTCCCCCATTAAATATATAAATACTGAGAATTGTATTTATAAAATGAATTTTGAGTCACATGATGACAGAATGACCTATTTATAAACCGGATGACATTTGTTATTTTTGGCAGTGTGTTTCCGAGTAGGATTGGTTGGGTTTAGCTAAAGCCTGCGTTAGAAGTGCTGTCTCTTCTGGAAGATAACAGAACGTCCTTGAAAAGTTCTTGCGTGTAATGTTTTGATCTCGTACTTGAGTTTCAGTTCTATTTATAGTGAAACAATGTCTGTAGATCCAGTAGTAATGGACCCTGCAGGATGTGAATCTCAGATATGTTCCACTTGTGTACTGTGGGCTCTATCAGAAAAGTAGCCATGGGAGTTTAATTTGGAGTTTCAATTCCAAAGTAACTACACTAAATAGGAGGTTGACTAAACTGCGAGTCCATGCGAGGTATCTAAAAAAAACGCATGTTTGTAGCACAACCTGGTGAAACGCACAGCCTGCAACTTGCATTGGCAAACCCATGGCTCCAGAGAGTCGAGTTCGCCCTCAGAGGAGGAATGCATGCAACACTTTCATAAAAAATGAATACATATTTCTTAAAAATATGGACATCCCAAGTGGTATGTGTGTCACTCACCCCCTTCTTCTTCTAGCATGTGCATGCCGTGTGTGTGGGTAACAACATAAAGGTTTTAAGGACCCCATCCCATGCTTCATCCTCACCCTCGTGGGAAGAGGGTTAATAATTAAATTTGTAGGGCATACCCCCTGAATTGGTGCAAGGAGTTAAAATACCAAAAAAACAACCTTTTTAGAGGCATGACCCCATTATGTGCCTCTGCTTTTCCATATGGAGCAATTAAAAAAAATCCCACCCTAGTGTGTATAGAACATACCGTATTTGCTCGATTATAAGACGAGGTTTTTTTCAGAGCAAATGCTCTGAAAAATACCCCTCGTCTTATAATCGGGGTCGTCTTCTAATCAGACCTCAAATAGAGGTCTGATTAGGAGACTAAGATCCAGATCCCCCGCACCGCTGCAGGGGACCTGGATCCTCCTGTCGTCGCCCCCCCCCCCCACACACACACGCACGCACTTACCGGTGCTTCCGGAGGTGAAGTTGGCAGCGGGGGTTTGTATGCGTCCGTCGCAAATACCTTCCCCGACTGTCAGAGATCAGAGTTCCAGAGTTCCTGATCTCTGACAGCCGGGGAAGGTATTTGCGACGGACGCATACAAACCCCCGCTGCCAACTCCACCTCCTCCCGGCTGCCGCGGAATGAGACGTCAACCCGCTGCCCCGGCAATACAGCAGGAAATTGGAAGCACCGGTAAGTAAGAAAGTGTGTGTGTGTGTGTGTGTGTAGGGCATTTCTGGAATGCCTTACACCCCTATATGCCACTCTGGCACTTAGGGGGTTAAAAGGCATATTATGGGGCAGAGTGGCATATAGGGAGGTGTAAGGCATTTCAGGAGGCAGAGTGGCGTTAAGGGGGCATTTAATAGAGCACTCTGCCTCCTGAAATGCCTTATACCTCCCTATATGCCACTCTGCCCCATAATATGCCTTTTAACCCCCTAAATGCCAGAGTGGCATATAGGGGTATAAGGCATTTCTGGAGGCAGAGTGCTCTATATAATGCCTTTTAACTCCCTTAATGCCACTCTGCCTCCTGGAATGCCTTATACCTCCCTATATGCCACTCTGCCCCATAATATGCATTTTAACCCCCTAAATGCCAGAATGGGATATAGGGGTATAAGGCATTTCTGGAGGCAGAGTGGCACATAGGGGGTCAAAAGGCATACCATGGGGCACAGTGGCATATAGAGGGTTAAAAGGCATATCATGGGCCACAGTGCCATATTGGTGTGGCAAGCCTGGGGGCAGATGTGCGTAACTGGGGGCAGGTTGGAAAATACAAGGAAATAAAAACAAAAAAAATATTTTTCTCAATCATAGCTTTTATTAAAAAAAATAGTTTACATGAATTAACATTTACTGGTAAAACTTTTTTCCTTTAGGGTCGTCTTATATTCAGGCTTTTTCTTTTTTTCCTAAGTTAATATTCAGATTTTGGGGGGTCGTCTTATAATCAGGGTCGTCTTATAATCGAGCAAATACGGTATATAGATTGTAAGTTCCTGCAGGAACAGGGCCCTTCATTCCTCTTGTATCTGTATGTCAATTGCTGTATTGTACTTGTCGTTATCTGTAACATTTTCATCTTTGTACAGCGCTGCGGAATCTGTCGGCGCTTTATAAATAAAGTATAATAATAATATACACCAGATCATTTTACAATTAGCTGCTATTGTTTGCAGACAGAATTATTTTTGTATAGGGTTTTATTATTTTATTTTTTAAGTGCCTCACTTATTTGGTTCAAAAATGAGAATCAATACCTTTGCATGGCAACTCTAAATAAATTGGTGCTTTGACAGACTTCACCCCACCCAGGGTGGGTAGGAATCACTACCTCCTCGATCCCACAGGTCAGGGATGGTGGGAGGCATACCTCTCTAAAGTGTTTCTTTAAATTATGTTTAACCCCACCATCCCACTGGAATGAGGCATAATTCATGATGAGAAAGCATGGGATGAGTTCTGTGCCTCCATTGTCTTTCCCCCATTCCCATGAGCAGTGGATGATGCTGGGATATTATAAACCCCACGCCCCTTTGGTTAATAGGGGTGCTGGGGACTATTTTTTTGCTTGTTTTTTTTATATTTGGGGGTTGATGATTTGTTACCTAAAATTTGGAAGAATTTTTCAAAAATGTAAACAAAAAGTGACTCACAAACAACCTGCATATTATTATTAAATTAAATTGTAAGAACGTAGCATGCAAGGACATGTAAACTCAAACTTAAGTCAGACAAGTTAACCCTTATGTTGACTGACCACTCAACTTGTGAATTGACCTAATGGTGTTTATCTTAATTATTTTATGAAGCAGGGAAGTTGTTCGGACTCACCCAAGTGATATGGGAAAAATGGTAACACGGGCACACTCAGTGTAGATAAAATAATGATAATTATTTTTCCATAAATAACTGCAAGAAAGACCTCTGAATTAGTAACAGAAAGGGATGAGGAAGTAAAATAAAATAAATAGCTTAATTAAATATCATATTTTTACAAATTTGAAGGCGCAAACATTGCAGGATTATTTTTGAAACCCTTTCTCACTGTGTTTCCAACCTCTTATTGTTTTTTTAAGGGCGTATTAATTTCTGCAACATGTGCCAGCATAGATACAAAATAGTAATTTGCACTATAAAGATCAAAATGCTTTCATTGCACAATTTAATACAAATCCTCAACAATGAGGACTGACAGACTCTGACCTAACCATGGTCATGTTTTTTTTCCTTGCCATTAATTATTATAATTAATAATTGTAATCTAATTAGTAGTCAGCTCTTACAGTTTAGAAGCTATAGTAAAAAATAATGCTGTTTCTCATACCCTACACGCATTAAAATGTAGAAACCACAGGAAAAAGCTGCAGATAGTTTTTTCACATAACAAATGTTTTGTAATCAGCAAATGAAATGAATGAAACAATATACTGAAGCAAAGGCTTTCTTAATCAAAAAACACTTAAACCTTTATTTTGTGTTATGGAGAACAAAATGTAAAAAACAACAAATTCCTATCAAGGCTTTCTCTTTATTCTCTGAATACCGCTTTTGTAACCTGTAAACGTGTAACTCCGTTTCATATATTTTGATATATGTTTATGTATTTTTTTTTTAAATGTGTGAAAGTTTAAAAAAAAAAAATTATCTGAAACAATTAATGCGATGTAATTCTCAATGTTATAGAAATCCATTTACTGTGCTTTTACATTAATCTAATTGTAAAATATAGAAAAAAATCATCATTTTTATGATTTCTAGTAGGTTTTGATATATATATATACCCAGTCACTGTGTTCTGTATTCTAAGCTTTTTCTGCTCCTGTGCTGTTCTGTACCTCGTCCTTTGGTTGCTAGCGTTAGTACCGGCTTTGCTGTTCGAGTCCTTGTGTGTCTTCTTCTCTACACAAAACACCCTGACTCGTACCATTATTATCTCTGTAAGCTGGTAAGGATCAGACCTGAGAGCCTGTGGGTCTACCTGTGGATTATTCATCTATTAGTACTTTGGAATCCGCTGGTGCTCTTTAAATAAAACGTCATGTAATATTTCACCATATATCTATCTGTGTATATCAGATGGACATTTTAGTCCAATCATCTGCGTTATGACAGTGTTATGTTGTTATGTTGTTTTCGTGTGGGATATATCTACTTGCAATTAATTTTGGATTGTTTAATGGGGTTCAGAAATACCTAGGCAAGCTAAATTTGAATGACTTGTAACTTTTTAGGTCTGGTCATTGTCCCGAGTGCTGGCGTTGGTATTGTGCTAGGAGGTTATATCATCAAGAAATTGAAACTTAGTGCCAAGGAATCAGCAAAATTAGCCATGATCTGCAGCGGGGTGTCTTTGCTGTGTTTTTCCACGCTGTTCATTGTGGGATGTGAAAGCATCAATCTCGGTGGGATCAACATACCTTACACAACCGGGTAAGTGTATGAATAACGCTTATTTTGTGACTGCTTTTCTGGTTTTACGAACCGTAGCCACGTGATAAGCTGTTCACTTTTCTTTTTTATAAAACCGTATAACCCAATACTCTTCCAGGAAAAGTATCACTTTAAGCCTTTAAAATATTTAAATTATTTTTAAAATTGAAACATTAGAAATGTGGTAACAACTCAGGCTTGTTTAAAAGTATTGTCAAGAAATCACCAAGTCTTTGAAACAAAAAAGGGTCCCCAGTCTGATTAACATGAAGGCGGATATAACAAAATCATAATTTAATGACAGTAATGATTGTAATCTCGTTTGAGCGGGGCCCTCCTCACCTGTTGTCTCTGTAAGTCAATGTGTTATGTTATATACTACTTGTTATGTCCTGTCCACCCATGGTACAGCGCTACGGAATTGATGGCGCTATATAAAACAATAAATAATAATAATATGTGTCCAACGAGTAACCGTTTCTTTATAATAGCGTTTCCCTTTCTTCTGCAGTCCCACGCTGACCATGACACATCGGAATCTGACGGGGGGCTGTAATGTTAACTGCGGCTGCAAAATTCATGAATATGAGCCCGTCTGCGGATCAGATGGAATTACGTATTTCAATCCCTGTCTTGCTGGTTGCATCAATGTGGGAAATCAGAGCATAGCAGTAAGTGCACAGAGCGTGATTCTCTTTTTAGGACACTGCCAACTTGTGAGTGAAGAAAGACTCTTGTGTACGGTTACAGTTTAGCTTTTAGGATTGTTCAGGTAGTGGCAGGTAATAGAAACTCGAATGGCTCTCTTCAACAAACATCCATGGAAACTGAAAGAATGGCAGAAACCCAGCATGGAGGTTGTAGGCATGGAGTATTATAAAACAGACTGATCTGGGGACATAAGATATATGAATTAATGCATGGTATGTCCATCTAGAGGCCTTCGTATAGTTAAAGACATTAAAGGTTCTCCCGCAGTCCTCGTCCTGGGTTTCATTGTATTAGTTAATGAATCTGAAGGATATGTTGCTTACCATGCCAACCCTTTTTGAACCCACGATGAGCGCCCAGGCCCCGCGAACTGGTCTGAGTGGCAACTCCCAGTCCCTGCACTGAAAAGCTAATTTTGTACAATATGGTCAGTAAGCGTTTGCAGACGGCCTGTCATCTGGAGTCAACCATGTGTTAGGTGTTTACGTATCTATCCTAACACTGAACATGATGACCTTGGTCCTAGATGCGCGTGCAGTACTTCCATATTTTAATGCATGTGAACAAAAAGGCATCGTTTGAGCTTTTTATTGTCATACGATACAACAGGATAAGGTGAGACTCAAGGCAGAATCCTAACGGTGCTCTTTTAATACTGCAATCAAACCCGGGTTTCACGCTTATGGTCTACCAGCTGTTATTACCGTATTTGCTCGATTATAAGACGACCCTGATTATAAGACGACCAAATCTTAATATTAATTTAGGAAAAAAAGAAAAAGCCTGAATATAAGACGACCCTATAGGAAAAAAGTTTTACCAGTAAATGCTTTACCAGGTATGCTTGAGAAAAATATTTTGGTTTTATTTCCTTCTATTTTCCAACCTGCCCCCCAGTTATGCACATCTGCCCCAGAAGTGCCTTATACCCCCTATATGCCACTGTGCCCCATGATATGCCTTTTAACCCTCTAAATGCCACAGTGCCCCATGATATGCCTTTTAACCCTATATGCCACTGTGCCCCATGATATGCCTTTTAACCCTATATGCCTTTTAACCCTATCTGGCACTTAGAGGGTTAAAAGGCATATTATGGGGAAGAGTGGCATATAGGGAGGTTTAAGGCATTTCAGGAGGCAGAGTGGCATTAAAGGGGTTAAAAGACATTTCAAAGAGCACTCTGCCTCCAGAAATGCCTTACACCCCCCATTTAACACTCCCCCTCCCTCCTCCAAACTTACCGGTGCTTCTGAGTTGGGGGGGCGCATAACACAAGAGGGTCCAGGTCCCCTGCATCTGAGCCCCAGGTGCTTAGTCCGGGCAGCATGTAGAGCTCCACGCGAATCGCGTAGAGCTCTACACGCTGCCCGGACTAAGCACCGGGGACTCAGAAGCACCGGTAAGTTGGAGGGGGCATAACACAAGAGGATGCAGGTCCCCTGCATCCTCCTGTGTTATGCCCCCCCGCCTCCAGCTTACCGGTGCTTCTGAGTCCCCAGTGCTTAGTCCGGGCAGCGTGTAGAGCTCTACGCGATTGTATCGTGTAGAGCTCTACACGCAGCCCGGACTAAGCACCGGGGACTCAGATGCACCGGTAAGTTGGGTCGGGGGTTAACACAGGAGGATCCAGGTCCCCTGCATCTGGGTCCCCAGTGCTTAGTCCGGGAAGCGTGTAGAGCTCTACACGATTGTATCGCGTAGAGCTCTACACGCAGCCCGGACTAAGCACCGGGGACTCAGAAGCACCGGTAAGTGGGGGGGGGGGTTAACACAGGAGGATCCAGGTCCTCTGCATCGCTGCGGGGGATCTGGATCTTAGTCTCATAATCAGACCTATTTGAGGTCTGATTATAAGACGACCCTGATTATAAGACGAGGGGTATTTTTCAGAGCATTTGCTCTGGAAAAAACCTCGTCTTATAATCGAGCAAACACGGTAGTTTAAAGATCTGCTGGTGGCCATGTGGACTAAACAACGTTTTTGCATTCTTAGGCCGATACAAAAAGCAAATGACACTGCTTGCCAGCTGCTTGTTTACCGTACACCTTAGTTTGTACCGGTCTATATTCAAACCATGAATTCTACAGGAATGTCACCAAAAACAGTGTGTAAACTGACAAAGTAGTGAGTCTGGGTTTAGTGCTAAATGTTCTTTATCGATATTACCATCCACTAAACATGTGAATTGCATGACATCTCTGTGGCCAATAGTAATGGGACACTCCCGCTGTCATATACAATTTAATGCATGTTAAATTACTGAGAAAGCACTTTAATATGCACATATACATTATGTATTAATTTGTTTAAATCTGTGTGACATCTGGATATGGTAATGTTAAAAAACAATAAAATGTTTTTACCTTAAAATGTATTATTCTTTGGAATAGCTCCCAGTGACATTAAACTGACCCTTAAGAATTAAAAGAGAACTGTCACTGAAATCTGAATAGCTATGAAACATTCTGTGTCTTTTACTTAGTGTTCTGTTTTCTGGTTATATAGATTTAAATGTCCCAACTCTGACCAGAGGCCTAGAATTTCATGCACATTTATTATTATTTCCCATGCCCTTCAGCGATAATCTGGAATTATATTACATTTTTTTTTATAGAATGCTAGCAGATTCTGTAGCACATATGTGACAGCTCCCCTTTGACGCAAGCTGTATGATGAATCAAGTGCCGGGGATGTTCAGACAGGGGTATCAGTTACTAATTTCGGAGGCGATCTTGGTGCTTGCATTCTAGCGTTTCCCTGCCAAACCGGTGTAACGTTAGAACTCTCAAGTCCCTTGATAATGTTGCGTCTTCTTATGTCTGAAGGTCATCATCACTTTGGTGGTGTTGTTAAAACTGATGTATTTTCTTTGTGTATCAACCTGGTTTGCCAAAACAGCTGTGTTTTTTCTTTAAAAGTGAAGTTTTAGCACGGGGCAGACGGATTGACTGTAGATGTTTTGTTAGCTAAAGGTCTCATTCAGCATTCTTAAAATAACCCGCTCTTTAATATTAAAAACTACAGCTGAGATTATATTTCCAATTGTTTGCTGGAATATAATTATATACATTGACTTCATCATAGCCAGTGCCCATGGGAAGATAAGTAACGAGAGACCACATACCCCATTTCATCTTATTCATGTCTAGCCTGTTCCTGTGGGCAGGTATATTTTCTTAGATTTATATAAATGTTTTATTATTGTTTTATTACATTTATTACAATTATATGAACTTTGAAAAAGGGTATTACCGACTTGTTTTGTTAAAGCAAGACCTTTGGATTAGGGATGGAAAGGCACCCTCCAGCTATTATATCCACTTTAATGCATGCGATAGCTGAGTGTCATCTGATATCCCAGCGCATGCACATGCGGAAAGAGATTCAACAGATTCCTGTCTTTACATCCCCCCCCCCCAGCTATTTGAACTGCGGAGATGCCTTCCAAAAAAGTTTCTCTTGCTTAGTAGCGTGCTTGCATGGATTATCAGTGCTAGCCAGCTCCAACACGGGCTCAGGAGAGATTTCAAGGGGGTCTAACATGACCCCCTTTCAACATGTACATGCACAGAAAGCCTAGACATTGATTTTAATGGGAGCGCTTTCCCACCAGTGATTGGCTGCTTCTAATAGCCAAAACTGGTGCAGAGAGCAGACAGGGTGGTATACTCGGTGGTGTCTTTTTCATCTTATAGGTAAATAATGGATAATAAAGTACCGTATTTGCTTGATTATAAGACGACCCCCCAAAACTTGAATATTAATTTAGAAGAAAAAAAAAGGCCTGAATATAAGACTACCCTATAAGAATTTTTTTATCAGTAAATATTATTTCTACAGATCATATGCTTTAAAGTGTAAATTGGCTGGATTATAAGTAAATGGTTATACTGATGAATGTTAAATGTACGTAAATATTAAGAACTTACTTAATACTTTTGCACATATATACTCCATCTGTTAACGGTAACTAATTGATCCCTTCACCTATACCTCATATACGTGTGTTTCTTGTTTTAGGTAAGAAATTACACTGAGTGTGCCTGTGTGCAGAGCCGCCAGGTGATCACTCCTCCAACCGTGGGACAACGCAGCCAACTCAGAGTGGTTATCGTGAAGACATACTTAAACGAAAATGGCTATGCCGTGTCAGGGAAATGCGATCGGACCTGCAACACCCTCATTCCATTCCTCATATTCCTCTTCATTGTCACGTTGATCACAGCCTGTGCACAGCCCTCCGCCATCATAGTGACACTCAGGTGAGGCTTCCCATGAACATTTCATAGCCGGCAGTAAGTAGCAGTGCGAGAAATCAATAGGTGATATTGGCAAGTTATACATGAATTGTATTTCTACATACTTTCAATTGTTTTAATCACAAGAACCCCCCAAAAAGCATTTTCTATTGCCTTCTATTACTGAGCAACAAAGCATTTTATTCATCAGCCGCATGCACTTACCAATTATCCCGCAAGTATATACTTGGGTGGCCTCCTAATTTCACCAAGTTTTATATAAACTTTCGAGGCTCATTTTCCAAGCTGTCTGAACAGTTATGATATAGTAACTAGCAGAATAGGTTAATCGCATAAAATGTCATAATTCTATGTGACAGTTAAATATGTATTTATTTGTGTACAACACAACAACTAGGTAACGGTAACTGTGGCAATGGTATTTTTTACATTATTTCCAGAATATTTTTTATACGAATATATTTCCCTCTCGCTGTCTCCCACGATGGGTGAGACGTGTAAAGATTTTGGAAACGTGCACTAATTCACAAAACGAAAAAGTTTATTGTATCTGAAGACGTTACAGTTGAGAATGCCACGAACCAATACATTTTGCAAGCGGTTTCCATCTTCATTAACAATTTTATGAAGCTACAAAGTGTTACCTAGCATTACATCTGCAAACTGCACATAGACACCTTAAAGAAGAACTCCCATATTTTTTAGGTTAGTTGTGTAGTTGGTTAGTTAACTAGTAATATGTACTTTATAGGTAGTCGCAGCGTGTCTGGGAAACTTACCTGCGATTTTCCATGGGTGCCCTGAATTCCTGCCTAATTCGTTTAAACATGTAATTAAAGTTGGGCCCATTTTTATGGGTCTTATAGATATATGCCGTTGAATATAACGAGATGTAAGAATGCTTCTAAATGAAACAAACTACACAAAACTAAACTAAAATCTACAATTATTATGAATAGTAAGCGAGTCCCTTTGCATTAATGTCTCTGATTATGTGGTAATAATGAAAGCTTTGGGCAAAACTCCTCCTATGCCTTCAAGCCGCTGCATGAGAACCTGTATAATTAATCCAGTCGTTGGCTTAACACAGTTCTTTTCCTGGGCTGCAGTTCTGAATGATGTTTAAATATCAGGTGCAACATCAAATGAAACGGTAACAGCTCTATGTGAAACCGATATATAACTATACAGCCATTCTCTGTGCATAAAGCGTGTTCGGGGAGATGTACAGCTGCTGCCTGACTAACTCTGCTTGTCTCTGCTGAGTGCAAGCAATGTGAAGTGACTCGGCATCTAATGTGAACGGCGATGCAAGCAGACAATCGTACATCTACAATGATGAGCTGATAAGGTCGCACGCATATAGCCCTGATCAGTGGCTGTATGGGGCAGTTCTAGTTATTACTAGTTGTTACCCTGTTATTCTCCCAGGGCACGACTTGCCTCTGTGAAGAATGTATTACCCCTAATCTGGGGTAGGAAAATTGTAGGACTGGATACATCCCAGAAGACCATTGCTCCTAGATTTTTGGATCTGCCCTTTTTAGTTATCAATGTGATTATATCCCTTTCCGGCTCCTTCAAAAATCTGGTTGGTTTCTAGTATTTACATGTATCTTTCGGGGAAATGGAATAAACTAAGGGCTGGTAAAACTTACTGGACTCCAGTTAGCCCTACCCCCCAGGGCAACTCTAAACAGGTGGTGGTGTGCAACACGTGTCATCTTCCCTCTTCTGGATTACTGTACAGCAGTTGCCATAGTGTCTAGACACCCCGTTTACGACCAGTCAGTACCAGAATGAACCAGTCTTATTTAGGTGCATTCTTTAAAGACCGTGAAAGGGTTAAATGAGTAGCTTGAGAGACATAAATACCCGGGGTATTTGATATTTCACGTAATATTTATAGACTTGCTCAGTAGACTTGCTTCCAGGCTCCAGATGATGCCAACGGTAAAAGTCTGCGAGGAGATGACATTAGCGTTCTGCATTAACTGCGTTCTCAGCGGTGTCCTGAGAAGAACTCGTCCACGCATTACACCACGCAAGAGCTCGTCTAGTTTCACCCCGAGGTTCCTTTTAGCACTGAAGTGGTGACTTTAATTTGCTGGCATTGCACCAATTTCTCAAAGCCTGTGGTTATAGATTTATTCCATATGAGAAAATGTTGTTTTTGCTAAATCAAGCAGTTTCTTTCAGAGGAAAGTAATTTTTCAGCATATGAAACGTTCCATCTTGGTCGGATTGCCACATAACTGTGTTGTACATGATGGATGTGGCCTATCTCTCCACAGTAATCAAGCAATCAAGCAATCCCTCATTTCACAGTAATGGCATTGCAGCTGTGCCTCAACTACAGGGGGTCCTAAAACACACAGCTGTGTCCCAAATGTAAAGTTTTCTGCAGTTTTCGGGAGATACCTCCCACCCAGAGTTTCTGAAGTTCAGACTAACTTCACTGGGTAATACCTACACCGTCCTTAGTAGTGCTGAATGCCTAAACCCTTCCCAGAAATAATAATTTATGCAAGTAAAATTTGCCGCCTTTCATAAATTTTTATGGGAACATTTATTATTATCGTGTGACCCAAAAGGAGGCACTGATAGGCTGTTTCAGTGTTTTATGGGATGAAACCTTCAGAGGAAAGAATAAAATTACAAACCTACGTTGGGTTATTTACTTAACATACTTGTTAGAGAGTTCATTGAAGGTTTTCTTTAAGCTGAGGAGCACTTTTGGCCAGGTGATAACCATACTGAATGTTTTCACAGATATTTATGTGCAGTCTTCTCCCTCAGTGTTGAATGGAATTAACATATTAGGGTTAGTGGTGGAACTGTGCAAAGAGGAGTGCAATGGAGGGACATGCTTATGGCCCACTGCCCTCAGATGTTTCTCTACTAACCCCTGATGCCAGTCAATGATGTGACCCCAGCATGGTGGCCCAGTGTGTAGGAGCATCCTTTCCATCTGCTCTGTCATGACTGAAGATCGTCGTACCCATCATAACCAGTATTTGTTCAATACAACACATAATGACATGCTCCTTTCTACAGTAAGGTTTGACAAAGAGCAGAAAGGGAGATTTTTGTAGCGTGTAACCAAAAAGAAGGTGCTAACGGGGCGACCAGGTTCTTGGTGACTTATGGCCATGTAGCAATTCCATCTCCTGCAACCCCCACTGTTTTGACAGTTGTTGGCACAGGGTCCATGTTATCCAGTGTCTGTCTATAGTTCAAAGAACATTTTATACAAGCTGGTCCACAATATTGTACAAAAGAATGATTACAAACTAAGTAACAAAAATGCCCTTATGTGGATTTAAAGGTAAATGCGTGAAGTATATACAGTAGGTAAGGTCATATGAATCATCCCACCGTATGGAGGCTTTGGCTGTGATAATAAACACACGTGTTCTGTATTGCAGGTCAGTGGAGGAAGGAGAGAGGCCGTTTGCCTTGGGCATGCAGTTTGTGTTGCTGCGCACTCTTGGTAAGTATTGTCAGCCACGTATCGACAAATACATGCAAGTCAAGCCATTCTGGAAGTCACCAAATGTCATTTAACTGCACGTGTTCAGAAAATAAGGGGAATGGGGGTTGTATTCAGAAATGTCCTCCTGCCGGTGGATGAGATTGTGGTAATGTGATATAGAACAATATTAACCAAGGTAACGAGACACAGTCACAGACATGGCCTAAGGTTTAGCTGCAGGCGCAGGTCATCATCTGTGTGAATAGAGAGAGCTCAGTATGGATGCCAGTACGGGACCATCTGCTGGATCTTTTATGGAGGCCCCACAGCTGCATTGTGATACCTTGCGTATGGTCGTGACCCATCCAAGTGTCACCTCAACAGCTGAAGCTGGAGAGCTGTCACTTTTCTCTTTTTTCAGTGTGCAGTAACGACTTTGTGCAGGATATGCACCACAGATGTGTATCTTGTGCTTGCCTTAAATCTGTTGACATACAGAGCTGTGCCAAAGTTTTAGACCGGTGGGAAAAAATGCTGTAAAGTAAAAATGCTTCCAAAAATAGACATCTTAACAGATTTTTTATCACTTAACAAAACCGACTAAAAATCCCTATCATCCCATTTTAGTTGGAAGATTTAAATTTCCCAAACCAAGACACTCTCGCTCTAAATGGAAGGTGCTGGTCAACCTACTCTGCTGATTTTAACCCTTTTGTAACTAAATACAGCATTAGAAACACCATTCCTAGTAGTATTGAATGCCCAAATCCTTCCCAAACACAATTCTTTAATGACGTAAAAACCGACTCATTCTTATTTTGCTGGGAACGTGACATTAGAGGGCAATTGATTTTTTGTCTCCAGACGAAACAGTGAAGATGGTAGATCTACTCTCGCCTACACTGTACAATTCACACAGGGCCGGCCTTAGGGGTGTGCGACCTGTGCGACCACACAGGGCATCGTTCTTTTTTTGTTTTTGTTTTAACTTTATTTAACATCATTCATGTTAAATAAAGTTTTTAAAAAAACCGATGCTTTAATCTAAGTCCCGGGCAGGGGCGCCGAGCGGTTGCTCGTGAAGTTCTCAGCAACCGCTCGGCGCCCCTTACTCTCTGTGACTCCGACGCGGTGCCGGCATCTCATGTTGAGCGCCGGACTATTCCGACGCTCAACATGAAATGCCGGCACCGCGGCAGAGCGAGAAGACAGATGCCTCCCGCTCTCACCGCAGGACTCCGGCAACAAGGTAAGTGGGGGGGGTAGTTTGAAGGGGCAGAGGGGGAGGTAGTTTGAAAGGGCGAGGGGGGTAGTTTGAAGGGGCAGGGGGGGTAGTTTGAAGGGGCAGAGGGGAGGGGTAGTTTGAGGGGGGGTAGTTTGAAGGAGCAGAGAGGGGGGGTAGTGAGGGGGGGAGGCGCCAGAGGAGTAGTCCGCACAGGGCGCCACAACGCCTAAGGCCGGCTCTGAATTCACACATCAGCTGACAGCCTGCTACATGAAAGCATTATAACCTGATGGTTACATCTGGCAACGTGATCTTCCATATCTTTTAGGGCTTCCCTTTTATGTTGTCTGAGGAGGGTGTCACAAACGCTTTCTGTGATTTAAACATGAATTGTTATACTTTTCCCAGACAAATAGCAGATCCCGCAAAGCATAGTCTCTTTGATTTCTTCTTGCCATCTTCCATCACCTTATATTTCATGTGTTTCATTATATTTCTGTACTTTTTTGCTTTTGACTATAATCAGGCCATTTTTTGTGTATTCTTGTGAAGTATAGACAAAAACTGAAGCAACTTGAAAGTAAGACATTATAAAATAGCATGTTGAAGCATTATATTGCTGTCATTATGGGAATTAGGGGGTTAATTAACCACGCTGTGAGTTGTAGGTAGGTTTAGGTGTCATCTTGTCACCAGTTTACTTACCCATTATAAAGGGCCATCCCAGCATGTTACCTCTGTTTAAATGGTTAAATTGGTTCTATCAGTAACTTTTCTGCCCCTCATAATGTATAGTTAAGTAATTGGGGTAAAATGCACAGTGAACACTGATTGTACTGGGAGAAATTATGGGTGTTATATATTTACCCAGTATTTAATGTGACCAGGGGCCGACATACAGGAGTGCACTGGGTAGAGCAACAATGGCAGAGCATCTTGAAAGATAATGTGATCCCACGTAGAAGATGTATGTGCCGGAATGGATGGGGCAATATGGGCTGCCATAACAACGCCAAAGAAAGCACGACCAAAAATCACATAGTTTCCATGTACTGGCCACTAGGTGGCGCAATAGCACTGTGATTTAACTTTTTCCTCGTACGCTTGTACATCTTTATTTTATTTATACCGAATTAACGTATATTGTCAAATTCTATATGTTCCAGTGCATATGTCTAAACAGAGCATGTAACTGATTTACAACACATTTCACTGACATAAAGTTTCAGTGTATTTAAACAAGCAGGAATAATGAGCAGACTAGTTGAGCCAAATGGTTCTTATCTAAGGGACATTCTATGTTTCTGTTACTCTTCTGTCTAAATAAACCTTTCAGGTACAGATAGTTACATAGTTACATAGTTACATAGTTACATAGGCTGAAAAAAGACATGCGTCCATCAAGTTCAGCCTTTCCTATATCTGTTAATTTGTTGCTGTTGATCCAAAAGAAGGCAAAAAAACCCCGGCTTCGCTCTTTCCAATTTTGCACTAACCAGGGAAAAAAATTCCTTCTTGACCCCAAAATGGCAGTCAGATTTCTCCTTGGATCAATAAGCTGTTTCCCCATAATTAAAGATTATATCCCCGAATATTATTTTTTTCCAGGTATCCATCCAGTCGCAGTTTAAACGTCTGTACAGACTCTGATAAAACTACCTCTGCAGGCAGAGAATTCCACATCCTTATTGTTCTTACTGTAAAAAACCCTTTCCTCTGCTTTAGTCTAAATCTCCTTTCTTCCAGTCTAAATGCATGACCACGTGTCCTATGCATAGTCCTGTTTATGAACAGATTTCCACACAATGGTTTGTATTGGCCCCGAATATATTTATATAACGTTATCATATCCCCTCTGAGGCGACGTTTCTCTAAACTAAACAGATTTAAATTTGTTAACCTTTCTTCATAACTATAGTGCTCCATTCCTTTTATTAATTTTGTAGCCCGCCTCTGCACCCTTTCTAGTGCTATGATATCCTTCTTTAGAAAAGGTGCCCAAAATTGCACAGCATATTCAAGGTGCGGCCTTACCATTGATTTATACAGAGGCAAAATTATATCTTTATTACGCGACTTGATGCCCCTTTTTATACACGACAATACCTTACTGGCCTTAGCAACCGCAGACTGACACTGCATATTGTTGCCTAGTTTGTTGTCTATAACAATTCCCAAATCCTTCTCATTTGCCATTACCCCTAATTCACTACCGTTTAGGGTGTAGGTTGCTTGTGCATTCGCTACCCCGAAGTGCATAACTTTACATTTATCTACATTGAATTTCATCTGCCATTTGAGTGCCCAGTCCCCCAGTCTATCTAGATCCCTCTGCAGCACAGTAATATCCTGCTCGCCCTGTATAACTTTACCTAGTTTTGTGTCATCTGCAAACACAGAAACATGACTTTCAACGCCTATTGCCAGGTCATTTATAAATATGTTGAATAAAATTGGTCCCAGAACAGAACCCTGAGGGACACCACTTACCACTTGACCAGCTTGACAATTTACCATTTATAACAACTCTCTGTTCTCTACCTCTAAGCCAATGTTCTACCCAAGAATAAGAATTTGCATCTAGGCCAATTTCTTTCAGTTTGAATACTAACCTATTGTGTGGAACCGTGTCAAACGCCTTGGCAAAATCCAAGTAGATTACATCCACTGCAACACCCTGATCGACACTTCTACTTACTTCTTCGTAGAATGCAATTAAATTAGTTTGACAGATCTCAGTGGACTTTTTATTGTTTTAAGTTGGTGCCCGAACAAAGCAAATGAGGGTAATAATACTATACCCCAGCTTGGAGTAGGTCCTGCAAAGTTGATTGCCCCATGCGATATCTGTGTTTATGTTGTCTTTCAGGTTTATAGGTATTACTTGGAATATCGTGAAATTGATGAACTGTTGTCCTTCTAACTGATTCTGTATTCACTTTTTGTTGATGTCAGGGAAGACTCACTGCTGTTTTTATGACACATAGGAAAATGTTTCTAAAATGTATATCCTTTTTATTTTTGCAGCTTACATTCCTACTCCGATCTACTTCGGGGCTGTTATTGACACCACTTGCATGCTTTGGCAGCAGGATTGTGGCGTTCAAGGTTCTTGCTGGGAATACAACGTGACATCATTTCGATTTGTTTATTTTGGACTGGCAGCTGGCCTTAAATTCTTAGGATTCATTTTTATATTTTTGGCTTGGTATTCCATTAAACACAAAGAGGATCCGTTACAAAGAAGGCGGTGGAGAGCCTCCCCAATAAGCACAGTCAGCGAGATGGTGGGGAATGCAGGAGCCGAGCCGAATTATGCTCGAACTAGATCCTGCCCCGCGTTCGGTGCCCGAGAAGAGCACAATGAAGATGCTGACAATGACCGAGGCATCCAGCATGAAGCACAAACTTATCCTGGACCCTTCTTAGAAGCAATAAACACATCATTTGAAAATTCTCAAGAAGAAACCCCAGCTGACACATAAATACAGTGACATGTAAGGTTGGATATAGCGCCTTGTGCAACACGTGCCTTTTTTTAACAAACTAAACACAAACAAAACATGAGGACGTGTTTAAATCGTAGCTACAGGGTGATTGGGGCTGGTTTCCTCAAACAGTTATTCTAATGTTCTCCACAACTGGAGATTTTTTTTTTGTTTCTAATGGCGTCTCCAACCGGTATCTCTTTATCTAAAATTGGCTACGGCTTCAAGTAAAGCACAGCCAGCACTAAGTGGATCGATGTCTTCAGTCACTGTGTCTTGCTCAGGGGTAGACAGCTAGAGATGTACAACTTGTAGGTCTCTAGATGTTCTTCTAATCCCATGGTTGGTCCACAACATGTAGTTCTCCAGCTGTTATCAAACTTCTCTCGTGTTTAGTTTGCAACCTGGTGCTCGACAGCTGATGGGCAATATACAACCGGTACCGGGCAGCTCTTGTTGAATTATATGTCGTGGACGGGCCCCAATGTGTGTCCCACCAGCTGTTGATTCACAAATCCCATTGGCTCATCTCTCCAGTGTTAAACTACAACTCCCATGATCTTTTGCTTGCTGAAGAGCTACATTTTGTCTACCATTGATTTTTGCGAGAGGGTACTATTGATTTATTTGGTTTATTTATCTCATTTTAGGCAGACTATTTTAAAACATAAACTTTACTGTGAGGTATGCTATAAAGCACAACTCAATTAGCCTAAACTATGCAACTTAAAGGGTAAAGCTGCATTTTAAGCACGTAAGAAAAATTAGCGTAGGATAATAATCTATTTTAAGAACAAACAATGTGTTAAAGCCATAGCAACGCTGTGTGTCAGTGTACGGTTTTGATAAGTCCATTGACAGCCACACAAGAGTGTGAATACAAATCAAGCAGCGTTTGGGATGATGTAGCACTTTGTATTTTGTTTAACTGTGACATTCATCTTCATTTGGCTGAAAACGGCAAGTTGTCAAACAGCAAGGCACTTAGGGCTGTTTACCACCTACCCCTGGCCTACAACCTAATATTTATTGATTTATATAGCACCACCATATTCCATGGCACTGTACAATGGGTAAACAGGACATAACAATAATGCATCACACTGAGATAGATTTAAGGGGACTACTGCTCCAGGCCTTATCCAGGTCAGCGCCCCCCATCATACTATTCCGAGGGGGTCTTCCCTCTACTCTTGGTTTCTTTGTCGATTGGAGCGCCAGGATATGATCTCTTATCCCAGTTCTTCATCTTCGGACACATCGTAAAGATAATATGTATAAGTGTGGTATGAATGGACTTGTTCTCGAGTTCAATAATTTAGTGTTTGTAAG
This sequence comes from Spea bombifrons, assembly GCF_027358695.1. Classification (NCBI taxonomy): domain Eukaryota; kingdom Metazoa; phylum Chordata; class Amphibia; order Anura; family Pelobatidae; genus Spea; species Spea bombifrons. Next base: position 88,570,742 of record NC_071091.1, on the reverse strand, counting down.
CCGTTAGTAAGTATTAGTAGCCTTAGACTAATAGGGATTTGCAGGAATGGCCACTTTTAAACATTTTAACCCTAAAAGAGTTTCCCTTTGATTTTGTTTTGTAAAGGAATCTGGAAATGCTGTTTCTCTTACCTCTTACCCATCGTTGTCTCCTGCAGTGATGGGCAAAACGTACTTTTATACACAGATTTTTTTAAATTGCAGAAAACAGGTTTTATGCAAGAATTTTTTGAAGGGAGCAGGAGGGTTTTTAAAAAAATCAAAACCGTCTCCATTCATCCATTCCGTTTTGTTCTGCGCTGTTACCTGACAAAGTGCTGCCGGTGTACAGTTCAGGTTGGTGAATGAGCCACAAGGTAAAAAGATGGCGCTGCCTTTATTGTTTCCTCATCACCTCATTATCATTAGTATTATATTATATTGAGACTTCTGGGGGGGTTTCGGTAAATCAGTGTATCCCGTTAAATGCTGAACATACTTTACTTCTGATATTAGATTATATGGGGTGATTTTATTACAGGATTACCAGTACATATTCTAATAAAGGGGCCTATAGGCTTCCATATAGTTCTTATTTCTAAAATCATTTGGTTCTGTGATTATGTGATGGTTGCAGGGTAATAATTTAAAATGTACACACATTTCTGAATCTTAGAAATAAAAGGGTCATTTATAGCCAAATCTTCATGACTCCTGCAAATTCACACTTTAGTAAATAAACCCTGAAGGGTGTAACCAAGAACACCCGCTTTAGTGAATAAACTCTGGAGGGTGTAACCCGCTCTAGGGAATAAACTTTATACTTGGAAAGATGTATGTGAGAGCACCCACTTTTGTGAATAAACTCTATGCTGGGAGGGTGTAATAGAACACCCACTTTAATGAATTAACTGTATGCTGGGAGGGTATAACTGAGAACACCCGCTCTAGTGATTTAACTGTATGCTGGGAGGGTATAACGGAGAACACCCGCTCTAGTGAATTAACTGTATGCTGGGAGGGTATAACGGAGAACACCCGCTCTAGTGAATTAACTCTATGCTGGCAGGGTGTAACTGAGAACACCCGCTCTAGTGAACTAACTCTATGCTGGGAGGGTGTAACTGAGAACACCCGCTCTAGTGAATTAACTCTATGCTGGGAGGGTGTAACTGAGAACACCCGCTGTAATGAATTAACTGTATGCTGGCAGGGTGTAACTGAGAACACTTGTGTTTTTTAAATCTAAGGCGCACCCCAAGGCCATTGTCATTTTGTATACCTTATATTTTTCTTTTACATTTTTTTGCAGATACACCATCTCATGTTTTTAGAATATTTACTGGGACGTAGTGCCACGTTTGTATGTTAAGACAAGAAATTGACCATCCACTCATCTCTAATTATAGACTGTACTCTATTGATATAATGCAAGGCAGGTTGAGGTTGTGCAGATAAAGGAGAAATGAATGCATTAGTAAGAATGTTATTCAAATTATGGCTCATCACATCCGCATTCGGCATGACTACTTGCATGAAATTAAATGTATTGTGCTCATTTTATTAGGAATAAGTGATTATAGCAGTTAAAAGTATAGAGTTAAAAGTAATGATATAAAATAGTTGGTTCCTACTGAACAACCCCTCATAGTGTTTCATGTGCTCCAGTGTTAAGAGACATAGAGATTACTTTATATTTTATATATGGAATTGCATTTAATCCGAGGAATATGAAAGCATCTCTGTAATTACATAAACAATTACGTTACAATAAATGCTAAGAAAAAAGACAGTTCTTTTTCTACTTCAATATATGTACAGAGAAAAATTCTGCATTGGTGATATAAGAACCAAAAATCCTAAAAAATGTTTTACTGACGGGGTTGCATTTCTGCAGAGCTATTTATGACTGCCACAAATGGGTTAATCTTGGGCACGTTCACTGGAATTAACTTGTTTATGGCCAGGCAGAAGTATATGAAAGTCCGGGACTGTTAGGTGCTTTTGATGGTTAGTATAATAACTACTGTAGTGATGGATAACAAAGGGCATTGTTATAATACATACCTCTGTAATAATGCACTAATAGTACTGTACAATCTAATCAGCATGGATGCAACTCTTGATAATCATAATTATAATACATGTACTTAGCTAATAAACGTTAAAAATGGTTACTTAAAGTCTGCTGATGGTTGTAGAGTAACAAGCCAACGATTTGTACAAGCATTGAGCAATTCTTAGTAGACTGCTGTAAATGTTGTAGTATATGTGTGCCTGTATGGCTGAGTGTATGTGTGTGTGTGTGTGTGTGTGCGCAAACATAGTGCACAGGGACCGAGGCACTGAAAGCTGATAAATGATATTGTGTGTAGGTCTGGTGCTAGTAGTCATCAACATCATTGGTGGTTTCATCAGAAGAGCAGAAAGACAGCAAGGGGCATGAACCAAGAGCTCCTCGTTGGTACAACACTTCTTCCTTGTTTACGTGGATTTGGTGTTGTGATCAGTTAGTGTCATTGTTGCATAACAATATTTTAATGGAAGGAACATAGAAAAGAGATTGCCTGCTCCTGAAAGAGACTCCAGCAAGTGGAGGTGCAGGTCAGCAGAATGGCAAGGGTACTTGCAACTGGCATCGCTGACGTTACGCTGCTGATGAATCACCCGATTGGGCTCCGATGCTGCACATTATGGTGTCTTAGTGCAATGTGTTTTATTTGTAGCGCAATAATGTTTTTGCTTAATATAGGTTTGTTTTTATTCAATATTTATTTCTCTGATGGCCTTGAGAGAGATTTGTAAAAGGTCGCTGCATCAGTTTGTTCTATCTTTATGGAAATGTTTGTTTACAAAACTTGGAATACTTGATACATAAGAATAAAAGAGTAAATGTATACCCTCTGTGTTTCAGTGCTTCTTGAAAACATTTATTCTTAAAGCTGATTGTTGCTTATGACAAGATTAAAACGGAAACAAAAGGCTATTTAAAAGATCAGTCGTGTTTTTATATATATATATATATATATATATATATATATATATATATATATTTGCATAAAATTAAAGTCTCTGCAAAGATGAAACCCAGTCTGCCCAACTGCTACGGGAAAGTGCTTGAGCACATGAACATGCACAGTAGTGCTGCTTGCCAGTCACAATCAGCTGCTTGGAAAGCAAACAAGCAATGGAAAGGTAGAGATCAGTGAAGCATAAACGCTCCTTTAAGTGTCCGCATGTTAAAACATTTACATTAATTACATATAGGGTTAGTAAAAGTGAAGTCCCTTCAGTGTTTGCACTTATTTTGTGAAGAAGGAAAATTAATCTAGATGTTAGACATTGTTAATTAAGCTCACCAGCAAGATCGTGCCTACATTTGTCACCGTATAGTTTGCCCCTTGCAGCTGCTACACTTAATGGACCACATTCAAACCTGACAGGTCGTGTTGGCTTTTTAACTAGGAGTATATTTAAGTCCTAGTTTAGTTGATGTTGCTTGAAGAATATATTTGATAACTGGATCAGAACCAATAGAGACTTATAAATAAGTGATGAAGCAGTCATTGCGTATGTCTATATGGTACCAACCTTCCTCTACGCAGTCCAGATTTTGTCCAATGATTAATTTAGCAATAACTTTTGTACTCAGAAGGCTGGCTTTGGATTCCAGGCATTGAAGAGATGATGGCTATAGTGTGATTGTTCAATATCTTAGCAGGTACTCGAAACTGTGACGTTCGTCATACCACACACAGATCATTACATAGATAGCACTAGCTCCATAACTGGCCTACGTGGTGCTTTCTGGAGACACGGGTACAGGTAGGCCAGAGTAACACACGACGTGTACTTGCATTCAGTCCCATTCTCACGCGTATATTTCCCACCTAGGTCTTGCTGCCTACAGAGAATTATTGATTGACTTTTTAAACAAATTCTAAGGGCATGGGATGAGGGTGCTATGGGTTTTAGTGCTAGTATATATGTGGGCTTCAGTTATTCAATTAAATCTATGTATAGCATCAACAGACTTAACCCATTAGAAAGTACAAGAGAAAAGTGAGCTTATTCTAAGCTTAAAAAATGAAAAGTCATGTGTCCCATAGTGAGTGGGATGGGGAGTGTAAAAGGAATTTTAAATTACATAGATATACGTCCTTTAGATTGTAAGCTCTTGACCAAGGCCCACAAAAGCCCCCCAATGCTGACTGGAACTTTGAATAAAAGTACCATAAGGCTAGATGGCAAGCTTACGGGCAGGGTTCGCAACTTGGTATGCGTCTGTATGTATTAATGTTGATTTGTTATGTGTGTTAACTGCCCAACTTAAATTGTACAGTGCTGTGGCATTTGTTGGCGCTTAATAAAGATAATAATAATTTGGTGATTGGATGCATCAAACACTGGGATACAAGAAGCAAGTGTTGAAGTGTTTAAATCTGTATTATACGGTAATTCTTTGCGGAGATGTACAAGAATCTAATGAAGAACACTTTCAATAAAGCCACCATTTGATGCAATGATTTTTAAGCATTTTAGCATGGAATATCTGTTTATATCATTTAAGGGTTAACGGTGAGCAAGAAAGATTTTGTGATTGAAATTCAAGTTTGTAAAATTAAAGCACATTTTATTTGAAGAAATGTTGCTTCATGACTTTCCTGAAGTCAAGAGTTGTTCTATAAAAGTATACAGAATACTATACATGATTTAAAAAAAAAAAACACAAACCTATTAACTCTTAATTCTATTTACAAAAAAAAGCATAATTCGTAACCATAAATAAGTCTGTTCAGTCATCTTGCACTTGACAGGTACAGCAACAGGTAATCTGATTTAACATATGTACATAAACCATGAGAGGGCCGCTTTGCAGTTTAATGTTAACCCTACACCATGCCAGACATGCATTACCTGGATTTGCATCTGGCAGCTGAAGGGTTAAATCCAAGTTTAACCCTTCCAGTACCAGAATGCATTGCAAATGACAAGAACAAAAAGTTTTCCCATGGGCTGATGGAATTAATTTTGAGGTAATGTATAATATACATTTTTAATTTATGGAAATAAACTGTTAAGGTATTTATTTAAAAAAAAAATTACAGGGAATTTAAAAGGTCTTTTTGCTTTTTTGAAAAAAAATGTGGCATGACGTAGTCCAGTGTTCTAGCAAAATAGAAGTGCTAGCTATAGGTTTTTTTTTGTTTTGTTTTTTCAAGCATTGTGTCCATAAGTTGACAAACCTGTCTGTAGTACCTTGGGGGAAAAAAAACTACTTTTATGCAGTCAGGGAAGAGGCTTGGGTTAGTTATTAACGGTTATAATAATAATAATAAAAGGGCCCTGGATCCAGCATTAGATATAGCATGGCTATCAATCTGACTACCTGTGTGTATATATAGATGCAGTTGATCCATACACTATTGCTTAGGTTATGAGACCAGAACAGCTATTTTGTAGCCAGGGTGGATAGAATAATAACAGGCACATCCAAACTGATTGATTTCAATAACACATAAGTCACAAAATATTTTTCCCAAGCAGGAACATATGTTACATGTGACATTATACTGCGTTAAGACTCCTCAATGTAATATTTGAATGTATTTATAATAAACAAGACTCCATTTAGCGCATGTGCCCTGGCCACAAAGAGGTAATACTGCATTACAGCTTCCTGTACTGCATGCTAAATCCTTCCATATTTTGGAATGAAGTAGCACCATTAATTGTGAGCAGCATGAAGAATCCTTTTTTGCTTTCATTTAGCACAAAATATGCAGATGAACTGAGATGTAAACCTCTAAGGCACACTATGAATGATCATTTTCGCCATTATAATCAACCTTACACCAAAACTCTAAACTAAAAGGGGTAAATATGGTGATAGAATTAAAAAGTTTTAAAAGTGCATGAAAACTTAACTTAATTGTGACATTAAGAAAATTCCAGTGGTTAGGAAATATAAATCATTCAAAATTGTGGGAACCCTCACCAAATATACAATCTTGCCCTATGAACCAACTGGTGAAAATGTGATTTTTTTTCCTTGCAATGTGCTGTGAGGTTGTTGACACTAAAAGTAGGGACTATTTTTGAGATCTTTTTTCCCCGCATGGTATCTGATCGATTACAAAGTAAACTGCTAAATGCACTTCGGAATGTCAAGTGCCATGGTACTAGGTTAACAGGTTTCAGTTAAAATACATTTTAACCAGAATAGAGAGGGAATGATGCGCTGCCTTCAGAATCCATGCTTTTGTCGATCTCTCCTGAAAAGTCTTGTGCAGATGTGATCTTCAAAGTTCTAAGATCCCCAGACTTGGACGGCTGCTTTACAGAGGAAATGGTTTTTGTCTCCTGACCAGCAGACATTAAGTCAATTGGAAGGTATGCCTGATCTTCAAAGATATCTTCACTCCCATGGCTGCTACCTTGGTCTGTTTCCTTTGAAACAGGACTGATGGCCTTATACGCTAAACCATTGTTGGATTCCAGCTCTGTTAGTCCATTCCCGCTGAACTCAATATCATGAATACCTATTGGCTTTGTCCATCTATCTGCGTTCCTCAAATGTTCCTGGTTCATTTTTTGTTTTTCAGGGATATCATTAATTGTTTCAAAATGTCCAAAGTGGGTTTTAATTGTAGGTTCTTTTTCTTCTTCGAATGCACCACTGAATTCTTCCTCGGACTCAGCGGAGGACATATCTATCAATGTTGTTGGTTCTTTTGATGAGACCCCAGATGTTTCAGCAACCACAGTCTTATTTGTTTTAATTGGTTTAGTGTTACCATTGAGCAGTGCAAAAACTCTATCTACATCCTTCAAGTAATTAGCCCAGTCCTCCAGACTAAGTGTATAATTGTTCCTGTATCCATATAAACTTTCACTGACGTTGTACAAGTCTTCCAGTCCTTTCCAGTCAACATCCTCTGTGAAATTTGGCAAGTTAACCTTCCCATCCTTCCCATAGTTGTCCTCTGGAATAAAAAAGAAAATACATTTATATATAGAGAGAGAGAGAGAGATTCAAATAAAAAATAAAAATCTTTGGTTCTAAAAACAAAAACAAAGGGACAAAAGGAATTAAGAAAATTAATCACCCAGGATAGAAAAAAAAGAAAATCTTTGAAAGAGAATCATCAGATGACCTTCCCAGGGACCCGTTCACCTAGCGAGCAGAGGCAACCACACTGAGCAAAGAAGTTTTCAGTGTCAAAAGAAATAGATCTTTATAGCAAAAGTAAAGAGAGGCATTTCAGCAGATCCTCTTAACGCTGCATTCTGCATTGCAAGCTACGTTTATGATAAACATTAATAACATTGTCAATAAAACTTGGCTGAAAATGTTAATTTGTATAGTTTTTCACACACGCAAAAAAAAAAAAAAACCCACAAAATGAAAAAACCGCCATTGTTAACATTCATATCAATTGCAGTTGTAACAATTGTAACAAAAAGTTCCAATTATGCCCCTCAAATTAAAGTGGCATTATATAAGAGCGTGGAAAAGGTGCTGTTCCACTTACATTACATTTCTGAAAGTGGACACAGCCACCTTTGCTAAAGACATTCATACAACAGCACTGACTCTCTCCAACTACAGGACAATTACATTATAGAACACGACAGAAAAGCATAAAAACAGTAGATAGCATTCAGCATCCCACAATGCACCGGGAATGTGCCAGATGCACAGCAGCACGCCATTGCAGAAATTTGCTTTCCCTGTGCCCTGCATGACATGTCCACTAGAAACATTTTTATTGTATGTAATAGCCCTTTCTTTGATAATGTCAGTAGAGTAGGGCTCAAGTCCCTCAGAATCGAGGCAAACACGGGTGTACGGCTGTGCAGATACCCGGCACGCCTGATGGAAAGCATTCAGAGAATGAACTCATGATGCTGCTGGTGGATGAATTAAAGAGCAGCATTGCTCATAAAAAATGCTTTCTTCTGTTACACAAGGGGAGGTGTTTGATTATTACTGCCATTTATGTAGCCATGTCATGAAATGTCCTGGCAATTTGCTAGCCCTAGTTTTCTCCTATATGCAATTGTTCCTACCAGCCAGTCTGGCATCTTACGCAGTGAGACCAAAGAACAATGCATGTCAAAGTACTTTGTAACGGGCATTCTTTAAACCAGCCACTTAACAACTAAAGGACAAGCTGCACCTCAAGGACCGAGCTGCACCCCTCCCGCCATGCACGGACTTTTTGCCCCAGTGTTAGATGCTCCAAGTAGCCAATTGGTGGCATGAAAGCTCTCCCTCAGGAACTCTTGTGCATGCCAGTGCTGGCTGGCAGTGAGAACGGGCCTAAGATATCGCCCTAGGTGCTGGGGGCCAGGGGTGGACTATGCGGAATCCATGCATGCATTTCTAAAAGGGAGAAAAGAGTTATTTAAAGGGGCACTCGGCTACCATGTGCATTAAAGTGCATACGATGGCTGACGCATCCCTTTAAGTGAGCCCAATGTTTATATTTCCAAGCAGATTGTTTGCAAAAAGCCATCTTTTTTCTTTTTTATTCTTATCTACTGCCTGGAGCTGCTAGTTCATATTTACTATGAAATCATATCTGAACAGAAAGAGAGGCTCTCCTGGGTGTGTGAGCTTCGTGCGTTTCTGCAGCTGTCACTATTGGCAACGATGAGAGTTGTTCTGGAGTGTGAGTAAGAGGAGGAATGCTAGCGATGGAGGGTGAAGCGTGGGCACAGCTCAACCATTAGCAGGAATCAATCCGTGGCAGAAGAACAACAGAGTCATTACCGGTTTCCAGGCAGATGGCGAGGGATTTTTGTTACTCAGCAAAGATCAAACGTCAGATCGACAGCTTCTCCAGCGGGCAAATATTTGCAGTAGCTGTAGCTTTGCCATTTATCAGAAGCCAAATTCCTGGTTTCCTCCGTTTACTACAAATATTTTTTTTTTTTAATGAAACACTTTAAAGTCACGCAGGAGTGCACACGGGAACGCAGACACAACAAGGAAGAAGAGCGTTGGAGCAACGCAGGCCATATAGAAGTGCTAAGGATGGACAGGGAACAATGACGTATATATATGGCATGGAACAGATTAAGTTGTGGTGCCGGTTAATAGGTAAACTAGCACTTTAAAGCCATGCTTTCCTAAATTACGTTAGCGTTTATGCATATTCCCAGGGGATATACGAAGACGGGGGTAACTCGCGGCAACTCGCAGGTAGCAAATGGGAGCGATCGTCCAGCAAATTGTTGTAAGCTCAGTCCTTTGCAGAAATGCCAATGCAGGGTCTAACCTAACGAACGGCCCCAGAGGGTCACCCCTGAGAGACGGGCCTGATTGCCCTTTCAAAATGGCGAGCTAGAAATTTTGCTAATCGGAATGTTTAGCTAATCTGAATCCATTCTTAATGCCCTAATTCTTTGGGGCCTATTCACCAAAGGGAGAGATGTGGATTTAACTTCATCACTTCACTATTCATTAAGAAGGGCCAATACTGGCTAACTTCTCCTGCATGAGGGGCAGAGCTGGCCCTGTGTCATGCATACTTCAATGTGTGAGGTCATTTGGAAGAAATCATAATGATTTAACTTGCATTATACATTGCTAACCAAGCTCTTCCTGCAGCAGCAGCTTATTGGGGGACGGGCATTCAAGGAGCTGAAACTATTCTGCAAACGCTCCCCTTAGTGAATAATACCTATTGATCTGCTCTTGCAGTGCTTAACCCCGTGTTGGTGTGTTTTGTAGAAGGCAAGTGACTGCTCCGTGCATTTTTTGCAGCCGTAAAGAGATATTCTGCCTCTTCCTAAATTGAGAATGTCTGGTAACATAATGCAGAACGATTTATACAAAGCAGCACATACTTTTATACTTGCTTTCCATTACAGGGGTACATTTTGGTGAGTTCCAAATTATGGCACATTTGTTTAAAGCTTTTTGGCATAAAGTATGGATACCTCAATTATAAAATAATTCCACTGCAAAGTTACAACGGGGTAGTAAAAAATATAAACACATAAGTTACGAATGAAGCTACTGATATCGGTCATTTGATACAACAAAGATTTTACATACGACGGAGCAGGAGAATCAAAATCTTGGATTACTTTAACAATGTACTACCTTTGTTCCTTTATATAGAACCAACGGATTCTGCTGTGTTGTCCGATGGAAACAGTATAGAATTGTGACACATTATGCTGAATAAATACATATGACGTGGTGGGCCCTGCTCACTAGAGCTTACAATCTAACAGAAAAGAGGAACTTTAGATGTGAAAGGTATATAACAATATAAGTAGTGAGGATCAGATCAGAATGTATTTCAAGCTCCAGGTAACCCACGTACTGCTATATTCTACAAGTCTGATACCTTGTAAGCCGTCACTAACTCATGATACTCAACATCAGTCAAATATAAATGACCTTCTCGTGAAATGTAAATGTTTTACTGAAATAAAGTCATAATGTAATGGCTGACTCTACAAAGCCCACCTTCTGATTTAATGTAATATGCTATTCCTAGATCACGTACCACAGAGGTCTGTTCTTTACATGTTAGATACCACAGTTCTGGGACTCATGGAAAACACCTTATTTATTTTGTGCCAGAAGTGCCAAAAGGCTGGTGTATAATTTTATTGTGTCACAGAGTTATATATAATGCAGGGTTTGACCTGAACTATGTACAGTTTACATGGATACCCGAGTGTTTGCAATATAAAACTTTAAAAGGTTTAGGTGAGAAGAATCTATTAATCGTGGTTTTTACCTATAATATATTTATGGGAAAGGAAAACGTATACCCTTCATCTTTCTGAGTGGCATTTAAATCCCACTGCAAGCATGTATTAGTCATTAATCAATGGGGTGTAGGAATCCCAAATTCAGCAATGGGGGTTATTATCTGCCCTGATTACATTACACATTTGCTGACTGTCACATTACTATGGAAAGATTGTCTACCTTAGTCCTTGTGCTAGGGACACCCATGTTTACCGGTTGCATGAAAAACAGATACAATTATGAGGATGTAACATAGCAGGGTGTTCAATGATAACGTTCTAGCCTTACTCAGTACCGTTGCCAACACCTTTGGGGTCTATTGGCTGATCTTCAAGCTTGGCGGAGGATCCGTCTCTTCTTATAAGTGCAAAGGGTGGGAAAGGACTCATGTGAAAAGAACATGGGACTTGGCAGGGTGTGAGGCAGCATGTCTCCCCAAGGAGTATGGCTAAACTGTCCTTTCAAAACCCAGTTAAAGTAGCCAGAGATAGCTCAGGGGTTTCTTGGGTCATCCTGGTCTTAGTGAAGGATGGATACATAATTTTAGGGAAGATAAGAACCAATTGTCTCATCTCCTTTGCCCATTTTTTTTCCCTCCTGTAAAAACCTCAAACCTTATTTGTCCTCTGTGCTTTATATGAAAAAGACATGCCTAGCCCAAGCATGTTCAAAGTCCTTCACTGTGTTAACCTCTATCACCTCTATTCACATTCACATTAAAACTGGTTTTAGAAAATGGCTTCTTATCCAAACATTTATTTTCTTTTGAACTATTATACTTCCCTTTATGTATTTAAATGTTTCTATCATAACTTTCTATTTCTGTGGGCCAAGCTACACATCTTTTTCACTTTCTTGCAAACCATTCATGCCTTTTTCAGCAACACTTCTGCATTCAACATAACCCCAAAAAAAGCTAACAGCTAATATCAGTAATATCATTTAAATAATTTAAATACAAAGTAAGGTAGGTACATCTGTAATGATATGTATAGTGAAGATGAAAAATGAAAGTATGCACAAATGCAAAGACACATGAAGCACTTCAAGTGACACCATGCCTAGTTCTTACGAAATGGATCCTACATGGATTATGGCGAGCATGGGGTGCCATGTGCTATGTGGATTCTTGAGTGCTAAATTAACAAAGAGTGCTAAATTAGATGCAAGATGGCAGGTCTGAAACCTCTAACCAAATGAAGAGAAGACCATGGTTAGAATCTACATGCACCAAAAGCTATGCGGTGTGCCACATGACGGGATGCAAACATTAGTTGGAATGGGCTGGATCATGCAATTATTTGGAAAGAAGCTGCTGAGAAGAATAAATAAAAAAGGACGAATACCTGTGCGGATCATAGCTTCCTTCATCTTTACTTCCTGATGTAGGAAAATACAAGAGTAATGTTTTATTAAGTTCTGGAAGCAACTGGGAAAAAAAATTCACAATGTTCCTGGCACCAAGCAGTCACACAAGTTGTCTCCCTTACGGGAATGGGCGCCAACCTGCCTCTTTCCCTTTTTAAAACAGTTGAAGTAACGTAGCTGAGATCAGTTATAAAAAAAAATATTGCTGTCAATGAATAAATATGTTACTGTAGAGAACGTTTGGTTGGGGTTGTAGGCAACTCATGGACAGACATGGGCTTGAAGGTATTGGGGGGAAAAACAGTGTAAAAAATGCCCAATTTTGAACAAAAAGCATCCAACATAAAAAGAATATAACTATACACTGTTATGAGCAGGTTAGTTCCCAGCACTTTTATAAGTTAAGTCCAGCCGGTGTTAGCGGAGAAGCAATCGCCGGAAAAAGCCAGGTTACTGTACGTGAATTTATAGTCCCAGAAACAGAAAATCACTAAACCCCACACATTGTATGTAGTGACAGAATAAGTGACAATTCACATGGTATTGATACAAATGCATTCAAAATCACATGTATTGCAAAACACATAGATAACCAAAACACTAGACAGAAAGATGAGTGTCATTTTTGTATAAGTGAACAACAAAATGATTCAATTACCTGTCTCAAGTCCTTTGGGCCTTGGGTTGCATTGTTTATGACCTTGACAACTTCTATGCTCCATCAGCTGTATATGAAGCTGGTTCAGAAGACCCTTCTCTATTGTATGGACAGTATTCGTTAACTAGGATTGAAAATAAATAAGGGTCACTCTTCACATACCATGGTATGTTTGGTAAAACTGAAGTAAAGAGGAGAATGACAGATGCTTGCTTCTTTGATAGTTCTATAGCGGGCATCCAAAGATACTGCATGCCATAAAATGGTTATTCGGACTAACTATACCAAGGCCAGCATCGCAAGGTGTTGCCATCTTCCCTCCTTAAGGCTTTAGTGCATCGTGCTCAAAGAACGTACCTGGTAAGGGTCTGTGTTCATATCAAAATATTCCAGGAAACCAGTTGCAAATTCACAGAACAGAAAGTTGTGAGTATCATTGATAGTTCTTAGACACCAATAAGTGTTATTATTAGAACTGGTGCAGGCGCAGAACGATCCCACTGTAAAAGAAATACAACTTTGTAGGTGATTAGACATTAGAAAATTCACAATGGATAGATATTTAACTCACACACAGTTTAGTCAATAAAACCATATGACTTTTTTGGATGGCACTCTTATGGCATCACAAATAAGCATATAATATTCCTAAAAACGCACAGCTGTACACCACACGTAACCACCTATAACCGCAATAGGAATTGTTCTGGATACGTTTGTTAGATTGCCAATAATTCCAGAAGTACTTAACGTGACACATATTATGTGGGTAAATATTTATCACATTCCAGGTCACTTAGCCATGTGTCAGAGGTCCTTAAACATTATTGAATTTCTTACTTTTTAACAAACCTTACGTCATTTTATAAAATAAGTTTAGAACTTCGGCATTGGGTTGAACAATACAAAAAGTATAGATTGACATCAGCTACGAAGTTAAAAGTAACAAAAGGTTTTGCTAGTGGTTTTCCAGTGAAGCCCTCTGCAGTCTAGAACACAAGAACAAGCCATTCTTACAATTCCAGAAAGGTGCCGTCTGCCAGTGGTTGTTATCGTGAGTAAAGCAGGTCAGTCCGGGAAGACTGCATTCTTCTCCTTTCTTTTGACGTTTCTTCTCTTTCCTTTCCTTTTTCTTTCTCCTGTTGTCTTTAAAAATCTGAAGCTTATTGTCCACTTCCTGAGCAACTTCCCTATGAGAAAGAAATAAAGTATTTCAGAATGCTGATAACTAAATCATACCTAATAAAGAAAGAAAAATATACAGTATTATCCATACCAAATGCGTAAGATCGTTAAACTTCCACACAAGACGTGTGGAATACAGATTTTGTAGAAATGGCTATGACTTGTATTTTGTACTGGGCACGTTACACATAAGAAGGCGAGACAAGTGGCACTCAGATCTAAGTTACAGCTTAACAGAATGGCAATGATTAAGCACAAAGCATGTAATTTGTGTATATATATATATATATATACACACATATACATACACACACACACACACACACAGTATTTTAAATGGGAGCGACAGTTTTTCTGTGTTTTTGTGCCTTTTAAGCAAGCGCCAGTAGGAACTTCCAGATGCCGTGAAGAGTTTCAGAGCGGATTTTTACTGTAAGTGTCATACTCAATGACATAACTAACTAAATCCCAAAGAGTGGTAGATTTCTTGTTGATACTTTTGTATTGCGCTGTTAGATAGTTAAGGAGAAGAATATGGAGAGTTATGAAATATAAAGAAGGACAGGCAGTATGGCGGTACCCATTTAGCTGTGGTTTACTTAAGAAGATGGCAACAATGTAGAGTAGAGTTAAGCATTTCTGTTTGGACGGACATTGAAGGCTTTATACTTCTACAATTGCGGGTATTTTATATCCTACAACGTGGTTAGTGCTCAATGTTCAAGCCAAAAGAAAAAGCTTCCATTTGACATTAAGTACGCCCAAACTGCATTAATCAATGGCTGTTTTCTTCAACAAATAAATGGTGTATTGTGTTCCAACACACCCATGTACCGCTTCAATGCCAGGTGGCTGCAGCCTCTATGGCAAAGTAATGGAAAGTGGAAAACAGAGGTGTGCTGGGGTATTTCACACCGACTATTCCGAGAAAATCAGCCAGTGCATCTTACTTCACTTATATTTTACTATTACTTTGCTAATTGACTTATAAAGCGTCAAAACGTCCAGCAGAACAGCGGCACTTAACATTTTATGGACATATAAGTATCATTATAAAAATATTGTTTTTGCGAGAACCTATCCTAATCTCCCAGCAGATTAAAGAGGTATATTTCACCCTATCATCAAGCACTGTCTCCTATTCAGTTGGCTGTAAAAGTACTCATTCGGAATATCCATAGTATATAAGAAGGAGAGCTAGTTGTAGACCACATGGAACTCCAGGAAAATAATTCGTGGACACCCACACATTGTTTAGAATTATATTTTGCCTAGCAATATATTATACTTAAAAGTAATGACTTTTATGGCCCCTAACCAGACCAGCGGGCCTGGTAGTTTGATTTGAACTGATCAGATGCCTCCAGTTGCATACGGGGTGGAAAATAACCAATTGCTAGGGGGTCTACGAGATGATCTTCGAGAGATCATCCTGGAAGCTAACGTTTTTCTGTTTCTGAGAGATTCTTACACACTCAATTCAAATAAAGTGTGTTTTCTTCACAGCAAGAAGTCGATTCAGTGCAAATCAAAATACGAGATTTGTGGCATCAAAGCGAATAAAATACTGAATGGCCTGGAGCTCTACTTCATTTGAATGTGGAACCGTTCTGAAATATGCAGTCAAGACTCTCATGGTTCAAAAAATGCTCCAAGGTGGAAAGACATGGAATTTAACTTATTTGAGAACTCGTTAAGGTAGTAGGGCTGTGAGGAAGGCTGGGGAAGGACATACTAACTACTGACATGTGCAAGTTAAGTTTTACATCCACTGCATTTTTCTTTAAACCCCTAGCAAATTATTTCCCCCCTCGTACAAAAAAAGCCTCTCCCACGCCAGCCTCCACTATCCTTTGCTCACCTCTAACTATTCAAAGAAAATCTTGTACCCATCATTAACCAATTTACCAATTAGAAAAATATGCAGAGAATAAAATCTATTGTGCTTACTTAAATGGGTGTATGTGGCCCTTAATCTTGTCCTGAACTCTCATGCCTTTCTCTTTCTTGTAAAATCTGGAAAATAAATGTTTGTTGAGTTGTGTTAATGCTCAGTTTTCATGTGTGCAAGTTTGCAGCAACACGTGAAAAAAAACCAGGTTAAAGAACCAGTATG
This sequence comes from Spea bombifrons, assembly GCF_027358695.1. Taxonomy (NCBI): domain Eukaryota; kingdom Metazoa; phylum Chordata; class Amphibia; order Anura; family Pelobatidae; genus Spea; species Spea bombifrons. The sequence goes on along the minus strand of NC_071091.1, from coordinate 88,554,656 downwards.
AATGAGACAGTGGCCTATCTATATCCCATTACAGAAGGCTGCAATCACACGCGCTACAACTCTGAGACTGGCAGAGAGTAATGGTAACTAAATTCCAGTTCCAGACTGCTTCCTGGGCACGCATGAATTTTGCAGCTCTGTATTGTTAAACCATTGGCCTTTATATTTCAATATAATAGTTATCACCCTATTGTAGTCGGAGGGGAGGTATGAAAACCTAATGATTTTCTTCTTGCTTCCTCCATAGCAGAAAAAGGTGCACATTTCTTCTAAATAAATGAATTCTAACTAAAACATAATAATAATAACACTAATGTACTGGGTGAGCCTATAAAGAACCACCTCCCAATACACATACTTAATACATAGATATGCTCACCCTGGTTTGCTGCAGTCACATTCGTCAGGCTTTCTTCTTTTAAGATGACCTCTTACTTCCCTTAAGTTTTTTATTTTGTCCTGGAGGGCTTCAATCTACAGGAAAAGATTAAAGTAGTTTAGTTGAAGTCATTCACTTTTTAAAATCTGCCATCTAACAAAGCTTTACACAACAATCATCATGTTGCATGCAAAGCCTAAATGGAATACAAACACAAACTATGAATAAAAAAGCAAAAGTATAATATACACGCACATTATATTTAACTTGTAAAGCATGTAGCACTATTACAATAGGGGAGACTAGGGTTGCGCTAAGGTGGGGATGGTAATGTTTAGTTTAAGTGTAAGGTTCAAGTGTGCGTTAGCATGCATATGTGTGAGCATGAATGTGTCTCTTCATATGGAGTTAAGAGTGTGTGTCTTAGCAGATGGTGCTTGTGTGTGTGTGTCAGCGTACCATATTGGAGTGTCAAGGTGAGCCTAGGGCTAGTGGTGGATGGGTAGGAGGAAGGGGAGCAGCAGGAAAAAGTGTGTCTAAGTTTACTGTGTTAGCATGAGTATGTGTCTATTAGTGCATGGTTTTGGGGTGAGTGGGTCTCACAGAAAGTTAGTATGCATGTGCTTTTAAGTTAGTTACCTGGGTTGTGGGGGTGCCAAAGAAATACTGCACCCAGGTGCCACTAACCCTAATTTTTTAAATATATATATATATATATATATATATATATATATATATACACATACACACACATACATATATACATATATATATATATATATATATATACATACATACACACACACACATATTGTTTAGTGCCCATTTGATTACCAATAAGTTAGAATTATTTGTAACCTAACATACCTCCTTGTCAATATAAGCTTTGTGGTCTTTCCAGGCTTTACTGGACTGGTAAAGTTCCCGTTCACAGTGCACCGTGTCATTGGTAAGAATATAGCACCTGTGACAAAAAAACAAACAAAAAACGTAAAATATATACTATTAACACATTCCCATATAAGCCATATATCTGAAGACTATGGAGAAGAAGAATTTTCACCAGTAAACACAACCCCTCTACACACGCTCAAGTGTAATCAGTTCTATAGCACTGTGCTTTGTCAATGGGACAGTAAGTCAAATCTCATTAACTGCTTAGCTCCTGGACAATATACAACTTGAGACTTAATGGGCAGCATGTGGTCCCTCACCAAGTGTGAGTTCCCCAGGGAACATAAAGTTCAGTTTAATTTGCACTCCATAAAAATTTCACATGAAAAAAGCCAGGCTCATGTCAAAAGGGAATATTTTCTATGTAAACCAGTACAACGGTGTTACTGTGAATGACAGTAGGTTACAAAATCCTTAGTGCAACCTGCAGACAAAAAGCTATTCATGGTGTGCCAGCGGCTTCCTGTCTAACTTCATAAGGGTGTTTGCTTAGTCACTTATGTACGACCAAGGAGCAGATTCCTTTCAAATGAATTGGATACCATTTTAAATTGGTGTAAAAGAAGCACAATGTTTTATGCGTGTAGACCACAGTTTACAGCTGCTACCTTCTGACTGTATTGCCTATGTTTTCTGCAATTAAAAAAAAACACATTAAAAGGCAAATGTATTTTTCTTAAGCCTACCAAATACTTGACCCTGTCTGGCCCTGTTGTAGGAACCATAGTCTTATATATGAGCGCTCTTGGTCAAGTTCCAAAGCCAACAACTCTGACTAGCACTGATATATCTTTCCTATATCCAACAGATCTCTAGCCATGAGTGTAATGGGGGGGGGCATAATTGTGAGGTCTAATGACCAGAGCGTGCCACTGATTGTTTTTTTTTACATTTGTTAGTATAGCCCTTAAAGCAATGCTGGAAAATATTGTTCTAATTGAAAATAAAAACTGCAAGAAACAAATGGAAAATAAAACTCAAGTTTGGTTGAGCTCACAACTGGTATGATTACACATGAAGAATAATTACTTGTGTGTGACTTTGACAGATGCAGCCTGGCTGGCACTCATCACTCCGTCAGCTAACATGATTTCGTCCTCATCAGGCTCCCCCATTAGGTCTTCATCTTCCTCCTCTTCTTCATCATCATCTGTATCTTCTCGTGCCTCCTCATCCGATGTATAATGCCTTTTGGCGATGCTTTTTGGCTTTAAATCTTGCAGATTCTGCTTATCTTCCAAATGTATGTCATAGATTTCCCCTTCAAACTCAACAGATAGGGAGCGTACATGGCGAGTGTGGACAAAGCGAGGATTGAATCCTGCAACAGAGGAATTTTTTTAGAGCTGCACCATCAACATATATTTTATCTTTTTTCGGATCACTTCCATCTACTACGAGTTACCCTGATTCTGTTTCTTTTCTGTATTCAGACCTCAATATTTGCATTAATGAAGATGGATGTAACAGACACATTATCATTTAGCGTCATTGTTATATCTCGTTGAAGATATTTTATTTGTCATCTATTATGGGAGCTACACATACCCCTGCTAGAAATAAAATCTAATCAATCAGTAATTCCGTTATGTCTGATGGAGGTTCTTTCAGTGCTGCACAGAGCAGCTGTACACTTTCATGTCAGAGCTCTGAGCATCTGGTGGCCTTTCATCAACCAGGCTGACCCTTGTCCTTAACTATGCTCTAAACATCAGAAGAGGCAATTACCTTAATTGAAAAATAGCCTCAATAAAAAAAAACAGGTTTATTCAGCAAACATACAGCCCCAATATACCACATTAGCTGTAAAAAGAACAAATACGAGGGACTGCAGATTGGAAACCTACAAGACAGGATCAAGCTCAAAGTTGAAAGAAGGCTCCCCATTATATGGAGTATGTGAGTGTTAGACTTTTACTAAATACCAGCTTGAACTCCAGACAGTAATATTAATATCCATGTCAACAATGTGGACCTCTAAGCAATAAATCAAGATCGTAATAAATAATTCTTGCACATAAGACCCCCCCCAGGAAAAAAAGATATTTTAGCCCTTTCACAGGCAAATAAAAAACTTACTCCAATCACCTGCATGAACCTGTGTCAGAGACGCTATTAAAACCTATTCTATGCAAAAGGAACCACGCAGAAAAGTGTGTAAAAAATGTTAACTGATGTTACTATTATTCCATAAAGCCACTAGGGGGCTCCATGATATAATACATAATACTCCTCTAAAAAAAGTGTAACATTTCTTTGAAACATCTGTCTACAATTTACAAAATAATTGAGTTTATTCATAAATAATGATACCACTTAAATACTAATTTTAGGACTAATTGTGGTTTCAGACACTAAACAAAAGTCTGAAGCCTGAAGTCTTAGGTGAACTATGTCTCCACACCAGCCCCAGGCATGCAACTCCCTACTAAAATAAGTCAACCTTGCGGAGGAGTCCCCAGTCAGCCATATACCATATACAACTAACCAGGTTGTCTATATGGTGGAGTCAGGCCTACTGGGCAACCAACATAGGAATGCCAAGGACCTCTTTACCTACATGAAAATGTCAAATATTTGGTTAAAATAAACATCTGAAATGCTTACTTTTAGCACCGGGATTTCTCAAGAAAAGTTTTTTTTTCCTTTGATTTTTGCTTGTTCTGTAATCCGTTTCATCGCACACACACTCCTTGTGTTTGCTTCCATATCGCCTTGAATTTATACTTCGTGTTCTCTTCCTTAATGCCACTGTGTCTGTAGGTCCCTTACATTTATGAATGCGAAGCTTTCCTGAAACATCTTCAATGCATTGCCATTTCTACAAGAAATCACAAATAAAGATATTAGTCACCAAAACATACACTAAAGTTAAAAAAAAAAAGTCTACATTTCAGGAATAATTTCATTGCAAGGACGATGCACCATTTACTTGTCATTTCTAAATTACTATTACATACATAGCCGTATAGTGTAACAGGAAAGGATTTACAGTCTAGATGCACAAAATCAAAAATGTCAGGTGTCCGTAGCAGGACTTCTGCGTTAGGGAATCACGGTTAAATGCGGGACCACCAGAATCTCCAAATTTACTGAAGCAGAACACAAGCATGCAATCTCTGCTTTAACATGTCGCGACTTGGCCAAGTGGAGCTGCGATCCAAGCCTGTGCTGCAAAAAGCAAACTTTCATCAAAGCTCCATGGGTTTATCATGGGAGAGCCTCTGTTGATTTTTTTATTTAAAAATATGGCCTTATATAACATTTCCAAATATTCTATGTACAGATATTATAAATACAAGCCTGAGAGAGGAACTGGAAACAGTCATTTAATTTCCATGTAGATTAGTGATACCAATACTGTTTTACTTTCCTACTGACATATAGCGGGTTGCTAGAATTAGGTAAACACAACATCAAAAACTGAGTAATGTGGATGTTTCCTCTCATAAGTGATGACATTGTTTGTAATTTCTTATTGAAATATATTATTTACTTGGCATAAAAGGTCACAGCTACAACTACTAATAATATAATGTACATACATGGCCAAACCGCAAAGAAAACTAAAACAAAATATTGTGGCCTAATATTCACAGCACAGTGTGAGGCACAAAAAAAGAAAACCCTGGCGCCATGGTAACAAACTCGCCATTGAAATGAAAACTCCTGTTATCCGGCTTAGACTGGCCTTAAGCGCCATTAGTGGTTCTTCAGAATATTTTCTTCATTTGAGTTGAGGAGATTGGTAGTAAGAGGGTCCCAGTTTACCAAGTACATAACCGTTGGGTATCTAATGCCGGCAAAGCTCAAAAACAAGCAAGGTCGCCCTCCATAAAGGACAAAAATCAATCATGACTCAATAGGTAGTCGAAATAAAATCCCTGCATGAACACCACTTAACGAATAATGGGTACGCTTGGATAACATGCATGTTTCAAGAAAGCAATCAAGTTTATTCTCCACAGCAACTGCAGTGACTACCCCTATAGTACTTAAGTTATTTCAAATAAAGGGGATAATGTTTCTGCTTAATTAAGAAAATAATTGCACTGAAATCAGGATAGAAAATAGTCACCAAATTATTGTATTTTTATTGTACTTGAATAAAATAAAAGGACTAAAATTAAATATTCATAGCAAAATAGTTAACATATCATTGCAAACTGTATGTGAATGCAAATATGATTTAGTTTTTAAAATCTATTTTACTATTTTTATATAATACTATTATACCATATATGTATGACTTTTACTGGAAGTCTCCTGTCTCACCAAAATTTTTATATCTTGGTTGTATCATCTCTACCTCCAGAGCTTTTTAATAAGCTACTTAATGTCAAATGCTTTTTCTAGAGAGAGTACAAGCATCAGATGAAAGATGAGTCGGTGCCAACCATCAAAAACAACGTCTACGTGGTCAGCTCAAACTCATGCGGTCGCCTCTATGAGATCAAGTTGAACTCAAGTCTTACAATCAGACGAAGAGTCTTCGCTATACTACCTACAAATTCAGATGTTTAATGTAAAACTGTCAACTGAATGCTAACCACAGGCATGAAAATTTAATATAGGTCTGAAACGGAGACGTCAGCACAGCCTCTGATGTTTCCCAAGTATATGTGGAAACATCACTCTACTATACACCAGACTCACAGAAGTGTCACACGTTCAATATTATTTTACCACCATCAGATCAAGAGATAGTCGGGCACAGTATATTAATGTATGGTGTTTCAGACAGGAACGGTCAACGCAGAAGGTCGACACATTTGCTTGAAAGAATAATTTAGTATGTTCCACATTCGGTAGACTACAATAAAGAGTACCAAAATCCACAATTTCACACACAAAAAGACTAATTTGTCTTTTCAGTTTCATTAGCACTATAGATTGATTAGGGTTGTAAAGAAACATGTCCTATAGAACCCAAGAATAATTAAATTTATGTGGTTCTTTGTCAACGTGTCCCTAGAAAACAGATGTCCAGACCAGAGTGCTGATGAATGAATCAGCTCCAGCCTTTTCATTCTTCAAATGGCAAATACTCCCTTTCATGAGCATATGTATACTCTGTGTTAAATAGATAAAGGGCAAAGGAAGTGGTTCCTCTCCTCTTATGTAAACACTGCTCACCCAAGAAAGACGAAGGTTCCTTCATTAAAAATACCTTGTTAATACTGAATTATATTCGAGAGCGAGTAAAGCATTTCTGTGAATTAAATTTCACGTATACACTAATTGCTAATAGATTTGAGGCAGTTCCCTTCTTAGACATATTTCAACTTGCCAATATCATCTGCACAAGAAATACCGTGCGTGTTTTTGCCAAGAATGCTAAAGTTCAGCAAATTATCTAATGGATTGTAGGAGGTGAAGGAAGGTCAAGAATTCACTCCGTAAATAAATGCTTTATAAAGGTTTTAGATTTGCATACTTACCAATATTAATCACAGCAAGTACAATAGACATGAACAATTGCCTTTACAATTATTTGTATTACAGCGCATGTGGAAGACACTATGGTATACGAGTCAAACTGTGTGTGTAGTCTGCTCCATAAAAGCTAAGAGAAGCTCCGACATGATGCTATTATGTTAGAGTTGCCAATTATAGGGAAACTTTCAAGTGTTGCCTGCTCCCTAAAAACCCTGATTAGTCACCGCAGGCTTATTGTAATTGTCCAAAATCAATAGGGCCCTACGGTTAATGAACAAATCCCTAAGGGTTTTCAGTTCAATAACCTTACAACTCTACGGACATGTGGGTGTACACAATAGTTTGCTAAGTTTTTTCTATGAAGACACACAGACACATCACTTGCTTTACGTGTCGATATGATACTCTATAATATGACTTCCTGTAATTCCCGATTTAAGTATCTGTCCTAAAAAAGCAGACCCATATCTTTATTTTTCTTTGTGAAATTTGTAGTATTAAAAGCGGTCTCTCTTGCATAAAATGGGTTAAACGGCTGGAGATTGGGTATCCTGCTCTGAATCACAGTCTAGATAACGGAGGAAGGTCTGTCTGGGATATGACTGCCAGTATCTCACGCACCATCTGACACCTCCACCTCACAATCCCAGGCATCTGTGGTTTTGTGCAAACTCCACAGCTGGTCATAGACTGGAAGTTTACAAATGTACAGTTGGAAAGATGTTTATTTTATGGAAAAAAAGGAAATCAGATGCCTGAGCCAAACCAGGCTTCAATTCCTTTTGTCAGATGCATTAGCAAGTCCAATCCAGATACTATACCGATTTAACAAAAACACACAAAAATCTGAAATAATGCAGACACATTTACACGCTGTCGAAATGATCATTTATATTCAGTACAACTTAGGGGTCTATGGACGGGCCAAGAGTTTCCGAAACATAAAAGGTTGATATCAGTCATGTCCCTGTAAGTGCATTCTTTACCATGCACCCCAAACCATTTAAATGGGTGGAAATCTTTATGTTTATACAGGTGGCGGCTGCCTTGAACACTTGAATCAGGGGTGCCGAGCAGTGGTCTGAAGGAGTAGCAGCCCCAGGGTTGCTCTACTAGGGGCAGATTGCCTAATCTCCCCGTATCTCTATTCTCAGGGCTCAGAATGTTTGCTGGGCGTGAATGTAACCCAGTGTTCTACAACCTTAAAATAATATCATGAATAGCATGTATAGAAGCAGGGAATGTGCTAATATATGCTGTAAATAAATATATTATTCACCAGAAAATATACTATACTTAATTAATTAGGCAATTAATGAGAAGTAGCAAGCGGCATTTTGAGCACAGAAATGATACATCAGCAAAGGTGGAAACGAACATTTTTAAACACTTACGTGTTATACGCATATATATATATATATATATATATATATATATATATATATATATATATATATATATATATATATATATATATATATATATATATATATATGCCTAAACGATAATCTCTGTGAAAGGGCAGGCTCTACCTACTAATCATTCTTTTGACAAATAGGAGATTCTTTTCCCTCTGCAATAAGCTGGCTATTGGGTCACTGGAATGCAATCCCACGTTAATCTGCTACGGAATTTACTACAGCAACCTAAATCAGACATAATCATAATGGCAGATGGCAGGTAATACGTCAATCTGAAAGGAGAAACTGCATAAAGCAACCATTTTCATTAAAAGTGATTCAGATTTCACCTTATTGCACATTCATTAAGGAGTATATTCTTGCTTCCCAATATTAATCCGTCGATCCATGTCCTCCAATACAATAATGTCTATTATGATGGTTTTGTTCTTTACATGGATTGCAGTATCATATTTACACACCTTGTACCACATATAAGCTACCTGCATAATGTTTTCACTGCCTTTAACTCTCTCGACCCCTCGTTCTCTCTCATCCATTTCATGTTATTTCAAGAACATTCCTAAGTGACCCAAAACTTTTGAACGGTGGTGTCTATATCCCTCTAGCTGGTTGAGCTGCCACAGGTTATCAGGAAGGGAGGTGTTGACGCTTCAGTTGAGCCAGTCTAAACACCTTTCTCCTTCTACGTCCAGGTGTTAATTCATACCTGGTGAGCGAGTGGCATTCCATGGCCGGCTTGCCCACCTCTACATGGTTGTATGGAACGGATTCTTACCTGCCCTGGCTGCTTGCATGCTGTCTGGTATCGGGGCTGTTGGCACAGTTCTCTGACACGCTCGTATTTTGGCAAGTGGTTAGACTGCGGCGGGGTGCTCTTGATTTGTTCCTCCTTCTTTCGAAGAAATTTTCTTTTGCGGAAGAAAAACAATACGTTACAAATGAAACCGGCAGATACAGCAATATAAAAAAAATAGATGTAACAGGACTGCCCCGCAACAATAAACATGCATGTATACTGGCATAGGTACTATACACATAACTGGAAAACAACACTGATTACACACAACCTACACCGACAACTATAGACTTTCTTTACAGTAGGTCCATTCCTTGAATTACTGTTACACACATAGTAATATTTTTCCCCCCAATTTGACGACTCCAAGCATGAACCTCAATACGTGACGCCCGAATTAAGTAAAACTTTTCAAGCATGGGTGGCTGTTCTTAATCTTAATTCAGTTCTATATATTTGCCCCTCAGTACGTGGAATATCCAAACTCACAGAAGGTGTTTTATCAAAAGAGATTCATACACCCCCATAAAGCAGGTCACTGTCAATGTATGTTTTGAAAGGGAAATATTTAGGCTGTCGGTACATGTAAATCAACTGTAGTATTGAGATTGTATAAAACTACAAAACAAAAGTTACCCTCTTTCTACGAGGAAAGTATCTCGCCAGATCTTGCTTTTCTTGGTTGTTCTTAACCTGGAATGAAAATATAGATTTTAGAATAAAAGGCACAATGTCTTGTATGCGTAGTGTAGTTGAAGAACTCGCTGAATCTAAGTATTTGTTATATTGTATTTTATGCACATAAGTGCAGAGTTAAAAAGTCCATCAAACTAGCATCCTTTTTATCGCTCTACAATCTCTCCCTTCATGAGTCCCGGAATTATCGTCTAAATCAATATGCCAACAAATATGTCATCATTTTTCCTCTTAGCGGTTAATACCGACAGCAAAGAACGCAATACAAATGAAACACACAAATTGCCAAGTTGTTTACAGGCCATTAAAACCGAATTTAAGAACAAAGCTCATCTGGCATTGAAGACACTTGGATAAAAACAAATGGACTGTACCTGTTTCCTGGTCTTTCTATGTCCATCAAGGGCAAAACAGACTTGCCATCCATGTCAGGTGGGGCATCCAGTCCAGCAATATCCAAAATGGTGGGGGCAATATCTAAATTTAGCACAATCTGTGGCACACTACAAAACAAAAGACGGAAAAAACACATGGGTGAAGGGAAAATTATTTTTCAAGATAACAGGTTAATAAAAGTGCTTCTCCAACACATCACCCCTTAATTTACATTAATACTGCAGAGGGGTTAAATGATTCCCTTCTTGGCTCGCACGCGGCCCATAGACATTATAACAAACCAGTCAACCAGGACTCCAACAAAGTCATCCTACAGCCTTCTACGTGCCCTTAAAATCTAATAGTAATTTGCAGTAGTATTCAACTAGCAGAAATCAAATAATTAACTAAATATTCATTGGTTTATCCCGGAAAAATTCTATTATATAAGAAGGAACATCACTCCGAGCAGCCAGGCACATAAAACCATCCCACTGGCACTAAAAAGGATAATTTGTTAGCGAGCCAGCTGGAAGCCAGAAAAAACATGCACGAAATTTTATAAAACAGCCAGTGGGAACTGTATGTGACCCCTTTGACTATACTGTTGGAGACTTTCTACACCAGTAATTGTTATATCTCTCTGCAGACCACCACGGGCAGGATCCGATTACAAAATCAGTTTGATCTTCCATTGTGGTGCACGCACAGCTCAGAAATATCCTGAAGAGGACATAGAACAGACTGTATCACATTGAGAACGCTGGCGCATGGTTTGAGAGCAGCTGTGCTAGTCTGCTCAGAATCATTTACGTTACTGCTGTGGCTAGCTTTGCGCCAAAAGACAAAAATTAAAAGACAAAATGATTTTCTTTGTATAAACAAATTGCTTAAACAGACAGGAGTTGATGATTTCCAGGAGAACGATTCAACATAGTAACCCGTTCGCACAGACACGCAGCAACTGTAAAGCAGACATTAGGAGGACGTACACTGATCCCTGTACCACGTTTGGTCCACGAACAAAAAAGGGAACCCGAATATCGAAGTCATACGGCATTGACTTTCCTTTCACCAGCCCAAACTGCCCTATGTGATAGCCATGGTCTGCTGTGTAGATGATGTAGGTGTTGTCCAATTCTTCAATTTCAACTAGCATATTATACAACTGAAAGGCAAAAAATAAATACAAATCTGCAAAAAAAATCTAATATATATACTTAGAAATCTCATTTTAAAGATCGCTGTGAACATAAAACACTAGTAGAAAAAAAGGTAACTTTGTTATTATTATAACTATTAAGATTTCCCATTACAGATCGATTGGTCCAGTTCAGGTGAGAACCCGGATATACCACATAATACCATTTATCTATTATTTTAGACCTTTAAAATCATTATAGGCTGCAGAAATACTACGTAGGTTCAATAATTGCATACTATTTGAAAACAAATCATTAATTAATCATTTTTCTTAATGGCTGCAACACTGTTAGGATGGAAGGCATCTGCAAAAATCCATATGAAACATAATGTTTGGAGGACTTGGGCACCCAACGTATTTTTCTCTGTACAATTTATGCGGTGCCCAAGTATGACATAAAGTCATGTTTTAAGAGACATATTTGGGGTTTTTATTTAAAATGTAACTCTTTAAACACTGCTCATTCCTGGAGCACATGTGTGTGTTTGCAGCTTTACCTTTTGCATCGAGTCATCAACAGACATCAGGGTCTGTAGTCTCTTCCGGTGCAGAACGTTTGTGAACTCCATATGAATAGGTAGCATGGCACCCGTGTACTGCATGATCCAGTGCTTGTCCATGTTGGGGGCATAGTTATAACTGGGTGTTCTGCAAAATAAAAAAAATTAAAACACGATATTCACTCCATGAGCATGTATAGGAAGCAAATGAGTATGGATTACTAGCTTGGCACAAAGTTTAATGGAACAAAACAGGTGAGCCATGAAGGTTACATAACCAATATCATTAGATCAATGTTCATTCATTAAGATGATGAATTAGATTTGGACTTCAAAGCTGCCTGTGTGCGATATTTCTCGGGGCTCAATTTTAAATACTATCAAAAATATGATCAAATATAAAATAATTAACATTAAATATAATTAAATATAACATAATTAACGGAATGCCAACCAAGCTGTACAAAGAACATCTATAGCTATAGATTGCAGATAATTGAGGACATCTGTGTAGTTTTTCTCTATTTCTCTAGTTGTTTAACTAGTATTTAATAAGAGATTAATTACTGTCATATAAATTAAGCTAATGCAATGCTAAAATGCATGCCCAAAAGGCGAAATAATGGTCAGACTAGATGGGCCAAATGCTTCTCACCCGCAATCAAGTTCTGTAAGCATGATATAGTCTGGGACACTTAATTATGAAAGATATGTATGTAAATACACTGCACCGATATTCACCCATTAGGGTTATTTGCCTATTCTGAACCTTTGTTATACAGGGAGCAACGTGCAGAGTCATGTTTGCACCATTGAGGTCTTTATCTCTAATGTACTGCCTTGAGCCGAGCTGCATAAAATAAAAATAAAAAATGTCCAGATCCAAAAATGGGTGGAAAGCAACATATTCTGCCCCAGAGTATTCTGGGCGTGTTGTATGTTATAAGAGCAAGTTTGTAGATGAGAACATTTTGGCCAAGCTGAACATTAGCACTGGAAGGTGGACCAACGAACAAAGCTTCCATTCTATGTAATACGTTCTAAAGTTGTTTCAATACAAATGTTCCATTTTGTCTGCTTCTGGCATGTGTTTGGCAGATTTTCCTGGTAAAGTAAATCCTTTATTTGGTATTTATTTTTATTGTCCATGCATTCCACCACACATCCCCTTTTCGGCTAAGAAAAAAGTTGTTCCGTGGCAGTGCAGAAATAGCTTTCAGAAGAAACACTTAAAGAAAAGGCACCACCTTAAGGCAAATGATAATCACCCTTCCCTTAATCGAGTTTATAGGTTATGTTGCACCATAGATCAAGTGAGCATTTCAACATTATATTGAGCCTCCATAGCCCCAAATCAAGTTGATTTATTATTATTTATTGTTTAATATAGCACCAAATTCCGTAGCGCTGTACAACGGGTAGACAGGACATAACAAGTAGCATGTAACATAACAAATTGACTTATAGAACAACAGGTGAGGAGGGTCACCAAACTCATACATTTACTACTAAAAAGTGCGACGCTTAAATCATCATCTGTATGAAATGAAAACTGATATTGTATTATTTTAATCTAATTTCTTAGTTTAATACCTTAAATACCTACATTATTCAAACATTCTATAAAGGAACATCTTTTGACACATTGAATAGTTTGACTTCACCGCCAGAATACTCGGGGAAGAAGATTATCACTTGGAAGAAACTTATTGGAAAGCATCATTTCTTTCCAATTTCTGGAGCCAATGACATTTAAAATGTTGTAATTTCACAACCACAGGACTCCCAAGGAAGGGTGGAAAATATAATTAAAAGTCAGGCAAAATACTAAAAACTGACTCATTGAGATAAGAAAGAAAAAAAAAGGATTTAATTGATTTCAGAACAACTCTTTCAGACACAATGAGAAAAACTACATTAAACTAAAGTTTCCAAACTTTCAAGAAAATGTAAAGTTCCCACTTTTGGGTTAACAAATTGACCTAAAGAAATGATGGCATAGTCCCATAGTTTGAAAATCTAGCGTTTGCTAGAAAGGCATTGATATTTTTCCAAGTATTAGGGCTGCAAAATCGCCTTGCAGTGTATTGTACATCTCAACCATGCCTTGTACAGAACACAGAAATGGAGAGCAACATTTTGCGATCATTTTATACTATTTTACACCGACGTCACCCCTTAGAAACAAAGTATGTATGTTATAGAGCCGTATTCTAACAGTTAAAAAATAAATATTGCGGTTACACCTTTATTTGGACTAACATTTCAATCTAGTGGCTAGAATACTGAACAAAACCATCCCAAGTTAGACATCTGGGGCCAAAAAATAAGTAGACAGAAGAGGTTAAGATTACTATGGTCTAAGGTGGTCATAAATAAATTAGGTCAGCATGAGAAGAATGTGGAAGGCCAAGGACTGGAATTGAGATAAATGGCACAGTTTAAGGTGGAACTTTCACAAGTTTTTAAGAAGAAAACAAAAAGAAAAAAAGGTTTCCGATCGTGAGGGTTATTTGTAATAACTTATCGGTTTAGGGAGGAGGATTTTTTAATGATGACATTCTTTTACACCGTCATGAATGTGTCCTATCCCACTTTATCATGAGACCATGGTCAGGATATATAACTTAGTGCAGAATATGCTTATATATGATATTTTGTTAGTTGTGTTTGGTAATTAATTTTATATTTGGGAAATCTTTTATGTTGGATTGAATAATGCAAGGGTTTTGTAGCCGACAGTAAAACATGCCTTCAAATTACAAATGATAAAAGACTCTGACATAAGATATCATTCATTAATAAGTAAATATAGAAGACACCAAAACCCCTGCAGACAGAGAAAGGCAATGCCGAGAGCAATCCATTAGATCTGCTACCTGCGCTAAGACTTTACTTGGCTATTCCAAAGAAACCATCACACGGTGAATTAGTCAGGCTGACACTAGACAGATACAATTCCTCGTCACCACTGAGAGTTCTTCCACTAATTATGGAAATAAATCTCTCAAAACAATCGGCAAACCCTGAAGGAAGCATAGTGTTTCAAAAGCGGCAGCAATCCTAAAGAAACATTTTACCGATCTTGGCCCGAGTTTAGCTTAGGATTTTATGAGGTTTTTTCTACTGTAAAAAAAAGGATGCAGTCATTCTTTTCTTTTTACTATACCAGTTGTGGAAAATGCAAGAGTACTAATGATATTTTTAAAACGTAGCACCATTTAAATTTTTTATTTTATTTTATTTTTTTTTAAATAAAAACTATTTGGGGTTGCCCTTCAACGACAGACCTAAGAACTTTTACGTTTGGGCCAGCTATATTCAACATGGCATTCAGATGTGTTTGACATTAATAATCATACAGATCTTTGTTGATTTTAATTGTTAATTGTTTACTTCGGTAAAAGAAGGCAATGTGATTGGATTGTAAGAACGGTTGAGCTTAAAAAAGGAAAAACTTTAATTTCTAAAAGTCATAACAGAATCTGTTTTTTTAAGAATATTAACAGTTTGAGTCTTTCCAGTCTTCACATGCAGTGCGCCTATAGAAGTACATTTTTATCTATTAGAGACAATGCTTGCCAATAGTTACATTAGATTTTATATAATTACATGAAATGTAATTCTAGGGAATAAAATAGACTCAGCTTAAAGACAAAAGTTTAATTTTTTTATGCCAAAAGTTACTATTTCTTCTACTCAAATGACTAAATCAATATTCATTGATTATTTAAAATTATTTAGAATTTAAAATAATTTTTGCCAAATTAACAGTACCTTTTTATGAAAAATATACCTATCCCTATCAGGGAATGACAGCTTCTCATAAACTGTAGGATTATCACAATTGTAGCCATACATACATTTTTGTGATAGATTTCAGGATTGTATTAATAGCGTGTAACATACATCAGCATTTCTATTACAAATGCAGCACAAATGTAATAAGGTCAAGTTTACAGCCACTTTTAAATTATTAAGCTTTAAAATGAGAGGAAAACCGGATACAATTATTATGATTAATCATTATAAGAAAATCATAATTATCCAACAAAACAGTACTAAAAATATTCTTAAAAATATGCTATACAATACTGTCATAATTCCATTTCTGCCTGTAGAAGTACAAATATTACATACGCTGGGAGTCAGATCCCCAAACAATTTACATGATGGAACATACGCAACACAGGTTCCATAGAATGGGTTACATATTCCCGCTGGTCATTGGCTAGGCAACAGTTCAAGACTGTAATTGTGTAATATATAATATATATATATATATATATATATATATATATATATATATACACATATACACACACACACATATTTATATATAATAAATAAGTAGAAACGTAGAACAAATAAAACATTTTTAAAAATAAAGTCATTCTTGCTTTCAGAAATAATTAATGCTACAAAATATAAGATTTTACTTACATGTGTTGAGAAGCATTTGGGAAAAGCTCTGAAAACTGTGGAGCGGAATCTTCTGGCCCGTGGGGTGCAGCGTGGCTGATCACCATCATTATTGGACGATGGGGATAGATTTTCTTTGATAATTTAAAGTAACTAATACTGTCATTGGTAATCAGGTCGGTAAAATAGTCCTGGAAAGGTAAATAAAGGAAAAGATGTGATTTTTTGCAGCTTACTAAGTATTGCTGTATCTAAGGGGTATTATACCAGATGGCTTTTTTTTGGTAAAAATAATATATGCCTTTTTATAAAGGAGACCAAAGCGGCTCATAAAACCTATTAAGCTGTAAATCATTTAAAAAAATGTAAATTGAAAAAACATGAACAGAGTAGAAATATAATATAGATCACTAATGAGAAGGCGCGTATTGCCACCCTGATGAAATCCAGACATATTTCCGGGCAACACCTATGTCAAGTGCCAAAGCAAAGCTTTGATATCCTGCAAAGCCTATGAAACGCTTAAAAAACGTGTCAGTGTGGAGCAAACTGATGATTAATGGTGTATGTATCATATTCTTTTATTAAAGGCTGCTTCAAACAAAAACATGGTATTTTGGAGCTTAAAAAAAAAAAAAAAAAAAAAAGAAACAAGCTGAATATAAATTTGAATACTGCCTGAAAATGTTAAAGAAACAAAAAAGACAGGATTCTAGAATTTAAGTGAACCCCACAGAAATGTTTGTATATATATATATATATATATATATATATATATATATATAATAAAAATGGCTGATCTGCTTTGGTTGATCATTTAATAAAAGCTTAATTTATCTTATTTATATATTATATGTTTATTATTTCTACTGCCAACAGCTGAATTAGAAGTACACCTGATTGACCTGAAATATTTAGCCTTTTTTTATTATTTTAAGTTGGAAAAATACAGTCTTAAGCTTTCATTCTGCGATTTGAATCTGTAAAATTGTTGACCCTGGGTACACTTTATTATCTATCTCTATTATCTACAACGCGATTACTAGGTTTGTTCAGAAGCCGACATTAAAGCATGCGGACTTCCAAATCAACTGACTTAACTTATAGCCAAGATGGCTCAAGGAAATTGTGCGGCTCGGGGAAATTGAGGAAATTGAAGGGGTGGGAGAGGTGGGGGGAATGAATTTTTAAATTAAACCACCTGCCTGCAGATTCATGCAAACTGCATTAAGGGAAGGCTGAGACCATTCTAACAATTGTCAAGAACGTCCAGGAATCACGTGCGATGTGTTTAGGGTTCAAACAGCTGCGAAGCAGCGCCTAAGGGACAGGACTCCAGATATATAGCAGCACCGACTCAAGCCACACAGCTGTAGTCTCCTTTTAACTCATTCCATGACAAACTATGGTAAAAACTATGGTAAAAACTATTAGGCAGTATATGACCATTTATCTTTTTCCTACCTAAAGAATTAGGCTATTTATCCCTTTATAAGGCACGGTAAAAATAATTCATGCAGACGGTCTCAGGATTCCCGTAAGATTCACCTGCAAATGTATACATCACATACCAAGGATGTATGGTAGCGTTGGTGGGAACCTGGTGATATAATCTTCACCATAGTAAATGGGCGGAGCTAACTTATGCTAATTATGTGAGTTGCACATAGTGGGTGGAGCTTTGGGGCAGTGGGTGTGGTAATTTTGATCACTGTGCTGCTAATGGTTCTTCAAATGTTGGCAGCTATGCCCTGCATTCACGCTCTACAGAGGCCTATTATTCAGAAAATTATTTTTAATCTGTTTAACTATTTATTAAAGGTGAGAGGGAGAGCGTTACGCAGTACACAGAAGGGATATGTATGTACATTGAGGTTACATGTCTTCCTTTTTTAAGATACATCATCCAGGGCCCGAGGAGAAGAATTTCACTAAGCTTGTAATCTAATATACAATCCTATTACACGGGTGAACTACAACATCTGTGTCATCGGCCAACAGCTTTCTTCAGTAATCCCTCCATGGCAATCATCGAGCACAGAGGTTCTGCTAAATCTCACGGCCGTGGGCAGCTCGCCCTGGCACTTACTCTGTGCTTTGTTAGGAGACAGATCAAGATTTAAAAAGCGTCCCAAAACCTTGTTATTTTTCACATATCTGCTGCAGTTTTACTATTCCGAGACGTGACAGCACAAACACCAGTTTTTTTTCCATAGAATAATGAGAACCAGTATGGGTTGAGGTTTTGTTTATATTTTTATATAACTGGAAATACAGTGTAACAACGTTTTATCGGAACATCACGGATTCTTGTTGCCTTTTTTTGTTTTTTGCTCTAGATTTCTGCGGGATGGATCATTTCCACGAGACGTCACCATCATCTAACACTTACACGGGTGCAGAAAACCAACCATTTTGCGACACAGCCATAAAAACTAAAATATTGCATTCTAAGCGGGCACTTATGAGTGAGATTAAGCGAACGGAAAATTAACATTTTGCACAATAAGTGTGAAGGCCAACGGCTTGGAAAAATGACAATGGCTAATGTGGGGGATTAAGAGGTACTAATTTTTTTTGTTTTTTATGGCATTGTAACCCTTCAGGCACACAGAACCAGACAGGATTTAACCCTATAAAGAACTGGATAAATACAATTTTGCCTTCTGTGTTTTACGTGCCTGTACGGACATGTATCAGTGTGGTTTTTCCCAAGCCCATCATAATAAATTTCTGACAGAGATTTTGCATTTCCTGGAAACGCAAAACTGTGATAACTCCGTTCACGCTCAGCCCGACAAATCATTTAATGTGGATTCACCTCATCCCCAACAACATTCTGCCATGTTAACCAGCATCTTGATTTGGGGAGAGATGGAAAGACGTTGTGGTTTTAACTCGCTTACCTTTTCGTTATGAAGCTCCAACACTGGCGGGTATCTCCAGCTAGAAGAGCTGAGCGGGACCAGTATAATGCATAACCGAGTGGTTTAAGAGACTTTGAAAAATTCCCACTGATTTAACTACACATTATACAGGGCCAGCCAAGTTCTTCCTGCAGCAGAAGCTCATTGATGATGGCTATTCATTAATGATAGTAAAGCGAGGGAGTTGAAGCGGAATTTGTACAAACTAAGTGATAGTTGTGGTTTTCAAGACTTTCAAACCAGGTACACCAAAAAGCCCCCAAAAAATTAAAAACAAAAATGTAATTCTCAGTTTTGTCCTTCGACATGTGTCACTAGAAGAGTCTATTAGAGTTCAAATGTTTTGCAGATAGTGAAATATTTTTTAACCTTCACAATAAATACCTTTTCATATTCGAATCCATGCTTTTCCTTGTAACCATTCCTGCACATCGTGTAATTGTAAAAGCGAGAATTCTTTATCAGCCCGAGCCACTCACGCCATCCGGGTGGGATGTAGCTTCCATTGTACTCGTTGAGGTATTTCCCAAAAAATGCTGTGCCCGGTAAAAGGGAAAAATGTTGAAAAGCCAGGTTACAATCCAGAGTCACGCCACATAAATAGATTATTTAACACGCGTTACTATTTGATACATTATGCCCAATGTATTATTTTGAGGTTTGAGTTGCAGAGGAAGCTGGACAACAGAAGGGTTCTCCAAAGAAGGGTTTATTGACTAAAGGTGAGTTGGTAGGAGAGCGATTGTATTCACTATGAACGGCTATCACTAGCAAAAGCTCTGGCCCTCCATGCATAATTCAACCAGCGAGATGATAGAAGAAAAACGTTAAGGTCACTAGGGTTGACCATTGATAATGAAAATTGAAATCATGGAGATAAAATTAACTCCCCCACCTACATATTTTAGATTAAGCAAAGAATGTATTTTGTTGACAAGGAACAAAGAAACATTTGTGACAGAAGGAAAGAACCAAAGGGCCAATCTAGTCTGCTTTCTTATTTAGAAGAGCTTTCTGGTTTACTTGGGTTTGCCTGCATGGTTTCCACTGGAAGGATATTCTACATATCTACTACCCTTTCTGTAAAGTAGAATTTTCTTAAGTTGCCACTCTACCGTCAGACTTTAAAAATTATAAGCGCCAGTCCTTGTGCTCATCATTTTTACTGAAACGCTACCCTATATGAAAGAATTGTGATCATGTAACTGAACGTTATTATTTTATGTTACAGCAAATGCTTGTTAATCTTTACTGCAGCCATATCCCTGCATGCCATAATAAAACTGTAACCTGCTAGGGGATTATAAAAATGCATTTGTTTTTATTTTATTTTATACAGGAAATATCAGCAGCTTAGTAAGCGATTTGCTCATAAAACATCTGTTAAAATGATTCTCGTTGAGTGATAATAATGGAGTATTTCAGAAACATAACAAAAAAATAGAAAAAAAAAATACAAGGAAAATATCCAGAAGCATAAAAATATAAATATGTTAATGCTATGGGGTCATTCAATTTGCAGCACTAAATTGTATAATTCCAGTGGCAATTAAGTAGGAATTTCCTGTACTATTCATCAACTCAAGCACTTAATAGTCTATTAAAAATCCATGCTTCATTGTTCAAGAGAAGCCCCTGATACAAGACAGCAGGAAGATTTTGCTGATGAATACTACTGCTTTAAGAAAGAGGCTCTGTAAGTGAGAGCAAAGTTCAGGAGCACAAAAAGTAGCATTGGCTTCTATAAAACACGGGGATTTTGTAAGCCCAAACAGTTTTAAAGGGACACGGCCTTAAAACTTTTGTATTTTTTTTTTATTTTCGGAAAGGAAAAAAAAAAAAAAAAAAAAAAAAAATCACCATTTTATGGAGTGCAGGCAAAAGCCTCATAACTAAGAAATGGGTCTCTGTACACCTATGTTCCAAATAAATTCATGCTGAGTTTCACAGCATATAAAATTCTAGAAGATTTTTTTTTATTTTTGGCATGTGGCGCATGGGAAGCGTCTCAGATGGAAACTGGGACACAACTGAAAAGCCATCGCATGCAGTTCTTCCTGGCTTTTAATCGCAAATCCCTTTCTTATATTAATCAAGGAAATTGAAATAATTTTTATAAAGTCAGCATTAGATCTCTGATCTTCTCAATTACGAAATTGAGTTCTTACCTAGAAAGGGTAGAAGCAGCAACATATTCTTGCCTAGACAAACTAGTCCCCTTGCTGCAAAACGTGGGGCTTGCCCCATGCAGGTCATGACATTGGATGATAAGGCTCCCTGGTGAGTTGCTGCTCAATGGGTTGGTTACAATATGGAAGACTGTTCCAAGCAGGAATAGCTCCCATAGACTGCCTTAAAAGGTGTTGCTTGCTTTACAATATGATGTCATATCCTAGCACTCCACAGTGAGCATGGTGGGTGGCCTAGTGCAGCGCCCGTGGGCCATTGGGTAGAAATACAGAATGAAATAAAGTCATCATGTTGATTTATGGAACCTTTTCTTCAGTCTGAAAGCGAACCTCAGGGAAAGAACACAGATAAACACTAAGCAATAAACACTGTTACCTGTCCTGTATCCGGTATTATTGAGGTACACTGCAAACGTGCGCGGTTCGTGTATTGCTTGCCAGGACGGGGAGGAGCAGTTCTCATTGTTCGTGTATATGTTGTGATTATGAACATATTTGCCTGTTAACATAGAAGAGCGGGACGGACAGCACATTGGAGTGGTCACAAAGGCATTGATGAAGTTAGCACCTCCTTCTTCCATAATCTTTCTGGTCTTGTTCATCACCTGCAAGGAACCTGTAATAAATAATAATCTTTGCTAACGTATAAGAAGCTTTATGCACAAAAGACAGCTCATAACAGAAAAAAATGTCAACTTCCTAACCTGAAGTCAACTACGCTAACCCGATGGAACAATTGCTGAATATAATAAGATTCCTCAAAGCTGGATATTTTAAGGAAACGTCTTGCTGTTTTCAGGTTTATTTGTTAGCATTTACGTTAATATTTACATCATAATGTCTTGTTTTTCCAAAAAAAAAAATTAAAATATTTTTTCTGGCATTAAAAAAAAATACTAGAACTGTCGATTTTCTTTTAATGACAGACTACATATCTCGAGGGAAAAATAAGTCTTTAGATCTCTACTTTCTAGTCTCTGGCCAATTTGTTACTGCAAGGTTACAAAAGTCTGTTGTGACAGTACCGAGCTCATTAAAACCGTTAATTTATTCCAAACAGGTATGTGATGTAGTCACAGACAGGGTTTGGCATACAATTACTTTACTTGGGTTTGCAAACAGTACAAAAAATGGCAATAAGGAGATCATATAAAAAAGACATAAAATACAATCTGCAGTCTATATTAACAAATAATTTGCAAACATATTTTAAACACATTTAAAATAATACTTTAACCTCAGTCCTAAACTCCTAGTAAGGTTCCCCAACTGTTGTTGACATCTGTACCCCCCTGGCGCTCCAACCTGCTTGTTAGATAAGGGCTTGACTCAAAGCATGAGATACAAGCATGTTTTGGGGGGGGGTTGTTGATTTTTTTTTTTTTTTTTTAAACCAAGAGTAATTGGATATATTCATGCAAATCTAAAATGTCTTACCCAGCTCCACATCCTGGTCATCTGTGAGGACTAGAATAATGTTTGGTCTAATATTCCTCCTGTCTGGATGCATCCGTCCTTTCAATCTGGTTGCTTTTAAAGCAAAACAAGCAGGCAGTTCTAAGCCGAGGACAAGGAAAATAAGGACAAAGCAGTAACGCTTCATGGTAGGGCCGATAGTATATTTGGTCGTACTGCACAATTAAGATGTCTTTCTTTTGTACAGGATTCTCTATCTGAAGGGGAAAAAAATAGATTTTTAAGCAAACATGTTGCTTGCGCAAAGGGCATGACAATATATACACACATATGTCCAAGATACTGGACTCATTAAACTTTAAACTTTATTACTTTTGTCAAAAAAAAGTGTGACCAACTGTATGCAACATGATGCATTTCCATCGTAATCATATTACACAAACTATTTTAAGTAAATAAAAAATAAAGGTTATTTAAAATCAAACGTAGAACATACAGATATTTCCACAACATCTATTAGCGTAGCTTTATTCTGCTTTCTCCTTTAGAACTGTAATCTCAATGATTGACAATGGTAGGGATTGTAAAAAGCCAGAGCTCCCAGCTTTACTGACCATCAATCAGCAATGGAAGTTTGTCCACCATCCATAATGCACAATGCCTCTGGTGATCACCAGTTCCCCACTCTACTGCTTATGGAAACTCCAGGGAGTCTATCGGAGGCTCCTTGGCTCATGTCATTCACGGAGCCTCCATAAACTATAATCTTGACAAAGGTGAACATTCATTGGTTTGTGGGAATCTCAGACTAATTTCAGGATTAACAATCTAACTGGGAGAGCCCTCTGGCAATCAAGAGGTCATGGGTCACCATAAAAAAACAAATACATGCCATTTAATACGATTTATCCAATTGCATTGAAAACTCAGTATCATATTAATTGAAAAGCAAAGTTCGGTTGCAATTTGCAAAAATTGTTAAAACAATTGGCTAAATATTCATGTAAAATATATTGTTTTCCAAAAAAATTAATAAATAAAAGTTCTAATAAAGAGCTCCATAGAAGCTCCATAGACATACAGGGGCCCTAAAGAGCTGCTTTAATGGATTATAGGGTAGCACCACCTATGCTAATAAAAAAATACATTATTTTTCGACAATTGGCAGGTAACATCCTATGCAAGTAGTGTTTAGATATGCAACATAAAACCGAATCAAGCCGGTAAGCAGAAATAAGTGAGAAGAACCTATCAATAGAACACGGAGTGGACTTAGATCACCTAAAAACGTTAAAAATATATACTGCGTGACTTCATGCAGCATTTACTGAAGCAGCGTTATATATGTGTACATGTACGGTGATAACTGTCCGAAAAGATAAAATATACCTAAATATAAGTCATACATTAAACAATATACTATCTAATTATTATTATTTTCTATAAGAAACTATAACATTGTTTATATTGAAGTTTTTTGTTTTTTTTTTAAAAAAAAGGACCAGCGTAATCAGTAAAGGCTAAACTATATACACGAAATGTGCTTACAGCTGGAAGAAGACAGGCTCTGAAAGGGAAGCGCTAATCTAAGTACTCCCTTAATGTTTTATCAGTATTTTTAACAGACTTGATAAGCGTGTTCTATGGTTGGGTTAAAACTGACAAAGCAGATAAGATGCTCTATGGGAAAAAAGGGAAAATTCCGATCCTTGAGTAATTATGTGCTTTAGATTGTAACATAGGATGTTTTAGCCAGTAAAGCTACACATAGATCTGTCTGTTCATCAATGAAAAGAGGAAGTTTCGGGGTATTTTACACATGCTTATAGAGATGTAATCAAGTAGAAACAATAGTTTTTTTCACTTTAAAGTTGATTTTAAAAGTTTAAAAGTTCTTGGGGGGGGGAAGACTGGGAAGTAATCTATAAAACTCAACAAGAATTATGAGTATACATAGAAAAACCATATCTAAAGGGGGCTGTATTATGGCACTAAAGATAATAGAACAAAAGATAATATTCTAGTTACATTACTCAGTATTAAGAAGAGGCGTACAAGTGTCAGCAGAACTATATTGTATGTTTCTTACACTTCTGAAAAGGAAATGTAACAAAAGTGTACTTAATCGGTAAAAACAATACCGTATTTGGGTATTCTTAGCAACAAAGATTTGATACATTCATACAACTTTCTGAAACATACATAATTATATATATATATACACACACACATATACACACACACACACACACATATACACACACACACACACATATATTATATATATATATATACACACACACACACACACACACATTTCTATTCCAATACCCAAATACAAAAAAGTTACCTTGAGCAAAGTTAAGGGTAAGACAATTTAAACTACATGTGCTATTCTTTCAACACGATGGGGGAAGCAATTATCCTCCACACTTCCTGTATACAAGACAGATATAATATGAAGCAGGAAGTCCATATAATACACACATACACCGCTAAAACACTGGGCAAGATTATATATTTTACATACATGTACACACCTAATTTCTACTGAAGTATAAAATGTAAGCTTGCGAGCAGGGCTCTCTCCATCTAATGTATCGGTTTGTCTTGTCATACCCCTTGAATATATGTATTGTATTAAGCGCTGCATAAATTGTTGGCGCTATATAAATAAAAGATAATAATAATAATAACTAACTAAACATTGACAAGCCAACGAACCAATTATATTCACTCCCAATCAATGGTCAAAAAGTTTTTTAAAAAGTTTCTCTCTTCACACTTCTCCTATGTCTCCTTGTGAAGCTCTTAAGATAATAGAATTGGTCATTGAGAAAGGGAGAGACAAGTACTTATACACAAAACAGATTGAGAGACGTAGCATATTAAAAAAAAGAAAAAAAAAATCACAGAAAATAGTAATTTTTGGAAGTAAATTAAACAAATGCACACCAATGATTTTTTCTCCAAACATACCTGTAAAAAGTGCTTTCCAGTAAAATCCAGCTACCAGTATAGTTAAAGAAGATCAAACTACGAATGGCCTTTGAATTCAGAGCAAGACCCCATAAGAAGATTGCGGTTATAGTGAAGTTTAACAAAATCCCAGTTTCTGGCCACTGGCTGGAGATAATCCTTGCAAACTACTTTGACATACAAAGCAAAACACCTCCCACTGCCTCATCTAATCTGAGGGAGAAACTGCTACACCTCCCCGCTATGTCAGACAAGCCACTTCCCTGTGCATAAGAATGCCTCTCATTTACATTCCAATTAGATCCGAAATCAGATTAACAGGAAGCAAAAAAACATTTATCTCTGTCAAAAATCACAACTAACGTAAATAGATGTAACCAGGGATGTGGATCTAGCGTGGTCCAAGAGGACATAGAGTCTACCCGAATATTCTATATATCCTTTTATTGGGCCAATATCATGAAAAGAGACCTCTCACGTCTCGATAGTTTATGTGACTGTACAACATCTTTAGTGGTGGCCTAATAAAAGATCTCACCTGAATGGACTTTAAACTAGATTTTTTTTTTTAAAAAAAAAGGTACTTTCACGTCCACAGTATAAGGCACAAAACGAAACACTTAAATCAATATAACGTGTAGTCTGTAATCCGTGTATTTGAAGATATTTAGTCTAAAAATAATGTAAAATTATGCATCTCCCTTTTTCCTCAAACATTTACAAAAGCCACCAAGGAGATCAGCAGCTTAACTACGTGCGGGAAAAGACAATGGGATAAACAATCCCATTCCATTAGTGTATGGAACTGCAAAACGTAGGCTTTGGGAAACCTTTATAAAGGGAACTGGAACAAGTTTCTCCTAAAGTGAATCTGTCTCTTCTCTCGAAGACGTTAGTAATCAGTAGAACTCACTAATGTCTAAAGTGGAGAGGTACAATGATAAATATCTCCTATGAGATGGTAATGTTTGCAATTTAAACCTTATTACCTGTTCTAATTAACAATCAAGTAGATTGTAAGCTTGATGAAGCAGGGGCCTAGTTTCTTTACCAGTTTAACGTTGGTTAATGATGTTTCATGATTTATTTTCACTGTATCTTATTGTAGCAGTTCCACGGAATCTGCTGGCGCTTTATGAATAAATTTAATGTTAGTGTACTATATGGCACCATCATATTCTACAGCGCTATAGAATGGGATTTAGTTGTCCCAATGAAAAATTGGGAGTTTGGATCTTGAATATTAATTTCCTTTCACAAAAAGAATGTAACACACATATATAAAAGGTTACTTTTTATTGCATTAAACCATTTGAAGTGTGACAGTAAAGTGGATATACAATATTCTAATACATGCCGAAAAAAAGATGTTCTGAATGTTTCATGTTCCATAAATTATTTATACCATACAAATTATAGAAATAAACCTAAACAAGCCTTTCTGTTATTTCATAGACACATGTTGCTATGTTATAAAGCACAGGAGAAGAGGCTACGTGGGAAATGCCCTATACATCTCTGTTCCGCAGATAATATTTCAGACGGTGTTGACCCAGAAAGTGCGGTCATCCTGACTGCCTTAAGCAAACATTGGCAGCCAAGTGTTTGAATAACCCCCCCTCTACCTCCACGGTATGAATCTCCTGACAATTACACCTCAGTGTTAATAAAATTCACACCAGCTCAACACAATAACTGTGAAAATAAGGTGTTCTCCGCATTCTTCCACAATGATACCTTTACTGTGCTATTATCACACCTAAATATACAGTATGGTAATTATACTATTACATTTCAAATACTGAGGTCTAAAGAAGTAACCATGATATCATTGTTCCATAGTAGCCTCTTCTTTCAGTCCTAGGATTAACGTGCAGATTCCTAAAGCTACTGGCAATAGATATGTTTAACCGCCGACTTTCTGCTCAACTGAATTGTTAGTTAAAATAAAATCATGGCATATTAAATTTATGGATGTGTTATGTCCACTTTATTGCTGAAGAAAAGTCATCTGAACATGTGAAAGAGTCATATTTAAATAAAAAGCACTTATGAGGCCAACCACAAAATCCAGAAATCAGCTGCTACATCCATTGGTTTCCATAATTCCAAACAAGAACACAGAAATGCCCTTTATAACTGTGACCCGCTGAAAGTTACATATAAAGAGCAATTCTGTTCTGGAGTGGTAATCAGAATTCACATTCCATCGGTTGATATGAGGACTGGAACGCTTTTGCTGGCTTGTGGACATGCGCAAGCAGGGTCATGCTGGCACACAATCACACTTGGCTCGCCCATCTCTATTCAAAAGCGCCCAAGATTCCATATGATGCATACACTATGCCTTCACTCATAGAAATGGGACCGAAAGACACTGTTAGCCAAGAACCTTTCACATATATATATATGGAACAATAAGAGTTTTCCTCCATACATCCCTCTCTGGAAAAATTTATGATTAATGCAAAAAGTTCATTATTATCCCTCCCTTATGCATATCTATTTGAGCCATGACCTCGCATGTGACTTATTATTGATTTATTTAGAGGTCCTGCACCGAATATGGATTGAGAAACAAGAACACATCATTGATTTGATATTATATGAACTGAAGCATTGTTTCCAGCATTCTTCAATAAAACTTTTCAAGAGTCATTACCATCTACAATTGGTGATTAAGATACACATGAATTTGGGGAAAAGTATCTGCCTTATGCCTAGACGTTATTAAACTACCATCACTACTTTCTAGGACACCAAAAGTCCTCTTGCCTCCAAGTAGCAGATGTGTGCATTTATTGCACCACCATTTATATAGCACCACCATATTCCGTAGCGCTGCACAATCTTTTGCATTAATTCTCAGGGAGCTAAATCAAAGTAAATTTACTGACAATGTAAAGTCCATAATACATATCACAATGTTATATTCTAAATTGGTGACATGGATGAAGTAGTTGACTAGGCCACAAGGGATTAAGGAACGTCTTCAAAATATCTAGAATAACAGAAACAAATGCCAATTCAATTTCCTGAGGGATATCCGGTCTGCAGGCTTAAGGTGCATAGTGTACGGTAACTTAATACTAAACAGAGTCCAAGTTGTGCTATCATTGTAGCCGGCATAAAAAAAGGCATGCAAGGTATGTTCACTGTATAATTTGTATGAAAAAGCTATACCTCACCCAAAGCCAAAGAATAAGCTAAACAGTATAATGAACTAGATGCAGATTACCGTCCTTATGATTCATCCAAACAATACAGATCTGTGCAAGAGACCTAAAACATGATGACCTAAGGCATCGAGAATTCAGTTACAGCCACATCACAACCCATGTAAAACCTGTAGAATTGCAGAATTCACCAAGATGAACGGAGGTCCACCTTTCAATAGACCCATGGACAGGGGTCATGATATATAAACTCAGGCGAACTGACCATATGCCCCAAGTCAAACTTTGTAGCCAAAACCAATGGTTTATAGTCTGTAGTTGGTTAAGCAGTATGGACGCTTGGTTCCACCACTGCTGTAAAGCTACCTGTTGGAGATCCACCATTTAGTAACGGTGCCCCAAAAACCTTACATCACAAACCTCAAACTCTCAGTAATGCTGGGAATGCTGCGTCTTCAGATTGTGTATATAAAACCATTCCATTGTCTTGTTAATACCATCTGTTATCTATTTGATTTATTGCTTGAGAGGATAAATCAGCATACAGCACTATCTAAAAGACAAATTGTCATTCTGGCATCTTTGGTCACAGATATACCCATCATAGACTCCTGAGCTAAAATGTAGAATTGTGTAGATGAAATAATTATACATTTGTTCACATGCAGTATTTTATGCAGCTATTTGGGAATGTATTAGTCAATCATAAATGCTACATAATTCTAATATAAAATGGTCTAAATGTATACTTTAATAATGCATTTTAAAAAATATTGTAGCAATAACAGTTGTGTGTCCATTAATGCTGCATACATGAAAAGGCTACATATAAAAAGTCTTAATTTTCTAATTTTTATATTCATATTCAATAAAAAGATTTTTCATTTAGGGAATGGCCTTGTCGATTTATATATTAGTAACACCAAACAAGTCAATTAGTTCTCAAGCTGGGCTAACCTGACGAAAGTTACCAATTAGTGTTCCTCGAAGCTTGAAGTAGAAGAATAGCGACATAAAGCAAAACAGAAAATGAAAAACACCACAGTGCCAAACAATGTCTTTGGTCTCAAGGATTTGGCCTCCTATCATATGAAACTCACTGCTTGTTATCTGCCTGTCAAGATAATACCAATTGCCTTGACAGCCTGATAACTGCCAGTGTATATAATGCAGCGCTCAGAGAAATGAGCCATAATGAGCCATACAATGTAACCTCCAGGATCATCCCAACAAGAAGTTATTGTCCAGACACGTCTGTATCTGAAAATCCCATGATACAATGCTTACCGTGTTTAGGAGAGGACTGGCAACAATCACCCCGAGGGACAATTCCATCCAACAGGCCTAAAAAGAATGGAAAAAACCCCCAAATATTGGCAGACAGCACACCCGAGATGAGTTACACAGTCCTGCCCAATATATATTCACTGAGTGGGTAGATCACTTGTAAAAACAGCAACAAAAAGTATCCAAACCGGGTGTAAATCATACCCAACATCCATGATACTTTAGATGCCCTGGTGGCTATATATGGAACTTCAAGTAACACACAAAAAGCTTTAGGTAGCGTAACAAATCACTACATCAGTTCAGAACAACACAAAACTAAGCAGCAGCTCCGGAAAACGTGTTTCCCAACCTTCCACACCAACCGACAACAAATAAAGATCAAACTATTATTATATTCATGCTCTTTGCCATCTACAACGGATATAGGAGGCCTCTATCATTCTACACGCTTGAGAATATTAGTCCTGCAACCCTTAGGCTCGAGGAGCATGGAACTTTTAGTGCGGCAGCCCAAGTTTCAGATGTTTCTATGGTTTTAACCAATTATAAATAAAAGCTGCGGATATCATTGCTTACTTAAAATGGACTTGTCACACAAAGCAGGGTGATAGAATTAAACGAGATGATTTGCTACTAAAAATCAGCCATTCATGAATGCTGGTCACCAGAGGCCATTTCAAACAATGCTTATTTCAGAGGACTCTAAAGTAATCCTTTCTTCTGCAGTGATGTGGTTTCCCTGCAGTCTTGAGCACATGTGAACAGCAAACAGGTGACTTATTAAAACCTGATGTTATACTGATTGTGTAAAGCCAGGTTTTGGTGTAATTCGACAATTTAACCATTTTAGCCAAACCTTTGGCTGTTGGAAAGCTCACGGATTTGTTTAAATATTCTAGAACTCAACATTTAAATGTCAATGTTAAAAACAGGGCCAGGTTCACGAGCAGCTCTCTGGCTGTTCTGGAACTACATGTCCCATGATGCTTTGTCAGCCACATGGGAACATCATGGGACATGTAGTTCAACAGCAGAGACACTTTTGTTTTAGACAGCGTGGTTGTGGCGAGCATTTACACATTCATTTATTCATCTCTGCTATGTTCATACACTCTAATGTGACTATAAAGCACTGAGAAACTCATCCCTAGCAAATATATGGAGCTCAGAAAAAATCCTTTTCTGGGCTTTTGGGTCTGGTGGAGCATTTAGACAGCGTTGATCCTTTACAGTTGTGTTCATTTTCATTTGGTCAACATTTTAAATACCTATTCATTGTTTTCTCACTTTGTATGATTATTTCTATATAATAAATACAAAGAAATATTTAAAACCATAGGAAAAAGTATGGGGTGGGACAGGGCAGGGGACTCTGTCTTGAGGCTTGTACGGAGTCCCAAAATTTCTGATGGCGGCCCTGAAAGAGGCATAAAGATTTTGATCCTAAACCTAAGCAAAATGGCAGTTTTAGCCCAAGAGAAAAAATTAACTCTAGTTAATAATTGATATCATTCATTGGGGAATAAAATGGGAAGTTTTATAATCTTTCAGGATAGAGTCTCTTCTTTTAAGATTCTGACTCTTGGGTGATAAGGTTCAGGCTGTCTGATGTTTCTTAAATCCAGCTACTTATTTGTCTCTCAAAAATAACTTTAAAAAAAAAATTAAAGTTTATAAAACCTATTTTTTTGCATGTACTTTAAAACAAAATAAAAAAAATCTGTGCTGTGTACTTACTGGTTTAAGTCATCTCAAACATTATTAAAATAGCTGCCTCGATAATAAATTTCATGGTGGTTTATAATCCAGCGAGTGGATTAATGAGTCATGAGATTGTGTTACAAGCAAGTTCATTCTTTTTCAGATTTTTTTCATTTTATATTTAAAAATTAATCTGTCGTTAGGGTTTTGATAATCTTTTTATTAAAAAAAATACATAATCTAGACAAGAGAATTTTCAACTGTGTACAGTTTTTGTCCATTCCAAAAAGCTACATTTTTGCTTTCAATGGAACATCGATTTTTTTTTTCTTGCAGGTCGTACAGCATGAGGCTGACCTTGCTAGGGCCGCTTAGTTATTCCCAGTCCAGCCCATTTCCAGGTGTATGTTTGCTAAAGTAACCTCACTACTATTACTTGCTGCTTTACAAATTAACTCCAAGATAGACATTAAAAGTTTGCGTTTTCACACTGTCACAAAACGTAATAAAACAAAAAGACACATGGTCTGATGATAACACTATAGCGGCTTGTACAAAAGGAGAAGAGGGCCTTGGCCTTGTGAGCTTACAATCTAGTCAGTGGTAAATCAATATAAAAAATGGGCAAACTAGATGGATAAATGGTTCTTATCGATTGTCGAATTCTTATATCTATGGTAAATATATTCAGTTTTGTACTTATTTTTGTTTCCAACTATAATAAATCCACATTTAAGCCAATTTAAGCTTCAGTGTAGATGTCATTCCCAGCTTTTAACCAGCATGGGAAGAGATGGGTCATCAGTCATTAAGGTTCTAACTATCTCACATTATCTTGTTTTAGACCATGAGGAAACCAGTGAGGATGTATGTTGTAACTGTGTAAACCAACACATTCCCCGGGGTTAAGAGCTTCCTTTTAGAGTCATCCTAGTGTACGTGGGCTATGCCGGCACAAAGCCCGTGCCTCACTCATGCATAAGCAAGAGACGGTTTAAAAACAATGTCTGAGTTTGATGTAAGCAGCAATCCCACACCACATTTCATAAAACTCAATGCGCCCACATTTGTTTTGTTTTCCTTTTCTTGACGGGAGTCCTGACATGATCTATGTCCAGGAATTCAGTAGGCAGTGCAGTATAGCTGGGAATGTTCCTCAGCATTCACAATAAACATCACTAGCCGGGGAAAAAAATATGGAAACTTTTATTTGCAGCCCCCATCTTTTGGTATTTTATACAACAATAACAGAAAAAACAAACTATTTTAATCTCCATGATCCTCAAATATTTAAAGGTTGTGTAAATTATTTAAAATAACGTTCAACGGATATTCGACTAGAATAAACACTGGATATTTATGAAATGAGGAGGCGAGCTTTATGGAAATGCAGACATGAGGAAAATAAATGGAAGTATTGCGGGAAACAGACTATACTGGCGGAGCGTTATATCAGTATGATAACTCAAGAAAGTGGTGTATTCTGCTTTAGGCCAGTATGTCCAGTCTGGTCACCCTACAGGGCGATCGGGTTCCTTGTAGCTCCTCTGCTCAATGGGTCAGTTAAAAAGGGATTTCACCAATCTCACCATTTGGTCCATTAACATTATGGAGGACTGTGCTGAGTCAGCATAGCCTCCACAGTTTAATTACACCGGGCACTGTGCGAAGCACCAGGATATGATGTATTTTTGCGGCACTTAGAAGGATGGTGGTTCGGGGTGGAAGGGGCAGCTGGTGGTGATGGTGGTGCTGCCCTTGGTTTGGCCTAGGGCCTCGCCAAAGAATAATATGGCATGTGTTATGGTTTAAAATGTCAGCTCTTTCACCAAATGACACCAGTGATCACAGGAAGAAGGCTGTGTGATGAGAGCCTCGTCCTACCCCTATCAGCAACAGCCAGCATTGTGTGACAGAGTAACAGCACGCTAGAGGGACAACCAAAAAGTAATGGAAAAACTGTGTTTTGTGTACGGGAATATTTTGGCGCTCTAAAATTTTAAGGTGAACTACTAAGCAAAATTATGGAGGGAAAAAAACAATTGGTATATGGATATTGTTTTGTTGCCTACTTGTACATTTAACGTCTGTTAATGATATTTGAATTGTCTTATTTTCACTGTATCCTTTTGCAACAGCGCTACGTAAATAAATAATGAAATTAGGGTTGAAGAACGAGATAGTAAATGTGCTCAGGTCCTGTAGCCTGAAATAGCCGACATGTCTGGGCTTGGCTGTAAATACCATATAATGAAGTCTGTGACATGAAATGTTCAGCAATTTCCCAGTTTAGTGAATATGCCCCTGAGGGGGGGATCTACACTGAAAACATATGTAAAGAGATGGCACTTCATAGCACCTCAAATGCCAAGTGTCCCATGGTAAGCAAGACAGTCTCTGTTTTTGAGCAGTGTCCCGCTATGGATCAAAAACTGATTAGGGAAATCAGAGTATCGGACACTGCTGGGTGTTTAAATGAAGCTATTGTTTATAGCCCTGGGCTTTTAAAAATCCCTCTGCTTCGAATTCAGGGGGTTATAAATCCTCAGGAGGAAGTCGTTCCGTATAACAAGTATAATTGAATGGATGCAGAGATGTAGAACCAGGCAAATGAACTTGTTCTTACATGTACTGTTTAAAGCCATGGGACATGTACCTCTGGTGAATACTAGCACCTTGTAGCCCAAAAGGTACATTAACTGAGCTTAGCAAAGAACCAGTCTGACATAAACATTAATCCAGGACTAATGGAGTTTGTAGAATCACAAATCCTATTTGTAGTCTGTGGCAGAATAAGCTTTCCATTTATAAAGAAACAACCTCACGAATGTCTTCTTAGGTACTTTAAAAAAAAAAAAAACTTAATCCAATTTAAAACCCAAGGTTGATTCTAGTCCAAATACTAAGTAAATAACGCAATATGGTTTGCAACACTTAAAATATAATCTCCATGTTCTAAAAAAAAATTAAAAACTGTGATTTATTTAATAAATTACCAAGGAAATAGTAGTATACAAGCAAAATTAATGTACATCATTGGGCTCTGGTGAATATAGCTGCTGGTTAATAATGTCCTAATGACTGTGAGGACAGAGTATTTGGTGTAGAAAGAAAGAATATACCGGTAAGTTACAATTATACAAATTTGTTTCATTTTCATGTACAATACTTCTACTGGTAGAACTTCATGCTGGAGTTTGGTAAATGTAGCACACGTGCTTAAGCAAAGCATTCCAAACGCAAAAAACGTATATTCTTTACATCTTAAAGATATATGGGTCTAGCTACAGGCACACATTTATCAAGCTTGATTCGTTTTTCAATCATATAGTTATTGGTTATGTAACAGCAGCACCATCTCTATCCAGATAGTGTCCTACTCTTTGTGTGAAGTAGAATAACCCGCCTTAACTAGATTTTTATTATGTAGTATACCTTCAGAATTTACTTTTGTTTGTAGTATTGTGAAGTTCTGTTTTGACTACTATCATATACAGTTAAAATCTATACCATTCCACGCAGATTCCAAATTGGCTGAGGAGAATTAGAGTGCAAGGTTTCAAGACAACTTAGGACTCTTGTTGAACATGAGCATAAGAATACCTGGAGTCTCTTGGTGAAGTGCTGTTTTTTCTGGGTCTCTGAATCAGTTTCTTCCCTATCCAGGACGGTGAGCGGTATGTATCCAAACCCACTTCCAGTCCACATTCTGCCTACTCAATGCCAACTTTGCTCTGCCCAGTTTCTGCCTACTAAAAGCCTTTTGGACAAAGAGAAGCCTAAAGATGGAAAGCATACGTGGTAAATACCCATGTATGCTAATAATGACATATCTAATAAAGATTTGCATTCAAGGCTGTGGTTTATGCAAATATCAGTGCATAGGCCAAAAGAATAATCTTTATTATGTATTATGTCACTGATCTGGCTTCCGAGACTAGATTTCCCAATCATTTAAAGTTCACAGGATAGCTTCAGTCCATAAAACTCTTTTCATCTGTACTTTACGGCTTGAATTTGCCTAATCTTCCTCGCACACGCCAGGAACTGCATAAAAGGTGCTCATTGCTCATTCCGTGGAGGTAAAGCCGTATCTGTATTAATGGAACTCACATTAGACTAAACAGGCACTGATGCTTTAGCTCTAAAGTAAAAGAACTCTTTAAACGAGGACCGAAAAAGTTTCCGTGGGACTTTGCATATGCCCTTAAATGGCTTTGGGTTAATGCAGCCTCGCTAATTGCTTCCTAATTACAGAATTATAGTACAGTACGTTACAAGTTGGCAAACAAAATGAATGGTTCATATGCTTCAGTGAGGCTCAGTAGAAAATTTAGCTGAGTCACAGACAGAGGGAAATTCTTTTTTTTTTACTGAAAAAGAAATGGTCAGTGTTCACATTAGGTGGAAAAGTGTATTGGTGGATTACCACGGAATACACTGTAAATCCCTCCAGAACATTAGCAAACAAATCATAACCTCCTGTTGGCAAAAGTGAAAGAAAAAGAGTACAAATACCGGTAATAACATTAAAAGAAGCCTATATGAAAATATAAAATCAATGACTATGGCGACAGATTAAAAAACATGTTACAACAACAGGAAATCCTTTCAGTTCGGTCCTGTTGTCTTGTACAGTTACTTTGTTAAGAAGAGGGTAGCTTCTTTGCGGTGAGTGTTTCTTTTGTATTGCACAATGTGGCATTAATACCAACAATACAAAACATAATGTTAGGATAATCAAAAGATAAACACGATTTAAGGCAGAGGTGTGTTTCAGAAGGCATTCAAGTATTTTCATTTAAAAGGAATACATCCTTACATTTTTATAAAATAAAAAAAATAAAAAAATATGCGTTTCTTCCTCGTCTAACAGTCTTCACAGTACTTACTTTGGTTCTCGGATCACCTACAATCTCTTCCCTTATAATCTCGCTGGCCGCTGCTATGAATGATTTTCTAGGATTTCCCAATATATCTGCCTTCTGCTGCTACTCCTAAATATTTACAACACCCTCCACTTCTAGTGCTTCATCTGCTGATCCTCATCCTAACAGCTGTATTCCCTAGCAAATCTATTAGTGTTCTATAAATAAAAGTTAGAAGATAAACGCACTCCATCCGTGTTGCTCCTAGTATAATCAGCGCTACTTCCACCATGCTTGTTGTACCTACTGTAATGACTAATACTTCCAACTCCATGTTTGCTGCTGCTACAGCAATCACCACTCCATCCACCAATGTGCCTGTTGCTCCACTGTAATCCTCACTAATCCACACCCCAACAGCTGTTCCATCTGAAATTCTCACAAATCATTTCCATGCCTGCTGTTCCTACTATAATTCTCACAGACTCGCATTCCAATGAAAACCCATTTTGTAATTCCCCACTACTCCCATTCCTACTGTAGTCACCAAGGGTAGGAAACAAGTATTGTGAAGGAAATCAAACCTTGGTTCTGGAAACCAGAGACTTCCCCAAGCCTGATCGCAGACAGTGGTGCTCCACACTATGCACACACTTTATACACCCTTAGTAATAATTACTTCCTACGTATTCCATCCAAACAGCCACTCTTTCGCTTGTTCACACTTCTCTTGGAAATTCATGGATGTCCATTAAAAAGGCAAACTCAAAATAAAAGTGAAATCAACTAGTCATCTCTTTTCATTCATTTCAGAATTTCTTAACCCCTTAATGTTAAAGCCCATACATGTACAGGCTCAAAATGCATTGTTTTCAATGGGTTTAGGGGCCATGTCTTTAAAAAAAACTCCCCTGTTGAGGTGGGCATGTGTTTCATACATCATCTACTTTGTGCAGCTATGGCTGGTCAAAAAAACCTTTAAACTAGCGCTTTGCGATCGGATGTCTGCTTCTGGATATACCGAAGCCTAGCATATAAAACTGAAAACAGAACATCAATTTGGGCAGACCACTTGAGATTTTTTTGTATTCTCCAATGGACTTCAACTGGTTTAAACCACAATAGAAGGTATTAAATCCATAAAACCAGAAACTAAATAGCATTAACAAGGGCATACAAAAGTTTATCTCCCACAACCAACTTTTCATTCGGTTCACAATCTTGGCAGAAAAAGCTATATAGGGAATATATTGGGATATATCCAAGGAGAAAATTTCCCATGACTCATCTTAACTCAACAGGCCATTTTTTGTTTCTCTGACTACTTTTTTTTTTTAAAGCAGTAATTTATCCTCGTTTAACAGTAGCATTTAAGAGCTAGCATTCACAAATTTCTTGAAGAACAACACAATCTAACATACATGGAAAAGCTTAACAAGAACACTTATTCATAAAGTTGCAGACGGCTTCTTGGGCTAGTGTGACCCTTCAAGGCGCTGTTCGACTTACTCTGCTGAATTTAACACTTTTGGAACTAAATACAATATTAGCGACATTTCCAGTATGGTTGAATGTCCAAATGTTTTCCAGAGAAAAATATTTAATTCTATTAATTTTATTGCTTTTCAAGGAGATCTCCATGCCGCCACATGGGAGATCGGGCTGTCTAT
Source organism: Spea bombifrons (assembly GCF_027358695.1). NCBI lineage: Eukaryota > Metazoa > Chordata > Amphibia > Anura > Pelobatidae > Spea > Spea bombifrons. Next base: position 88,516,251 of record NC_071091.1, on the reverse strand, counting down.
TGACACCGTGAACTACCTCTGTCAGCAGAAGCCAACATCCCATTTCCCTAGCACAGCATGTAAAAAGTATAACTTCACGTTCACTACCCCAAACCTCTTGAGCCAGAAATTATTAAAAATACTACCTTATAGGATACTATGTAAAAGATGGATGTCGCCTTCTAGAAGATAAAAAATATGTATGTGGGGTATCTCTAAATTAGGGGGATTTTGTTGAACATAAATGTTCTTATTGTTGATCAGTGGCACCTACTGTGTAGAAGAAATTCTAAGGAAAATTTGAAAAAAAAATATATATATATATATATATATATTGTAAAAAAATATATATATTTTTTTACATACTGGCACTTTTTACATGTTTCTATGTTTGCAAACAAAAGCCCTGTTTTTTTTCCTTTAAAAACAGATGTATTATTTGCGTGGAAATCATAGAAAAGGGAAATCAATATATGGTAAAAATGGCGACAAACGTACGGTATAAAAAAAACAAACAAAAAACAACTGGTAGTTAAGGGGATAATACACACTTTGTCTATGTTTGTCATGCTGCCTATCTCTCAAAAGTAATTGTACGGCAGAGTTGAATCATGAACTAAAGTAAATAACATTAGGATAGAATTTGGTCTTCCTATACAAGAGAAAAATGCCTTCGGCAGCTGATTTTTATAGCTATTTAAAATGCAGATGTTTGAAATATCTTATGCATGGGAGGGAAAATGGTTTGTAAAATGCAAAGCTTTGCACTTCTGAAGATATCATCTGCAAAAGAAAAAAAAAGTTAAGATGAAATACACTAGGCATGTCCAACTCATGTCCTCGGGGGCCATAGAGCCACCAGGTGTTCAGAGTAATAAACTAGGTTAATTGTTTAATTGCAGGATAATTAAAATAAGCAAAGAATATACTTATGTGGAAATCTGGAAGTCAAGAATAGGCCAGGAATCCAATTTCCTGCACTAAATATAAAGTATGTAATGTGTTGGTTAAACTGCACCTGTCATAAAAAAAGGATTACGTGGTTGCATATGGTGATGGTCAAAGTACCGGCAATTTTGACCGAGAATTTCCAGCTATGTTGGTAACGGGGCTCGCGCTTAGCTGACGATAGTCTTGCCATCCTTGCAATTTGAAACACGAGTTCCCTTCTTGACAGATATGCTGCATTAAACACAGTTTAACGGGCATGAGATCTACCGGTATATTCCGTCCCAGAAAGTCCCACCAACAAACACGTTTTAGTCTTCTGAATCCCAGGCATTTCAGACTATTTGCCACAAATTCATTAAGACTAAAATGAAAACCAAGTACAGAAACAAAAAATCATCCAATCCGCATTTGAGTACGCTGATCATAAATGTGCTCATGTTCAAAGGAACTAACTCTAAATCGTGCCTACTAGTGATACTAATCAATGTCTACGAGGCTAAGGTCAGCTGCTTTTCTATAATTTCTGTATATGTTAACAATGCCTTCCACTTCTTATTCGAAGCATAAATTCACCCGTAGATGGTTAACATCCTTCCCGTCTCCAGCAGCGCTCCTCTTCCATTGCAATACCGGCAGCTGCGTCCTTAATCATTATCAATAATTCTTAGATTTTTTTTTCCATTTTCTTGGTTTTAACTCCTTTCATTATGCCGACCTTTGTAGTTTCCTCTAAGCAAATGTGACCGAAGGGTTCAATGAAATGTGGTCTATAGGTTATTTTGCAGCAATCCATCATAATGACTTCCTCTTTCCACATTTTCAACAATTACAGCGCCCTTTCAACATCTTTTCCACATTGCACTTGCCCTTAATTAACCCTTTAATAACTGAATAGTGAAAGTTCTGTAACACAGGGGCATTCACAGGTTTATTCAGGCACATGCATAATGAAAAGAAATCGCTTGTGTCTTGGATAGGACTGGTTCTGCAGCTCTCTATAAAAAGTGGTATAAAAATACTGAATGGGACTATTGTGGATTCTTTCTCTGCAGGTAAACCTATACATACAGATATATACCTGAGGAATACACACACGATGGGGCTTGTTCTATTGAATGGAACCTTCATGTTCCGGTGGCATGTGGAAGCACAGAAATGGACACTTTTAACTTACTTGGCTAGAGTGGTCGGTAGTTAACGTCACTCCTTAAAAACAGCATGACTCTGCCATGTCCAACACGTCAGCAGTGGACCTTCACAAAAAAAATAGGCAACAATATTCTCCTAAAAAGAGAGAAAAACAAAAATGTTATTTTTGCTTCACTGAAGACTATAGGGACTATTAGGACACCTGATACAATGAGCTTTTATGCATTTGGTTACCCAATTCACAATTTAATCAACAGAAAATTTATATCTGTATTTCTACAGGGCTGGTTGTCCGATGCATCGGCAACCTACAGCCTACAATTAGTTTTTATTAAATTACAATTCTTGCCCATGAACCTCATAAGGGTTTCTTGGGGGAAAAAATACGTATATGTTTAGTGAGAGCTGCGCAGTATTTTTAACATAAGCAGAAGCCTTCTGTAGTGAACAGGGAGACTGACACATTAACTATATAAATGTGTTTATACGTCTACTGATTTCTCCTTAGGTTAAGTTTGGCCAAACCAAATATTTAACATATGTTTATAGGTTGTACTTTTGGTCATGGAATAATTTTCACCTCTTACCTCAGTGTAAATGTACCTAATAAAAGAATAAACCTTGCAGTAAGAGTATAAACAGATCACAAACCAGCCTGGTGCTACTATGTTAGTTGAACACAAACTGATCCTATCTAAAGGGGAAATTAACGTTCTATTACCTTTTATGATCTTAAGGGCACTCCTAATGTATTTCGTGCCCGCTTAATGAGTTGTATCCCTACCCAGGGCATGGTAAAACACATAAATTACAGTACAGTATATAAACACACAAAAATGAAATACACTGAGTGTGAGTGAGTGTATGGTTGCACTCGCAGGAGGTCTGTCTGTGATCCAAGTAAGCTGGCATGAAAATATGTTGGCCCGACCAATATATTTCTATGAGCCGCACGTTACGGAAAAAGCCACATGTGGCTTGCGAGCTGCGGTTTGACCCCACTGTGATGTGCTCTGTCTATGGCTATATAGCCACCTTCCCTCGTAGGCAGTAACCCAGAAACCAGCTGTGAACAAAATATTGCTAAAACAGAATAAAAAATCTCTGACTTTTTCGTTCCCACATTCATCAGTGGATGTGCCAGTTTCTGCAGACGTAGGTCCTGAACTAATGTCCTGAATGTATTTATTGGAATGTCCTGAACAAATAAAAATTACAGCTTTTCCACAAGATCTGAACACCATGCCAATATCAGCTCTGATTAAGAATGCCCCCCCCCCAAAAAAAAAAACATGCTTGACTTCTGCTAATATGTGATCAGGATATCGCACTGTATATATGAACAAAGACACTGGAAAGGTAACATTGTGCAACTATTTTGTTTCAATGAGAAATTCATTTTAATGCCCAGTGCTGTATTTTGGGTGAAGACAGATGTTGTAAATCATATATATGAGAACTTAAGTAATCACAAATGACCGGAGTGCCTACATTTTAACTTTTTGGTTCTGAAACTGAATTGTGGGTTCAATCTTTTTCTTAAACTCAAAGCTATCCATCGTGGAGCAACCTGGTCACCTGTGTTGAACTAGGGAGTTTATCTTCTGAAGCAGAAGGCTATTGTCTGAACCCAGAGTTTCAGCTGTTGACTTGAATACTCAAGTTGATCTCAAGCATATACCACAGTTCTTTTGATTCAGATGTACTCATGCATTCAGTGGACTCTTAATAAGGTTATGAAAAGTCCAACCACTGACAAGAGGGGCAACCAAGTTCATTTAGCAAATACCAGAGGTACTCACATTGTTACAGCATTTATTGCATTGGCCATTTGTAGAACAGATATGACAGACATGGTCATTACAATGCTGCTAAGAATGTAAGAATTTCTGTGATTACCATATAATCAGTTAACAAACTTCATCAATAAACTGTGATTTAAGAAGCGCATCAAAAAAACTGAGTCTGGGTCATCAGGAGGAGAAGGTAGCAAGTCAGCTAAGATATCCCATCTCACTCCATATTTCAATTTACATCCTTCGGGAAAGAGAATATTATATATCCAGCACAGGGCCTTTTATCACAATCCTGTGTGATAGATTTGTGAAACATCAACAGGATTTATGAGTTAAACCATAAACCTACAGATTCACTATGCACTACCAAGGGCCTGCTACAGTATGAGTGTATGAGATGATATTCAAGCATTCTTACTGACGCTATCGCTATAAATTCTGTAAGATAATGTAGCCTTTGTGGAATACGTTTCTGGAGCTGGTCTTTTATAATGCATAGTGAAGTCAAGGAGCCAAGATGTTTCATCAGGTGCTCACAATTTGGTAAATAAACCCCTGAACTTTTGATCAAGTCAATATGCAACTACACAAACATAGCATGCTTTCATTTTGTAACCGGTTGACCATCCTTTTCTAGATGCACCCAAACATGGACGGCCAGTAGACAATGCACACTAGTTACAGCAAGCCACATTGTATTACCCAGCATTTCTTCTCTGTAAAGTACAATATCCACCACTTTCACTCACAGAATATCATGCAAGCTATATTCTATGTAGGTCCACATAAGTGGGCAGAGCCTCATAGTTTATGGGTTGTTGATGCATGCATTTTTTTGTTTTGATGTTAGATGAAATACATCCATGTAAGAACTTGTTAAACCTTCAGGAATGTGTTCAGTGAGATTCATATGTACTATTCTAGATTATTGATGATCAATTTCTCTAAGGTGTTTGATCTGTTAACTCAATCTGAGTAAATGAACAAGTGCATGGATCTTATTAAAACTTAACACCAGCCTTCACTTGCCAGCTGGATAGAAACCTGGAAATAAAGCTCCACAATGTCTAAGCATTGCCAGAAAAAAACCCAAAACAAACATATCTACATCTGGACACCACACGCCAAAGTCCAGACTTATATTCCCAGACTCCTAGAGACAACATACCCAACGGTCTGTGTGAAGCTACTCCACTCGGGATTGCTCATGTCATGTAGCAGCTTCCTTTTTTAACGTGTGTTTGGGGCATTGCCAGCTATCAGCAGACAACACTAGCAGATAAAGTCAAGTTAAGGTCTTTGAGTTGCCATAGACGGGAACTACAACCTGGAAGAGACTGTATGTGGATTGTTGCAACACAGAGCTGAATATTCTACGAGGCATATTAATAATGAGACCGTCTTAAAGGTTCTAAAGAAATACTTATGATAATCAGCAGTTTTTTTTTATTTTTTTGGACTCAAAAAACAATAATCCCGCTTGAGATATGCAAGATGTGTTCATTAATCTTTTCACATTCAGAGAAACAATAAACTGGATTACAAACATTCAGACAATTCACAAAACTTTCAATAACATAGGTTTTAAAAACTATTTGAGTCATTTGTGAGATGAGAATGGAGCTGACAGCCTGGTGTATACAGTATGATGAGGTTATCACACTGAAGTATACACTTATTTCTAGAAGGGTGAGGAAGTTACTTTATCCCCCTTGAGAACCCATAAAGTAAAATATACGCAAGATAAACGCTGAAACACTACATCTGGTTAAAAGCACTCTAGATTCCAACACAAAATAGTTTCAACAAACTATATTATGGTGGCAGTATACGGTCCTCTACACCACGGCAGGCTCTAGTCTACCCCAGTTCCCATATCACAATGACTACAGTACCACTACCTGGAGTTTTAGCAGCTTGGAGGAGACTTTCTAAGCATATATTTTTGCTGGCTGCTCCACAAGGCTTTATAGTGCAACCAAGGACATTGGTAGCCAGAACACCGTTGTAGCCTTAGTTGCAGACTGGTGCAAGTCAGGTTAAGATGAGGAAACCAGCAATCTCAATCTCTATGATAAAATAGTGACTGGTTATTTGTAGTAGAAGCTGTGGCAAAACACTAGCTAGCAGAAAAGAAGTGTGGCTGCTTCTCATAAGCTACTTTTGTTTATTTTATTTACCGTATTTGCTCGATTATAAGACGACCCTGATTATAAGACGACCCCCCAAAATCTGAATATTAACTTAGGAAAAAAAGAAAAAGCCTGAAAATAAGACGACCCCAAAGGAAAAAAGTTTTACCAGTAAATGTTAATTCATGTAAACTATTTTTTTTAATAAAAGCTATGATTGAGAAAAAGATTTTTTTTGTTTTTATTTCTTGTATTTTCCAACCTGTCCCCCAGTTACGCACATCTGCCCCCAGGCTTGCCACTCCAATATGGCACTGTGGCCCATGATATGCCTTTTAACCCTCTATATGCCACTGTGCCCCATGGTATGCCTTTTGACCCCCTATGTGCCACTCTGCCTCCAGAAATGCCTTATACCCCTATATCCCATTCTGGCATTTAGGGGGTTAAAATGCATATTATGGGGCAGAGTGGCATATAGGGAGGTATAAGGCATTCCAGGAGGCAGAGTGACATTATGGGAGTTAAAAGGCATTGTATAGAGCACTCTGCCTCCAGAAATGCCTTATACCCCTATATGCCACTCTGCCATTTAGGGGGTTAAAAGGCATATTATGGGGCAGAGTGGCATATAGGGAGGTATAAGGCATTTCAGGAGGCAGAGTGCGCTATTAAATCCCCCCTTAACGCCACTCCAGAAATGCCCTATGCCCCCATTTAACACACACACACACCCTATACCCCCATTTAACTAACTAACACACACACACACACACACACACACTCTCTCTCTCTCACCCCCCTTCCCCCGCTCTCCCCCCTCTCTTACCGGTGCTTCCAGCCGGGGCAGCGGGTTGACGTCGCCTTCTGCTGCAGCCGGAAGGATGTGTGGCTAGCAGCGGGGGTTTGTATGCGTCCGTCGCGTATACTTTCCCCGGCTGTCAGAGATCAAAGTTCCCCGCACCGGTGCGGCACCGGTGCGGGGAACTCTAATCTCTGACAGTTGGGGAAGGTCTATGCGACGGACGCAGACAACCCCCGCTGCTAGCCACACCTCCTTCCGGCTGCAGCGGACGTTGTCTACGCGGATCGCGTAGACGTCAACCCGCTGCCCCGGCAACGCAGTAGGAAGCAAGGAAGCACCGGTAAGTGTGTGTATGATGGGGGGGGGGGTGAGACAGGAGGATCCAGGTCCCCTGCAGCAGTGCGGGGGATCTGGATCTTAGTCTCCTAATCAGACCTCTATTTGAGGTCTGATTAGAAGACGACCCCGATTAGAAGACGAGGGGTATTTTTCAGAGCAAAAACGCAATGGCAGGCAACACCGCATGCAGGGGCAGAACTAAAATAAATAACACCCTGGGACAGAATATTTGTCGGTTCCCCCAACCACTGTTGGACCTTCATAAGCGTCATGAGATGCCAAGTTGTTACTGTGTTTGCTTTATGCAAGACTACTGCTGACTACACATTTTAAAAAGGTGATGATATAAAAGGCCATGCTTTTGATTATAATTGTTCCAAGTCTGATGTGTTTTTAAGATATAATGAAATGGACAGCACTATTCTATAACCCTATTTCCTAAAACAAGAACAGTCTCTCATTTCAGCGACACAATCCTCGTACAAATGGTTTTTGGGTAAAAGCATTTTCCAAAGTCAGCTTTTGCTCTCACATAATAGGTATTACCTTTCATAATTAGTTCTAAATACTAACAGACCAGACTCCGAGGCCTTGTGTGTTGCTAATAAATGACTCTGTTCCACTCCACATTTGCTGTCAGTAGAGAGGCATATGCCAGGAATGCTGAATCCACCATAAATATTTTGCCTGAATGTTCACCACCTGGAACAGTAAATTACTTTTTGACAACAAGCTGGATGTCCCCAGAGGCAGACGTATTTAGCTATACTATTTATTGCATAGGGGACAATTACTTCATCACTTTTAAGTTTTTGCAACTGTGTTATTTTTATTCAACTAATAAATCTTACATTGGTTTCATTCCTTTCCTAATCTTGGGTGTAGTAATATTTTGAGCTACTACTCAAAAATATTATTTAACAGGTGAAAATAAGAACTAGTAAAAGGAGTCTTCTTGGGGGAGATTATTATTCTGCATTTCAAAATGGATTTTTGTGGACTTAATAATATATTCATACAATGGGGGGGTCACTTCTACAAACCATCATTCATACATCCATTACAGATGCTTATTATTATTAATACATATTATATTATTATTGTTGTTTGTTATTTAAAAAAAAAAAAAAAAAAAAAAAAAAAATCACAAAAAATATTTACAAATTGGATGCCCCACTTGTCAGAGTGGGATTGTTTGCATTTTTTGTCTACTAATTTTTCGTACAAGAGTTGCATTCAAAACATTTTTTCCCAACAAAATATTTATACATTTGATCAATATCAATTTTGTTTACTAAATTACAAATCAGCCTCAAATAAACTCTTGCTATATTCCTATCCATTGATTTAAATTATTAATCTTTATTAATATTATTAAAATCATTAGGACCATATCAGGCATGGGGACTGGTCCTGGTGTAACATCCTGAGGACAGATGACATACTACAAAGGAACCATCTTGTTCAATTATGTTCAACAGTGCACTGTACAACATTCAACATACACTAATTATATAGTATGGAATATCTAATGAACTTTGTTTCCTAATAATAGTTTATTGATACTAAATAGGTTTCTTAATATCTCATCTTTAATAAGACAGATATGGCTTGGAATGGAAGATCTTCTAAGTAGGAAAGGCTGAACAGAAGAATATCATTTCTATTATTTCAGAGAAGGTGATGAACAATAAAAAGTAGAATGTCTAGAACTCATATAGCAGAAATGTACATTTTTACATTTTTATGGACTGAGGAGAAGGAGCCATAATAAAACCAGCTTCATGCATCTCTTGGGTGTCTCTAGAATGACCACTTGCTCAAAATGGCCACTTGTTGCATAAACCTCTGCTGCTGAAATTAAGCATTAAAAGCTATACCACCACACAAAATCAGACGTCACATCCTAATTTCAAGAAGCTACACCTCCAACTCAATGAACAAATTATACCTCCTGTGTTTAACGACAGTTGAGAAGCATTTAACATATCTTGTCTGGCCACTTTAGCGCCCATTGTAATTATTCAGCTTACTTGGTACTAGCCCTTCTCTCTCATGCTTTGGTTGAGTGACGTTACATAGATAACACAGGCCTAAGTATGGTTTCCTATATGTTATCTGCAAATCTGCTATGTGAACTATGCACATCCTTTGTTGAACGTGAAAAGTATCAGAGGTTTTGATCACAAACGTTAAATTGCTTAGCTCACTAAGCTACACGTCTTTGATCATTTGTTCTTCAATCCATCCTGTCTTCTACCCAACCATATTAAAAATTAGGTTTAACAGCTATAGGAGCTGTGCACTACCCCATCCAGTGCCACAAGAAAAGCCAATCTTCTGGCACCCAAACATTTGACAAAGGGGTGCCAAGTATTCTAGCTGGATGTCGCTGTGCTCGGGGAATTCTCTGTGCAAAGGCAGCTTTGCATTCTATATATCTAGCGGAGACAGGGAAAAGTTTTTCCAATAGCAACTACAATTATTGTACAACACAATGTGTTATCATAATATCAGTTATATTTTGTTAAATGTAATAACTAAGCCGTAATTAAATATACAGATTATATATATAGATTTTATAATAACTGATTATTAGTTATAATAGACAAATCACTTGTGGGATAGCAGATCATAAAGCTGGCATTGTAAATTACCAAACCAATGGGTAGTAATAATCTATAATTACTCAAAATGTACACTTTACAATAGATTATCTTAGACCGCAAATTATTTGCAAGAGTAACTGTTTGCGGAATAGTCTAATCTTTTAATTGCACCTTTTACCAATCTTTAAGGTGTCATTTTTGATGCTCAGGGATCTATCTCAGGTGTTGTGATCTATTGCATTTAAGATAATAGCTTTAATAGAAGTATAAACGTATTTCTACAATTAACCAAGAAAACCATACAATCTTCAAAATACTTACTGTCTAGCAGTACGGGGCAGTGTAATGAAAATGTTTACTATCAGAGCAACAAGTAACAAACCTATGCAGTCCATGATTTAGACTTACTGAGGGTCATGGGAGTTGGTCACTAGAATGCAACATGAGCAGGCTGGATACACGAATGAATGATAACGAATGATTGCACTTGATTTCTGTAACAAATTGTTATAGTACTACAGCTATATTGATCATCTCCAACTGGAGTGAATAATGGGAATTATAGTCTGACAGCAGGCGATATGGCATAGATGCTTTGCAGTGTTTTGTTATCGCTGCCTAACAGCATATAGGAATGGCACAGAAATGTAAATAAGAGACATTCTTTAGATTGTTACCGCTGGCAATCAGGGCTCTCCACACCTCTTAAAGTTATCTATATTTAAATATATATGTTATTTATGCCCCACCATTGAACATGGCTGAGGTATCCTTGGCATTTATAGCTGAAAGTTAATAACACCAACCAGGTTTTATCTGATACCAAGGAAAGATTGAAAAATAATTATAATCCGTATTATACAATTCTTTTTAAATAAATCACTACTTTATTACTAATTAAGACATGGTCAATGTTTTGAAATAAGTCAAATACATGCAATTTACTTACATTTTTTTAACCAAAGAATGCGAAATGAGAAAGGAAGACACAGGCAGTGGCCACAATAAATAAAATATCCTTATATTTATTTGTCCACCAAAAGTTATCTTAGGGATCTCTTTTAGGGGCTGTAAATGTAACCTGGCACAGTAAAGGACACACTTGGGTCCCTCCATCTGTTATAATCTATAAAAGCATTGTTATATTAAATGTTAGCTTGAAAGATATATGTGCAAAAATCTAAAGTAGACACACATTTTCGCTCAAACATCAGATTTGAGAGATATTAGAAATATACAATTTTGTAAAATCTGCACACAGACAAATAAAAAAAGAATGCCTTGGATACAAATAAGTAACCATACCTCCCATGAACCAGGCTCTCAGCACCGTCACTTATTGGTATCTTTGTTTCATTACACTTCACGCAGGGTTCTGTTACTTGATGCCCACAGCTTTACAATAGCGGGATTTTAAAGGCAGCCCATCACCAGATGGAAGCTTCTCAACACCGATCTAAAGATTTTCAGTCATTAAGTATAATGTGATGTGTTGCTTTCCCCTCTGTGGCTCAGAGGGTTAAACCCCATATGTTATCTAAGCGTAATAGCACCTGAAGCACAACAACAGCTGGAAAAGAATGCCCTTTGCCCCAACCCTGACCTAGATTGGGGAGACTGATAAATTTGTGTTGAGTTTAGGAGCCAGGCAGATATATCTGGAAGCCATCCTGATTTTCTTCATAGCCTATAAAGGAGAGTTCAATGTAGAATACTCAGTAGGAGTCCCCAAAAATACTTTAGAAACTGAGGCTCCCTGACATATATGGATTCTGAAGCGCTTACCAAGATCATATAGGCAAACTTTCCAAACCCATCAGAAATCATTCCACAAAATCCTGCATTTTAACTAATGCAATAACAAAACCAATGGGCGATAGTGAGCTGGTGCAATGGACATCACTAGGCATTCTTTTGGGTTAATTCACTAAAGCATCCTCATTTCACTATGGGCTCTCCACCAAGAAGGTCTGAGCTCTCCACCAAGAAGGAGACTGAAGGTATTTCACTAATTTATTTTGGCATTATATATATGGCCAGCCAAACTCTTCTCGCAAGACAGACTCACTGGGGTTGGACCTCCAAGTGAAGAAGTTTAAAATACAACTTTCCTGTGACCTCTCCATTTAGTGAATAGCCGCCTCTGTGCATCCTTCATACAACCCGGGACACCCTGGGGGTTCTGTCTTTCTTTTTATGCCAGAGCATCTTTTTGTGTAACACCTATACCGCTAAACATTTTTCATAGCCTCCAGATGTCATGCTTGCGTGATGTTGTCAGCCTGCTTCAAGTTTACATTTTTTCACACATGTCTATTCTAGTACAATAAAATGTGATACATTTTATTACATACGGCAAATGTGTATGTGCGGATTAATGCCATTTAAAATGTTTAAGACTTTCAATGGATGGGGTAAGCACAGTGCTGCAAAGTATTATCACTTAAACCGTGCCAAGTGGTGAGAACATACCTCTGGCATTTTTAATGGACAATATCTTCAGAATATTAAGTTAAATCAATAACCGACAAGTGAATTAATATAGTATAATGGTGTTTTTTTGTAGTCATTACATTTCCTAGAAAGTAGAGATATACAGATGTTCTTCCAATGTTGCGTGATGTTGTCAGTGTGCTTCAAGTTTACATTTTTCACACATGTCTATTCTAGTATGATAGTGTGATGTGCGGAATAATGCCATTTAAAATGTTGAAGGCTTAGTATGGATGGGGTAAGCACAGCATTGCAAAGCATTAGTTTGTCACTCAAAGATTTAAACCTTTAAGTCCCAAATGGTGTTGCATTTATTATTTTGATTAGTGTATCCTATGTGACATACAGAGTTTGTAAAGTTTAAACTGTTACAGTTCCTACAAATATTTTTGTCTGCTGCTGGTTATGGGGGGGATTTCCTGAATCGGGGGCTTCCTATTCACAGGAGCTTACAATCTGCCACTGTCATACGTTTGGCCATGTGAGAAAGGAGTGTGTGTATTCTCCAGAAGTGTGTAAACTACACAATCCAGCCTCTTCCAATAGTGCCACTTCCAGCCAGCAGAGAAACAAGAAACTTGTTATCTAGAAGGCACAATACCAGCATTGATAAGGCAGCAGCCACTGACAAGTGTACTGGGCTCACATTTCATACACAGGCAGCCAGGCATACGATAAGGGTATTTCACTCTACCTGAGCACAGACACTCCTGGCTTCTGTCTTCTTCTTTTTATTTCTTCAAGTTAGCACTTAACTGGGATCGACCACACAGCTCCAGCAATGCCCCCTCGCAGCTTTAATCCCCACTCCAATGTGATGACACACTCTAACCCCAACCATCTGTTGAAACACGTCGCCCAGCACAGTCCTGTGTCAAGACAAGGCTACCCAATCCAATCAATGGGGCTGGATGAGTCCTCCAAAAAAAAAGAACCCCTCCAGAGGCTGCAGACACAGGCAGCAGCTCCGAACACCCTTCCACGAGTAACCTGAGAGTGGGAGATGGGGAGCGCTATAAAAAGAGAACTGGTGGGTGGTGCTGCAGACAAGGTAGAGGGAGTGATCAGATCTGATGACCACTCGTGTTAGTTTCACTAACCCCCCCCCCCTTCAACATTCCAAAGGAACCCCTAGGAACCTCTGTGTGGAGTGTAGCAAAGCAGAAGAGCCACATAAAAATAAGTGCTTTATTGGGGGGTCATTTCCTGCTAATCACACTTTAAAAAAAAAAAAAGTGTCAATTCGTGTTTTTTTACCCAGAATTTGTGTCCTAGCTGGATCCTCGCTCTTATGGAATAATACCGGAGTACTTCGCACTATTTCAGCCCCTTTTCACCCCTCCGTCTCCCCTGATCGGTTGCTTCCAGCGGCTCCTGGGTTAAATGAAAGCATGTTTAGACCGCAGAGAGAGTGCACACGCTGCGCCCGACACGCTGCTTTCCCGTGGGCTCCTCGGCCGTGAAAGGGTTACCTTTTAGACACACTGTCAGTCCGATCAGATGCTCGGATCTGTTCATCTAAACTTGTGGAGCGGAATACGATTAAACTCCATCGAACCGCCCGGCCATTCCCACGAAGCCTGCCCTCTTTCTGTTCAATTAGCTGAGCTGTGAACTCCCATAGACAGCCGTGTGTTGCTAACACGGGACCCTGCTGTCTCTTCCCCATTGTGCCTTTCTCTCTGCCCCACGTTTAAGGAGCATTAAAGAGAAGCGCTCTAATAAAGCAGATCCCGGGATCTCACTGACTCCGGCTCAATCACCCCCTTTCAGCAATCACTGCTTTATGTTAATGCTTACATCGCGATTGTTATACCAAATACAGATTTCTGCTAGATGCCCATGCATTTCAATCTGTCATCCGGTGAATTTAATATTATATTAGTCTATAATTGTATTGTAGAATTGTTAGATTTAAATAAGCAGGTGCAAATGAAGCCATGTTTTATTTCCCCCAAATAGTTGTCACTTTCCAAGTCTTTTTTGTCTATGTAAAAATATTCCTGTTTAAAAAGAAACCAAAAAGTAATGAATTATGATACATGCTGGTTTTATTGCTAATATAATTTAAGTAATAAAACCGACACCTAGGAGTGGAATTTTTTTCCCCTGCTATATTTAATTAAAACCCAGACTAAGATAATACTTTGTAAAGCTTAATTTTCATCAAGAGATTATACCACCAGTTGACCTGGGGCACAGCCTCGGGCACCTGGGGGTAATGTGGATACTGGCAGGTATTATTTGCCCATTCAAACACACCATGTCCACAGGTGGCTTATATTCCTGAATTAACCGTAATTTAAAGGGACACTCCAGTCATTATATGGACTTTAATGCATATTATAGCTGAGAGGTCCCTCTTAATGTGCATATCATCACCTTTACAAATCCATGGAGGGATGCTCAAATCCTACCATGTGAATTTGCCCCTTTTGCCAACCTCCAGGTGTTTTTCCTACAGGGTGTGCGTTTGGTGGAACACATCTCCTGGCATGTGATAAAGTTACTGCTACTCTTCCCCTGTGATGGTGCTGCTAAAGTTCTATTCCCCCCCCCAGCGCGGAAAGCACTCCCGTTCTTCGTTTGGCCTCCATCTCTTGGGATGAGTGTGATGGGTCATGTTTCTAGGACTTGTACAACGAATCAGCGGGCTGCACGTACTGCAAGCTTTCGGGTCTCTGTCATCAGTAAATGTGTCATCACTTTGATCACCCCATGAAAAGAGAAAACACGGGTGCCAAGAGTCCTCAAAAATCCCCTCCAATCGGGACCAAACAATGCACAGAAAAAAAACAAAAAATCTTTTTAGGATGCAGGAAGGAGTTCTGCCAGTGCGTTGGACAGAGAACCTGTGAAGTAGGCTTAACGTATTTCGCACCCCAACAGGCGCTTACTCATACACCGAGTTTATGCACTCGCAATAAAGAACTCCTTCCTGCATCATGTTTCGTAGGATTTTTTGGAAATCCATACTGTTTCTGCTGTCAAATTGTTTAACTGTTTCTGAATCAAGTAGTAAAATGGGGAGCAAACAGCATGAAGATTCAATTTGTTGCCATGGTGATAGCACCATACTTCACCCCCCTAAAATTGTTAGTAAAAATATGGGCCCGTGGTTCTGAAAGCACTTCATAATTAAGATCAATATAGGTGTACTGAATTTTCCAAAGTATAGGCCACAGTTTTTGTTCTAAATGAAGTATAGTTAGCAGGTATTGATTGAGAGCAGAAGCACTCATCTTTGTCGCTGCGGGCTTTTTCTTCCCTAGGTCTGACACAACTGACAATGTGTAAAGCATGTCTGTTTTTCTGTAAGCTTCATCAGATACGGAGAGTTCTGGATTCCCCAAACAAAAGTCTGCATGTTATAAATCAAAATATGTTCTGTGTGCGAGCTAAAGATAGGCTCTGTGCAGCGTAAGAGTGCGATGTGTGTTAGTCTATGGTGTTAGAGCGTGTGTGGGGATGTTAGCGCATGGTGTTATTGTGAGTTTTTGAGTTAGTCTCTGTGTAAATGTGTTAGGATGGGCACAATAGTCCAGATCCCAGGCACCGGTAAACCTAAGCTCACCCTCGTTGTTTACACCATGTTTCCCAGACAATTTTTTTTGTATTTCTATGTATATTAAACAAGATTTGTTTGCTACATTTGGGCAGAGCTGGTCTCAGTGCCAGTCAAGTCAGTCAGCTACCTGCAGAGCTTGGACAAACGGGGCACCAGCAGTCACCCCAGAGAATGCCCTGGTAGGGATGCAGCAAAAACCTCCATGATGTAAGAAGGATATACATAGTAAATGTATACAGACATGGAGTGTTAATGTGGGGGGCGAAAGAGGGGCTTCTTATTATTATTGTCAGTGATAACTATTTTTTAAGTGGATTTGCTATTTTCCTATAAATCTCAATTTCCCATATTGCTATATTGCTGATTGCTGTGAATTGGTTCAGACGGCCTTTGTAAGCATAGGTGAAGAGAAGGAAGAAAAGTAGTAGCTATGCTAGTTTTGGTATCAAGATCTCTGCTACTAACTTTAACACTAAATATCTTCAGAACACGGATGGAAAAAGGTACAGGTAGTTGCCATAAATCTATTTAGTTGCACAAATAGCTATGAAGATCCTTCAAACAAAGACATATAAAAACCTTTTTCTTATACTTATTAACTTTTCATGACTTGTTTCGAGGACCCCTTTAATATGATAAGAATCACCTATTATTTTTTTTTTCTGAACAGGTTTTTACTGGGACGTCCTTTTAATGCTACGATCTGTCAGCATGATTATTCTGTACGCATGAAATGTATATGTTTCATAAAAACTCTAGAAATTACAGCTTTACATTTTGTAATAGCTCTAGCTTTTCTGTTATTATTTTAAAATCTGATAACAAAAGATTGTTAAGATCTCCCCTCTTTTCTTATATTCTTTTAAAAGTAATTATGTGGTGTCTGTTTCAGCCTGTTAAAGTCAACTCATCTTACAGATGTTCGGTATTTACTCAAGCAAAACTCCTTCTAGGTAAACAATCGAAGTAGCGTGATTTTCAACAATACTGAAAGTGGTGAGGGTGGGCTAAAACAACTATCCCATGGGTATTGCGCAACATAACACAACTAGCCATGGCTGCAAGGCACATACCCTGTCCTGTCCCACAAGAACGTAACACAATCTTGGATTACCAAAACTGTGTCACTCTGAATACTCCCTTGGGCATTGACACTGGTTTTATTCGTAGATGTAGTTACAAGCAAACAAAAAAAGTCAATTTACCACACTTGCGAAGCCATAACCTTTTGGCAATGATGGCCCATGCTACAAAAATAAACATATAACAGATACAATTGTGAAAATATGAATTCATTGTGCTGTAAATTTTTCAACACTCACACTCAACAGCACTCTTATCTTGGGACAATAAACTTTATAATATATTATGCAACTAAAAAATAAATATCAGTAGCTTTATAATGTCCAGAAATGTGGAAATGCGCTGTGCCCCTGCAGCTGCTCATCGAATACATGTCCAAAGCATAGCGCTAGATTCCTTTGCCGGAGATAAATCACAATCATTAGCAGTCCTCCCGTAGACTGCAGCTGGATATTGTGGAATGAAGGTATATTTTCCGAGATTCATTAACTGAGATAAAATGAATCACAATTGTGTTTATCCTTTTTCTGATCACAGATCAATCATTGTCAATGAAAGTTTCCAATTAAAGTGACACTAGAGCCATCGTATGCACTTTAATGCATATGAAAGCAATGTGCCCTGCAAATGCATGGAAGGATTCTGCAAAATCCCCTGATGTGCAAATGTCTCTTTCCCCGGCACCCCCTTCTTCTACCGACTGCACCCAAGTGATGTATTCACCTCCACTCAGTTCCAGTGCTGGCTCGCCAAGAGTTCCAGGAGGAGTCTTTTTAGATCTCCCGTGCAAAGGTGCAGAAAGCTCTCCCAGTGTTTTAAATGGGTGCACTTTCCTTTCATTCATTTGCTGCTTCAAGCTTTAATATGGATTTGGTAAGGCTTCATGGGGCACTAGAGTGTACCGTTAGTTACTTAGTATTTAATCAAAGGTGAAACTTTTTATAAGGCGATTATAAAAAAACTGTGGGTCACATAAACTGAGCCCCCTCTGAATTAATGAGAGCTTAGCACTTTTTTTGTGATCAACGTGAGTAGCAGCAGCCAATCACGTTTACGGTAGCTGGATAATTGTCTGCTGCTACTCTCATCAATTTCAATAATGGCTAAGTCCCTTTGACTTAAATAGAAGCGCCTACAGAGCATGTGCAGGAAGCATACTGAAGTACACTTCCTCCTTTAAATAGAGGCATCCAGGAAGAGAAGAAAAATGAAACAGGAGTCTTTTTTTCTAATTCCAATATCATGTAATGATTCACATGCAGTAACATATATCGGAGTCCATAAAAAGTGACTCCAATATGCTTTAAAACATGTGAAAAATTGAACCCTGAAAACACATGACACATGCTAGATACTAGCTGGATTTGTATAAGTCTTTCTAGTTTTCTCCCACATAGTTCTAGAATGCTGAAAGGCTCTTTGCACTTTTTTTCCACATATTTTCTGGCCAAAGTCCAAACCACTGCAGCCCATGACATTTTGACTGATAATAATATCATTGCACACAGACAAAAAGAGAAAAGTTAACAGTTTCCAAAAATGTATAAATACAGTTCTAATAAGATGTCAAAATAAAAAAAACGGATTTATTAAAGAGGAACTGCTAGCTTCACAGCTGTTAACCTAACACAGTGCATTTAGAAAAATCCCCTCTAGTACTCAATTAGTTTCTCAATTAGTGTAATTGTTTTGAAGATTTAGATATTTGTATTTAAAGTAAAGGATTATTTAACTTCAGAGAATCAGAGATCAGTAGCACAAAGAAAAAATAGCATACTTAATCATTATTTCTGTTCCTATATCCTTGCACCTTACAAAGGGTGTTTGGACCAATCAACAACAATCAGCAACATAACAGCAGATATTTTGTATATATATATATATATATATATAATGTGTAAAACTGTGGAAAAATAAACATCCAGTTCAGACTTTGGAATCCATTGTTTAGTAAGCCTTTTTTTATTTCTTCTGGCTTATAGCTATGTGAAATATACATGTCAATGTCACAATATGTACACAAAAAACATGACATCACAGATGGTGTTTCTTGGTATATAAGCATATACATACACCTGCTTCTATACATATACATATAAATAATATGCACTGCAATAAATCCATAGGCCCCATTGAAGACTCCACATGAAGATTTTAGTAAAGTTGGATTGGCTTTACCTGATTTCTGGTAGTTTTTTTTTACTCCACGTAGATTACATGCTAGCCCAATTATGGAATAAATTTTAATCGGTGGCTCTCTTTTCCATTGTCTTAGTCTGCCCTTCACCTTTAACCGCTAGGGATTGATTCAAAATTGATGGATGGGCAAACAGTAGTCCACAGCTGTGGTGTCTTTGAATAGGAAAGTACATTTCCAATCTCAGTGCATTGCTACCTCATTCCATTGCCTAGCACAGGGTTGAGCAAATTAGGGGTCATTCTGAGGTTGTTGCTTCATGGTTCCCATGATGGTGGGAAGTGTGGTACAATCACACGTGGGGGGATAAATATGTCCTGCCCTTACAGATGCTGAAATATATATATATATATTATAAATGAGAGAACAGTTACGTGAGGGCAGTTACGTGATACAGAGGTCTCATTTTCTAACTCCAATAACTAAAGAATGCAGACGGGAAATCACAAACACTCTCTTTTGTATTATAAATGTACTGTCTAAATAAACCAAGGAGGCTTTAGTTGCTGTCAGAAAATGTGGCCATGTTTGACTACGTTTCTATATTTCAGTGTAGAAGGTTTTTAAACAAAATTAAAGCTCCCACAGGCTATTATTAAAGGTGATGTTCCACTTAGAATTTTTTTTTTTGCATGTTACGAAAATAAACCTTGGCAGATCTGTCATTTTCTTATGACATTGGAAGGTCTAATCCCGTAGAAAAAGCACAAAAACGTTGAATAATCTTTTCCAGTTTCTATGACAACAAATCAGTGCCTGCTCTTGTGTCACATGACATTTAAGAGTTCTTGGTAAATATTTTGGAAAGGTAAATTTGACTTGATTTATTATTTCTTGGAAGGGTTTGGACATTCAGCAGTACTAGGAATTATTTTTGAAATGCTTAATTTTGTTAGAAAAATGCTTAATTATAATAGTTTGTGCTGTTTTTTTTTTTATTTAATCTATTGGTGATTCATTCGCCTCATGCCTAAAGTTGGCGGCAGCTTGTGGCAGATCATCCATTACCTAATCAATTTCTTGCCTCTTGCAATCTTGTAAAGCATAACTTTGTTGGTATAAAAATAAGATTGGTTTAAAGCAGTATATATATTGTAATATTTAAACACCATTACACTAGTTTGTAATGTATAGAATTGGAAGATATAGCATTTGGGGAAAATAACAGCTTTTCTATAAGGTCATTAACTTCCATATGTTAATTATGTGCACACTTAACTGTATATGCATAGCCTCTCATTTAATGTATTTTCTGTAGATGTTGCTACCCCCTTCTTTCCGCAATTATATATATATATATATATATATATATATATATATATATATATATATATATATTATTGGCAAACACAACTGTTAAACATTTTCTTACATATATTAAAAACACTTGTTAATTTACAAGATTATTTAGTAATTTATTAAAACTTTACCAGGGTCCTTAAGTGGTTTAGTGATCGTTACATTTTGTTGCTGGAAACATTTATTATTATATGTGAACTATGTATTAGATGTATTAGATGATCTGTAATACTGGCACCTGTTATCAAGAAGTGTCTGTCTTTATTTGGTCCATTGTAAGACTGTCTTCATGTTGTTTCAAGTCACAACGGGCGATCTGTAAAATGATCCCTGTGGTAAGCAATTATGTATAAGCACAATGAGAAAAGAAAAAACAATGGGGGAAGGGAGAGCGCTATTGTGAAACGTGATGTGGATTGTAGTAGACTTTTCTTCTGTTGAAGACTTACCACCTTGAAAGAATTAATGGGAGATGACACGCCACCTGGAATAGGCCTTTTGCTCAACACCCAAAACAATCTTACTTACCAGAATTTTCATGGATCTGTTTCTTCACTTGTGACACTAGAAGAATTTTCAGAAGATGTACCCGATTATAAAAAGCAAAACATTTATTATTATTTATTGTTTTATATAGCACCATCATATTCCACAGCGCTGTACAATGTACATTTAGAAAAATAATCGAACATATTATGAATGACACAAGATATGAGCTTTATATTAAAAATGAGCACAGAAACATCCTCGTGGATTAAAATGATATAATGCTTACGTGAACGATATGAATTGAATATACACCATCCATTGTCTTGTAACTGGCTCGTTTTGTCTCATTCCCCCTCAACCTCTGAATATATTGTAAGCTCCTGAGAGCAGGGCTCTATTCTTCTGTACCAGTAAGTCTTAACTTTTGTAAAAAAGGAATTGTCATATTGTATATTGTCAATTTTAACGTTGTTATAGCACTATGGAATCTGTTGATGCTCTATAAATAAATTCAAGGTAATGTGACATAAGCTAGTGTCCGGGGTGTGTGAGACCTCCTCGCTAATGTGGCACCTCGCAGGCCTGGACTTGCCATCAGACAAACTGTGCAAGTGTCCTGTAGAATGGTGCCTGAGTATGTGTGTATGTAAATATTTATGTATGTATGTATGTATGTATATATATATACAATGTGTATATATATATATATATATATATATATATATATATTTGTTTAATGTGCCGGTTTCATTACAGATCTTTACTTGGTGTATTAGGTTGCGAAGTGTAGTAGTCAAATGTATTCACTTTAAGTCCATGTAATCTTGACATCATTTCATGGCTGATTGAATTATTACTAATTCCTGAGGCTATCTTTGTCAACACAGCCTTGAAACACTGTTTTGGTCACTCTATAGAGCCCTCTGCAATAAGTTGCCCTCTAGGTAGAGCCATGTGCAGTTAACAGGTGTTTCCTGCATCTGTTGGATACTGAATGGTGGGAAATTGCAGCCATTGTTTTTAGTCGACTCCATTAAGCTAGGAATATGAGCAACCCTATAGTAAATAGGGTTCCATCAGCATTTTATTCTAAGACATTTATGCATTGTTCATTATATATATATATATATATATATGTATATATATATATATATATATATATATATGTATATATATATATATATATATATATATATACATATATATATATATATATATATATATATATATATATATATATATATATATACAATGGAAAAGTGCTGCCCCACAGTATGTGGGATCCATGCGCTCACATGAGGTAATCGACTCCACAAACTACAGTTTGTCCTGGGGAAAATGGTTGATGTGGTAACAACCAAGTTAGTGTATTAAAACTATCTATAACACATGCTTTTTGTTTAATTGTTTTGAAAAGATTTTGGGGATTATTTTGTAGAAAGTGTATGGCCTATGGTGACAGAATCATATAAATTTTATTCATGTCCTAACGTTATCAGTCTTCTCCTCACCCCGCTCTTACTAACGCAATTAGCAACCTATCAGTATAATAAAAATAACATAATGGAGAGTTATAAACATGCAAATTCTGTCAGTTGTTTACACATAAAGTGGGTTACGAATGACATATTTTGTATTTGTAATACATTGACTGCAAAATATAATTTTGTGAAAAAGTGACAAATCAACTTTAAATGCAATGCAATATCAAATATTAAGAGGCCTCTTATCTGGCCCATTTGGTTGTTTCATCACAACACATTTGCTAAAATGTTAAAAATACTTCATTTTTTATCTACAGATTACTAGCTGTCAAAAACTGACCAACAGAATCAGCTGAGCTGGGAATGTCAACCAACACCTCATAATGTCTGTTTTCAGAGGCTGAGAAGTGTCTCTTTCAGAGTGAAAAAAGATCCATACGTGCAGGATTTCATGCTTGAAATAAGTAGACATGACACTTAAAGGGGCAGGAATGCTTACATTGGAACGAATAATGAACGCTTACATTTATAAAATGATTTTGGGAGATTTGAATAAACTGTATAGGCAGACATTTATAGAGTCCACTGTCCAGGCATTAGTTTATTTTAAGGGGACTTTTTCCAATTAGTAAATATGGTTTTCAGTTACAGCTCTATGACTCAGAGATACCATGATATGTTAGACATTGGGGCAATTTATACTAAAGACAAAACATGTACATTATAGGTGGCCACACTATAAGGATTTATCCTGTGCTCTGCTGCCCTGTTTCTGTAGTATACCTGCTCCTGCTAGCCTGCCCCATCTTCCCTCCTTCCTCGGATTGGTTTGCTTGGCTCTGGACCCCTGTCTAGTTATTTTGGCTTGTTCGTTCCAGTCTGGACTGATTTCATGGTTGTTGAGAAGGTGGCTGGTCCAAGCCTTTCCCGTACCCTGATGCACAAATGGCTAGTCGCTCTTTTTCAAAGTTTCTGGCCCTCCATCCTACGTGCCTATTTCTCTAGCACTGATATCCGCATTTGCACCTCAACCGTTTTGGTCCAGCTTAGGGACCTGTTCCAGAATACTCTTAAACCATCAGCTGCTCTCGTCCTGCTCCAGTGCCAACTTTTTCTACATTCCACATAGATCACCCCAACGTCCGCCTCACTGGCTCATCTCCTTTACCTGCTTCATCCTCCTGAATTCTGCAAAGGTTCAAGCCTCCTCTATACATTGGAGCAGTCATGGTTTTGTCAATTTTCCCCTTTTCTGCACCTTCATAAATCACCTCATAATGTCTAGCCTTTTTCCTCCTAAATCCTTTTCCTGTTTGCACTTTTGGTAGTTTTACCTATAAATTTTAATGAAATTGGTAACACTTGTGTCAGTGTCTGAATGTTGTATAATCCCGACGGATGGCTATATTGATCCAATTTAGGTACAAAACTCAATAGGGTTGCTCACAGTGTTGCCAAATGCATATTTGGAGAGCTTGGTGATACTCACAGGGAGCAGGGTTTGGTAATTTGCCACAGGGAAAACTTTTAAAGTGAGTCCATGTTGAAATTATTTGTGACACCAGTGGACCCAACCCAGACTTGCGTTAAAATACAGCGGCCTCCACTGCACGCCTAATAGAGCCAGACCCGGCACATCACAATTACTCTGATTGCCATCAAAATATTACAATACTAAGGGCAGGGCTTAAAGCGGTTTCCAGAACACTAGCCCAAATTATTTCTGCGATTACAATACATTTAAATGATACATTTCCTTTATTAAATAGCAAATACAATTAAGATGTGATGTATACAGGAATGGGGTCAGACACTAGCGCTCTATTAGTATTAAATCACCTGTCACTATTACTGTACACAAACGATTTTTAACATTTTGCTTTGACTAGTGAAACGATATCGTATAAATCTCTTAATCCCGGAGAGAGCTTTCTTCCTGCTATAGACTGACAAGAGAAGACGTAACAGGAGTGATACTCTGGGCGAGGTGATTAAAACATATATTAATGGTATTAAACCTAAAAAAAAAACCGATGTACATGCAGCTTTTGCAAGAGCAATAAGTATATGCGTCTGGAGAGTGAGAACGAAAAACACACTTAAACTATTATCTTAAACTAGTGTGTGTTCATAGATGCAGAGAAGGAAAAAAAATAACTAAAATTAGACGTAGAACAAGAAGCGCAAGGCATTATAGTGAAGCACATGATACAGAGCATTACGTTACTGTTACTGAAAATCCTAATATTCATTCACAATCCTCATATTCTACAGCTGAATGTTGCGTTTATATGGAAGGTTGTACTAATTTGTGTGTTAGACGTAAACACGTCCGTAGCTTTCAAACACAGCTGCCAGTGCCATATATAAATATTTAGCGTATTAGAGGAAAAGGATTTACAAGCCAGCAAGTAATTGATGCTGCCTTATTATTCCTGAGGCCGCCACTAGGTAAGAGTTATGGAAAATCCATTTGCTTGATGAGAGACATTGCGTATGTATAAATATATATATATATATATATATATATATGTACAGTACTGCAGAATATAATTTTGCTATATAACTAGATAAATTGTATAGATATTCAGCAAATTATGGTTGCACTTTTTTTCTGCTAGAAGAGGTTTTTTTATGTATTTAGTTTATTTAGTATATATTTAGTTTTAATAAAGTAGTTTTTCAAATGGTACATGTCTGTATTTCTCTCTGTATATACCGGCATGTATATACACACATAGTGATATTAAAGAGAACGTCCAAGGAACAGATGCTACATGTCTGTCAGGAGTGGGGCACAGGGGGTGGGAAGGTTAAGAGGGCTTAGTAACCATTCTCATCCTTCCCCCGCACCCTTCACCTTTTTAAGAAAGAAACAGACTCAACATAAATATCGTTGCTCTTAACCTACCAGTCACTGACCCTTGAAATTATATCTAGTATTTTCTTTAGTAAATGTTTTAACAGATTCTGGGGCTTGATAGGCCTCAAGATTACTTGATAGCTTTTACTAAAATAAATAAAAATGTTGGAATTACTTCTGAACACTGATTTTTGACACCTATGTTAAATATTATAGTGGTTTTATTACCTGCAAATTCCTTCTAAATAAATATGTTTCTATCATCAGGTATTAAACACATTACCTTGATCTTACATGTATGTTAAGTATAGATGTATGTGCATACCTGGGAACCCTTAGAATATCCCAGCTTGAATGCAGGTGACTCAATTCCAAGAGGACCGGTATTAGACCCATTTGGTTACCATACTTGCAGAATAGTTTTCAGAATGGACTATGAAATGGTTAATATTTAAAAAATCTCAGGGTCTATTAATTTAGAAAGCTCCAAGGCATGTGTACATGTCAGACTCAACTGGAGCTAACATTCTTCACCATGTTGATCATAAAATGTAACATTGTTGCTTTCTTTGTACCTATTTTGCATTGGGAATCCATAGGGCCACGGAAAATACAAACAGGATAGGTATGTTATGCAAAGTAAGACCATATGCATTCCAATGTTGGTTTGTACCAAGGTCAGACAAGGAAAAGGTTGTAACAAGACGTAAGCAAAAAGAGTCACTATTCAGACCAGGAACAATCAAGCTAATGCAAGTACGTACTGGACAGACAAGATATTACAAGCACATGTCGGATGGACCTGTGAACATAGGATAAAATCAAGGAACCCTCACAAACACAGCCACAAAAAAAAATGAACAGACTAGCTCAGCGTTTATGATAACTTTGATTAATTTGACTTAGTTAAACACTATTGACCTAAAAAATGACTAACCATTGATTATATATATT
Organism: Spea bombifrons; assembly: GCF_027358695.1. Taxonomy (NCBI): domain Eukaryota; kingdom Metazoa; phylum Chordata; class Amphibia; order Anura; family Pelobatidae; genus Spea; species Spea bombifrons. The sequence continues at coordinate 88,490,061 of NC_071091.1, read as the reverse complement.
TAAAATACATTAGAAAGCCGCCAGTTTTGACTTGGAACCAAACTCGCTATCTAGACTCAGGGTCAATTCCTACCATTTGCATTTGATGCTACCTTTTGAAGAGACCAAAATGTCATCTTAAATAAAGTTTTAATGTGGGTATCACTTTTCCTTGACCTCTTTATAAAAGTCACGGAAGCTTTCTAATCATCACTCATTTCAGGTGAGAGAAATAAAACTACCAAGGTGTAGTAGTATAGAGTTATCTTTAGTTTACATTTTCTTTTAGCTTACAGTCTACGGGTTGACTTGGAATTATATGTATAAAGATAACATTGAGAAACAATGTGTGTTGATAGCTGCCCACCTGCCCTCCTATAAAATGTTACTTTCCTTATATCTGCCTGGTGTCCTTTGGCACGTGTAGTACTATCGCAGAAAGGGGTTTGAAGGAAAACAGAAAGTATTAAATGTCAGGTGCCACAAACAGCTGAGTAAGGCTTTATTTAGGTTCCGGTGATACAGGTTTTGCAAGTTGGGGCTTTTAGTGGACAAAGTGGCAAGGCTTTGGTGAATGGGGTGTGCCCTTCGGGACACATAATAGTTGAGCTTATAAAGTAAAATCAGTTTCATGTGATACTTGGCCACCTTACAACCTAATAATGAATCCCATCACTCCTGTGTTCCAATGGCATGTTGTGCTAGCTAATCCAAGTTTATGTTTAAAGGCTAATTGATCATTAGAAAACCCTTTTGCAATTATGTCACACAACTACATTATATTTATTTACAATACATTTATTTATAAAGTGCCAGCAGATTCCTCAGCGATGATCTTGGTTTTTCATGAAAACAGCTAAGTTTCTCATATTTTTAGTTTTTTTTTTTTTTTAATAAACCTCCAGCATTTTCTACAGCTATGTGGAATGAATAGGGAGCCATAGACAAAAGGCGGAGAAATGCTATGGGAAGGTCTAGGTTTGCCATATTGGCCATATTTTCCAGAACTCCAATACATTTCCCTTTACTGAAGAGATCATGGACTTTTGGCAACCCAAAACACAAAAGCAGTAGTTGCCTATTAAAAAATGAATTTTCACACTCTTCACAAATCCACATTTTCATGTGAATAACATCACTGAATCTTGGAGTTAGTGCCAGCTAAATTCTGTATTTAGTGAGAAAACTGCATGACTCGGTCCTGCCTTTATAAAACACATTAGCATTGTGGTTTAACCTTTGGTCATGTACCATGAATAGAGCTACAGGTGACATTACATTTTTACAGTTAATAGATTATAAACTCACAAGAGGTCTTCCTTCTTTACCACTATATCGTACATGGTCAAATTTTAATGTTATTGGTCATTTTGTGCTCTCCCTATTTGTAACGCCACAACAAAATCTGCTGTCGCGATATATATATATATATATATATATATATATATATAGCACAAACACGAAAAAAAAAACAGAAACAGGATAGAGAATTATCTTTAATGGTCTTAAAGATGAGACCTTGGTAGTGTTTATAGTTTGCAATGTAATACAATTCAGTTAATCAATAACGATGTAATTTTTACCAAGTTTGCTTATATTCTTTCCACAGCTAACACAGTACATTTGTAAACCTCTACCAGAGTGGAGTACTCATCCAAATTTCAATGTGGAACAGATGTAATATACCTTCTTGTGTTTCTCTGGTTTGGGCAGCTTCTTTTTTCAGGATCAACTGGTAACTATTAATAATCCTCTACTATCTATAGTATCTAGCCTTTAATAATATAGGTCTATGATGACTTAACTTTGTCGGACCGACATAAGCACACACACACTCGTGTGCACACATACACATACGCATTCACATCATACTGTCAGCTACAAAGGGTGATTTGTTGCTGGGTGGTATGGTGATTGGGAGGTTAAATGCTACAATGAATCTATACATAAGATATGCACACCCATTTACATATGTACTTGTGTCAGCACTGTAAAAGGCTGTTGGAGACTTAGAAGCTTTATTTATTGCAGTGCCATAAATCCTTTTGTTGAGTTGGGAGTCATTATTGTTGTAGTCTGCTCAGACCTAAGCCTTTGCCATAAGGGGAGGTGATAGATTAAACCTTCAACTTGCTTGTAGATTATGTGAATTTTACATTGTAACAATCTGATAAAGTCTGCCTGCTGTGAAAATTGGCGAGTGAATAAGATACACACTTGGGTTTATCAATCGACAAAAGGAAGCATTTCTTTTTATTTTTGTTCTTTTGGCTTTACTGCGTTTTTTTCAACTTTACTGAAATACTTGGAGTTTCCCAGAAATGTCTCCAACATAAGATAGAGTAATGCAACACAAGTACTTAGACAGTAAAATGTTAAAAATAAAGATAGTTAATCTGCTGTTAAGAAACAAAAACCAAAAAAAATAATATTATTATTATTACATTGGAAACTTTCAAGACTAATTAGGTCTACTACATGGCAAAAGCAGCTAGTTAACTGTCTGCTTTATTACCGTATTTGTAAACTTGCTTTATTTTATCTTTCCATGGATAACAGAGTAGAACTATATGCCTCGAACATGCATTTTACTGACTACTGTAAGACTCCATCAAACAAACTTTTTTGTTAATTCATTATATGTCTCTGCCACGTTTGCATCCAAATGCTGTATTACGGTCATGTAAAATCTTGCTTGCACGGGACACTGATTTAGTGATTATTTAGCTGCAGGCAGCCACAATAATGAGCAAAAGTCACAACACTATGTAGCAGACTTTAGATCGGCCTTTTCAGACTGGTGTATTTGCTTCCAGAAAGCCATTGTGTTGACTTCCAGCCCCGAGGCACATGGAAACCACTCAAGACATTTCGGGGATGTGTACTAACATTCCATATTGTCTGCTCCTGTAACTAATTCCTTTAACCCTTTGAGTGACAAGAAAATCTTACAATCCACCCTAAACGACATATAACTTTCTGACACGGCCCATACTTCATACTACAAATGCTTCTGCTCAGCTTTTCAAGCTTGTAGCAAAACAAAACAAAAATGTCCAACTATGCATGTTCTTATTATTACTTTATACTAATAAATTAATAAATACAAAATATTATGTATTTTATTCAGTTTAAACATTTTGCAGAAATCAAAGTATCTTTATACGTATAGATTATGATTTCTGGACATTAAGTGGACAGCACACTTGAGTTCATATATATACAAATATATAAAACAGCGGGCAAATCAGTTCTTTTATAAAACATATATTTGTGCACCCGTCATAATAACATTGAATGTTGATTTTTTAATTTTTTTATTAGTAGCAAAATGTGTTCAATATATTAATAGTTTGCCAAGTGATATGCGGTAGTGATAATGATGTAGTACAAACAGAATCAATTACTAAAAAGAACATGACATAACCAGCCTCCTAATACACAGCAGAGTGAAGGTCTTAACATGGAAGTGGTGATAGAATAATAACACATGTAAGAAAAGTAGACCCCTCTATCATCTTCTAGATTACAAACTGCACCTGGAATAAATATTACTTAAGGACATTTTACTTTACTTTACTGAGAGGTTGGTAGATAAGTGGAACAGCCTCCGTGCAGAAGTGGTTAAAGCTAATACAGTGAGGGACTCTGAGCATGTATGGGATAGGCATATAGATGTTCTGAATCTAAGACTAGACCGTGGGCTGATTAAGGTCTGAGTGTTTACATCAGGAAGAACAGGCAGACTGGATGGGCCCAATGGTTCTTTTCTGCCGTCAAATTTTAGTATAATAAAAAAGTAATTAGTGAATGTAAAAAGCTACAAGTTGCTGAGTAACGAAAAATATGTTCATGAAGGTTGGGATGGTCACTGAGAATTTGGGTTGAATGTAGAATGTAGAGAAACTACCTCTTGTGTCTGTAAATTCCGATTGCGATGCACAACTTGTTATGTCACGTGTCCTCGTTGTACAGCGCTCCAGAATATGATGAATATGATATAAATTAATAAATCATAATGCGTTTCCTGCTTCCAACCTAGGTGGGAATCAATGCAAACTGTAGTAGACTTCTTGCTGTAAACACTTCTCTCTGAAGTCTTATGACTATTGTCTTAGATTAAAACAATGTAAAATGTATGAATGTAGAAAAGTCGAGTGAAGTCACAAATGTAATTTATTCACATTCGCATTTTGAACATTTTAACTTACTGTTGTCACAATGCTTTATGAACCACACTAATGAACCACACGAAGCAGGGCTAATTAATACACAGTTCATTTTGTGAAACCATTTTTGAATGCCATTTAAGCAATTTAAGTATACATTATACAGGACTATCTCTGGTCCACTTGCTGGAAAAGCTTGCATAGGTTGAAAAATTTCTTCTGACTGAAATCCCGAGCAAGCTTTTAGGAGACTTAACATAAGTAATAAATCATTTTCACTTTTGTTTAATATTAACAATATTTAATATTAATATTATTTATGATTATTTAATATTACTCATTGCCTTATATAGCACCATCATATACTGCAGCACTATATAATGGGTATACAGGACATAAATAGTAGTGATTGTAAGCTCGTTTGAGCCGGGCCCTCCTCTCTGTAAGTCAATTTGTTATGTTACATACTACTTGTTATGTCCTGTCTACCCATTGTACAGCGCTACGGAATTTGATGGCACTATATAAAACAATAAATCATAATAATAATGCATTACATAACTATTTGGACTTAACAAAATATAAGGAAGGCCCTGCTCAAAAGAGCTTACAATCTAATTTAATCAGTGAAAATCCTTTGACCACAGGTCACTGATTTAAGTTCAAGAGACGCTTGCTGGCAATGGCGCTTGCATTATACAATGGCTCTACTTAATGCATGCTTCATTTAACAAAAGGTTTCAACTCACCTACAGCCCACCGTTTAGTGAATAGACCCAAATCTTTTTCGTTTTCAATCCAACACTTTTCAGCTTAGTAAACTAACCCCACTGTGTATTTCTCATTATCCCAGCGTTTATACAGTTAAAGAGGCCCGCACACATGCCTTCTTATAATCAGACACACTAACACTCCTTTTATTGCTTTGCAAACGGTGAATTTATGCCTGGAGTGTTTGTTTTAAAGTACAGATGCTGCCCTTCAAAGGTATCAAAGTACAGCAATTTATAAAGCAGCAGCAATTACAACAAATCACTTGTTAACATGCAGTAAAACAAGGTAGCCGGAGCTCCTGGATTTTGATTAATGCTTTAGATATATTCTTTTCCGATGAGTAAAGTAACAGCATACTGTAAATAAATGGAGCATGTAGTTCATTATGTATATATAATTCTCTAAAACCCCAAAAAATAGATATTTCAACAAATATAGAATATATATATTTGACATGAAGAATGAGAGCTCAATGTCTGCTCCAACAAAATAGACAAGGTTCCCTTTTTTATTCATTTCCTGTGATGTTTTGATATTTAAAATAAGGTTTCTTTAGTTCATTCTAATGCAAAAAAAAAAAGGTTGTTTGGAGTTTGTGAACAAAGGACTCGGGCGTATATGTAAATATGTGCGAAGATCTAGGTATTTGAAGTGTCTTTCTATAGTGTCACTTAGCTTATATCTTTATTCACATCTACCTTTTCTAAATGACCTCTGATGACCAGATTTAAATTCAATCATGACTCATGGTATATCCCGCTGCTGATTACCTGTGATAAAGGTATCATTGAGTTGAGTCTTAAATGTATTCCTTACATGTTAGGAATAAATGTTGTGTAAACTAGGAAACAATGAAAGCAGTATATATATATATATTTAAAATATATGGTTTAAGGGCTTACATAAATAAGAATAATGGTTAAAAAATAGTATTGATAGACAGCTTTCCCACTAAATAATGCATTTGGGATTTCTATACCGACTCGGTATATCTAACAATAATTATCATCACATTTCTGTGTGCATAAAAAACAAATTTGAGCTATGTAGATAAAAATGTTCACTAAATTTTAAATTTGTTAAAGCATCTTCTTCATCAGAGATCCATCGCGGGAACTCAGATTTACAGTATTTCCCTGTAAGGATCCTGATGAGGAGACCAACATTTTCTATTGTACAAAGAGATTTCTGTAGATGTCATACCACCAAAAAAGATACTTGCTGCAAGCACAGCATTTGTCAGTTAAACAATAATGTACATTAATATGCAGTCTAATCTATATAAATCTAAAACATATCATTTAAAGTTTAGGTTGTAATTGATAGTAGACACATTTGTTGAAGATCATGTTGCAACAGAAATCACATAATTCTATTATGTATTGACCTCCCCATGTATAAATTATTATTTGTATCTTTTATTTATTAAGTATAAAAGCTAAATCCCACAGTTTTAAAAATCTCTCTCATTTTTCAACAGGTATTTCACAATATAAGTGTTATCAGTGTTTTATCTCTGGAGAGTCTTAATCAGACCTTCTACTCAGTACTGCTCCATAGTCAGGGTGGATGGTTTCCTCGTTCCCAGATACCCTGTAATTAGACAGAGGACATTCATTTACTCGACATATCCGAAGTCTTTGTTCTCTTAGCATTCCATGGACACATAAATAAAAGGAAGCATTATGCTATATGATTTTACAGTTTGACATAATGGACATATCTGCAACCATTTCAGGGTATTTTCTGGCCTTTGCAACAGTGCCCTCTCCTGGAATTTGCACTTTTTCAGCCACTTCTTCATGGTAACCCCTACTCTATGTCTCCACTATCTGCACCGCTGCCAAACTACAAGATACAGTTAATGGCTGATCTCTATTGTACCGCCATAGATCCTGTTATGGTGCACTAATAACCCACGTTTGATTTGAGGGCCTATACATAGAGAATAATAATGAAAATATCCTTTCCAAACTGGTCTCCCCTGGTCTGCCCCAATGAGTCCACTATGAGTCCTCTCTCTCTCTCTCTACTCCATGCTTTTGCAACAGCTTTATTCCCCACTCTACACTAGTGTACCGGCCAAACACCCATGATGGAGTCCTTTGCTGGAACTACTAAGGGTAGCAGAGTATCAGACCCCTGGGCCTAGATTCCGAGGTGAGAGGAAAGGAACTAAAGCTTCTGGTTCATTGGTGAGAAAAGGAACTAAAGCTTCTCTGTTACTGTGAACCCCTCACACTCTCTTCAAAGATCTCTCCAACTTAAAAAACAAGCTCCATTGAGTAACATTGCAACGTTTTTCCTCTAAAGGACCTTTTTCTTCTGCATCAAAGACTAGAAAAATTATCAAGTCAATTAGCTCAACTAATAGACGTTAAGAAGAAAATGATAGGAAATGCGCAGAAGTATAATTTCTTGGTGGCCAAAGATGGACCAGATATCCCTTGAGGGGGAAAATGCATGCATCTAGATTACCATTTTTTGTGATACAGACGGAGGCAAGAGGAGAAAGGGCAGCTCCGTCCACTACTGCTAAGCTACTAAGTTCCACTTCTATTTAACCATTATCCATCTGTTTCTGAACCATGCGCTCTCTACAAAACATACTGTTTATTTTTTTGACAGCATAAGAGGAGGTGCATCGTTAGTTTCATTGGGAATCTAGAATCTTATTATTGGCCCTGTTGTTTCTGCCGTATTTGAAGAAGAAATCCTTAGCTCAGTTTAAGTGTTCAACAGTATAGGTTTTGTAATATGATGCCTACCCCAGCTATTAGCACAACACACAAATACAGGCAAAACAAAACCGGTAGCATTATGAGCCTCTCAGTGGCTCACTGTCCATCAGTTCATATTGATATTGTTATAGCAATCATCACACATACTGAGCAAATACTAACTTGATGATCATCATAGTCTCGTCAACATGATACTAGGCTGTATAACATTGCATATTTATCAAAAGCAACATATACAATCATCATTGGGGATTCACTATTTTCTTCTGTATTCATATGAAGCATGTAGAATGTGCTAATCGATTAAAAAAAGTCTTTGTTCCCATAATATTGTCATGTATGACCTTTATTAACATTTGAGTTAGGTGTAACAAAAAACAAACAACAAAACACCAAACTATTCAGTACTACTTATCATGTCGAGAAGAAAAACGTTGATCCAAATCAGGCAAAGTTATTTGACAGGCAGTGTGATAGAGGAAACGTCCACTGTAAAACATGTACTAATGAGGATATTTCACAACTACGATGGGGAGACAATTTATAATAGTCTGCATTGTCCTGATATCTCTAACGTCACCTTCTCCAGCTACTCAAATACCTGTTGACAGCCTGATCTTACAGCTGATCCAGAAGGGATTTCTCTCCCAACCTGTGAACAGACCATATAACCTATACATGCAAAACCCACTATTAATCATTACATAGCTATGCTTAAATATTCATAATTCCATCTACAGAATCCAACCAGTTTATAAATACTCTTGATGTTAATGTCTTATTTCTTTCAACTAGCATTTAGCAAATATCATTTTCCCCAGTATTTCTTAAATGTTTCTTCACTTATAGCAACTTAGAAATCTTCCTTTCATGACTCTTATATTAATATAATACAGAAACAAATTACATATTTTTCACCTACCCCTACTTGCAGTGCATAAATTCAGACTGAATATACACTACAGGACACACTATGGATATTTTCCATAGCATATTACTACCACTATGCATGGGCATGCATCACTATTGCTTCTTGAACAGGATAAGGACAATTTATTATAGTATTTTATAGGTATTTTATAAAATCAACCAATACTTACACAAGAACTGCTTTGGTTTCCCAGAATTTGCAAATACCCAACTAAAATAACTTTCTTACTAATCCAGATGAAGTGTATTTAAAATGTATCATGCTTGTCCACCTTCTTCTTAATATGCTTTAACTTATTTGGTTATATGGATGATACTTAATAAGTTCCTGGAATAAGCAAATGAATAAGAAAATACAACCGTCTTGGTAGTACACAACAGAGGTATTGGTGCCCATTATCGTAGCCTCCATATTCAAATGTATAAAAGTAGCTGCAGACCGAGACCTGGCTCTGTTTTTGCATAAAAAATGTTGTTCCTCCTTGACTACGGTGCAACACAGTGCAAAACCTGTAGCAAACCTACATTTCCTTCATTTTGATAGGAATCTGAGCTTGCCACGCTGTTAAAAATTACCGCCATTATTTTTTTCAACTACAATTATTTTTTCCTATTGCCTTTTACCTAGATATACCAGTATTACGAGAGTTTAGGCACATTTGTTTGCATGTTTAAAACGTTCTGAAGTTTACCAATGCAACCACATTGCTAACCCTCTTAATGCACTAGAAACATGAGTGTGTTGGAGGTTAGGTTGTACTCATCAACTGAAAAATGTACATATTCTGGAAATTTCTGACGTTAGGGTGGACAACTGTCCAGTATGGATGGAAATATGTCTAATGTGTTCTTTACTATAATTACGTTTATGCCTTGGTGTGAGAAATTTCCTTATACTCTCCATTGATAATTAAATATGCTAAGATGAAAAGCTGCTTTCATTTGCGTGATACCCCAATAAAAGTTGAGACAGCAGTTCATGACATTTCTCACTTCACTGATCTCAGCAGATTAAAGAAGCGTTTGAGCTGGTTAGGCAGATGGTTGCTATCTTGTTGATTCTAGTTCAAATTAATGCCAACTCACCCAGTTATAATGAAACAGAAATTACAATAAAATGAAACATTATAACAACCTTAAAGAGTTTGGTTTGATTACTGATTACCATTGTAACATTGTGTAGAGTTCTACAGAAGCAGCTATATTGTTTTTTAAATTTTGTTCAGTTTTGTACAGCGCTGCGGAAACCGATGGTACTGTGTAAAACAATAAATAATAATAATTTTATATTAAAGTAAAATGCTGTAAAATTATACGGGGTACCTGCAGTGGTATTAAAGAGCTAGATGTACCTCCTGCCTTTTTTAAAAACTGACATTATATCAGTACTTGTCTAATTTACAAACGTCATCACTACATTCACAGCCAATAGACCAGATTTCCACGCTATTGTGCTGGGTGCCTGCTCTCCGTGCTGCAACAGCCCCCTGTATTTTAACCTCTACCCTTTCTCTTAAGCAAAGAAAAAGTAGCGTCTTCAGAAAACTAATGAAGCAGAGAGAGCAGTCTCGTGCTCAACATGTTAATAAATGACACAGTGCGATTTTATCTAAAATGCTCTTAATATCATACATTTTAGCTAGATGATGGACACAGGTTTAAAATATAGCTTCAAATCCATGAACTATATTTTTATATAACTTTTTTATGTATGTAAAACATAACTTCTAATATAACAACAACAACTCACTAACACTAATTTTATGTACAGTAGGGAAAAATTATAAATATTTTTAATACACGGTTTTAAGTATTTGTTAAAATGATGTGCCTGAAAATAGATTTGTGATTTAATGCAATTTGGAAAAGCTTTAAATAACCCATTTAAACATACAACCAATAAATCCTGCTGTATTTGTTTTTACAACTTCCAAAACATAAATGTAATTTATTTAAGTGTACAATTTAAGCAGATTAAAATAAAAGACATTGAACAAATTATTGTGTTATCTATTTCTGATTTACAGTAATTAAAAAACAAATAATATTTTATCCTAACATTTTATTGGTCGATAGGGATACTATAATTGTCAACAACTATTTGCTAATTTACAGAATTCATTTTCTCAGCCCAGTATACAATAGGCACATAGGCATTAATGTCAAACAATAAAATGCATGGACCACCTAGTCTGTCCTTTTCTTGAAGTTCCCGGTTTAAAGCTATAGCCCGTTTTTGATCTTTGGTTTCCTTTTATATTCATGACAACCTTACATCTATCGAAGGGTTTCTAAAATCCTAATGGTATTAGTCTATACAGCATTTTAAACAGCTTTGAAGAATTGAATTGGATCATTAGGGGTTTTTTTTGCCAGAAGTCCTGTGGAATGGATGATTTCATGGTCAACATACGTCTTTTCCCACCAGCTTTATGATACAAGATTCCGGGCAAGGCTGTGAGGCATGGTTGAAAACCAACACTTGACATTACGCTAAAACTAGTAGCTCATAGGCCCCTAGTGACCGAACATGTCCTATATGGTACCAAAGGAATAACTAAGATCCATAAATGTGAGTACCCTAATTATGAGCAAGCATAGTTTGTACCTTTAGTGCTAGATTTCCTTCCAAATAAAAAGGCATTAGGGAGGCATATCTTAAAAAACACTTTTATTATATTATAATAGAAGAACTTGCATTAACTTTGTGTTGAAAATTACAACCCTGGAAAAAACCTTATATATCACAAGGTGCAAAATGTGGCCCGAAGGCTGGTGAGGCTTTGATCAGGACTTACTTGTACTGAGACTATGAGGTCAGAAAAAAACAAAACACTTGCTAATGTATAGATAATTTATTGACTGGCAGTCCAATCTATCCAAGATTTTAGTTGCTGTTGTGGCACGACATAACAACAACAGAACAACACTGTCTAAACCTATTATGCATCATGGTTGGGTAAAAGCGGAAGTGGTTGGCAGAGAAGGCAGGGAAACGTTTAGAGAGTGGGAGGGAGTGAACAAGAGTGAGAATATGAGAGAGTGTGAGTGAAAGGGCCTGTACATTTTGGACAAAAAATTCAGACCTTTGCTGCATTTTCATCCACTGCATGGGGGTCTGGCCTTGTTTCCGTGGCTTCAGACAAATTGCTGAATTAGCCAAAATTTGGTAAATTTGCAATTTGTATGAAGCTGAATGCACAAAGCTAGTAAGCAGTGTGCCATAATTTTGTCTTTTTTTCCAATTTGCATTTGTCAGTTAGTGCTTCCTACTTCACAATTCCACATTCTTTCTGTCAAACCTACTTGTGCTTTCAACTGGCCACTCATTCGCTATGGCCCAACCCCATTGAATAGTTGGCTGGTTCAACTTGTAAGAACAATCTACTTATGTGTTTATGCAGGGAAAGTGCATGTACCAAATAACATTTGTGTATGAATAATAAATTAAGATGATGAGGATGGGCAGAACAAAACATAAACATATAACTAAAATGATGCATGGTAAGAATGTGTGGATTGTTGTTAGTAATGTTTTAAAGCTCCTCTGGTATACAGTACTAGTGCAATCCAAGTTCACACCTTTCACTGATAGGCAGAAAAATAATTGTTTTAATTATTGTTTCATTTTTACATGGTGATGTATCAAATACTGTACCATCGTGGTATATGATGCTCATTTAGTAAGAGCTCAGTGAAATAATTTGCTAAGCACCAAAACTGTGCTACTTTAGCCCTGGGAAACTTGTTTCCATGTGTGAGTTTCCACCGAAGATTACGTCATGTGTAGTATGATGACTGCTACTCGTTTCCACCTACTCAAGCTCTCACCGTCACTTTTTGCATAATTTACCGCAGAAGCATAAGAAAAAGCCAGCTTTTAAGGTAACTCTCAAAGCCCTATAAACCATAGTCCCTGGTTCCTCCCTGTGATACAGATGCCCATGCAGCTGACATGGATATGATAATTTGTGAACTCGCTTGCAATGAATGGTCAGGCTCACCTGGGACTCAAACCCAAGGTTCGCATGCTGGCTGTATTACCAATGGCTGGGCATTTCTGAAGCTCACAGAATAGTAGACCTGTTGGGCTCACTCACCTTACAGTCATTATCCCACCAGCCAACTTGTTATGTCCCTTTATAAGCCTCCCTTTCCCACACACCTTTGCCCCACGATAAGGCTCCTGTTGGTGCTGTTCTTGCAGTCTCTGTTCCTGAGTTCCTGTGCCCTTATGTGCTAAAATCATTGCTACCTTTGAATCCTGATTTCCAGTTGTTCCTTTGACTGCCGTGTTCCTATGTTCCCATGTTCCTGTGTACCATGATTCGATGTTCCTCGAATCCTGCATTAACAGGCTTTCTCGTTCCTGACCTTTCCTACCTGTGTTGTTCCCAATAGTTAGCATCCTGATCTTGGCTAGCTTCACTCCCTGCTGTGCCTTTGAGATTTAGTTGCACGTTGTGATAGGAAGAGCCAAACATGAGCAATGATTTTGAGAGTTTATCAAGTGTAGACCTCCGGTAGTTTTGTATATATTTGCCACATCAACTCTTCATTTTACCACAGTAACACATTTGGATATTCTAAAAGCTTTTTGCCATGATTTCAAGAATCAAGTCCTATTTTTGTCTTATGTGTTTGTGACAAGTTTACTGTAGGATAGTCATGGTCTAGGAATTGTTCCACTGTGAACCTAAAACTATCCCCATCATGCGGTTTCTCCCTGCCTATTTGCCTTTTCAAAGGTCATTTAAAACAATTTTAATTGTCTTTCAACTATACTACGTTACTCAACGAATGGAAAGTTGTTAATACACATGATTGCCTCTTTGGGGAATAGTTCTTAAAAAGATGGAATGGAAATCTTCTTAGTCACAACGCATTCCTCTAAGAACATGGAAAACATATTGTTTAAAGGTACTCATCCACCAAGACAAAACATAATATTTTTTTAACATGGCAAGCAAATATACCTTAGTAGATCTGCCACTTTATTCTTTCCCTGTGAATGTTTAATCTTATTCAGTGCCTGCTTTGGTGTCACATGACATCTTGGCATGATTGAGGCTTAATGCTATGCGATTAAACAATTATATCTGGGAAGGGTTTGGACAATCAGCAGTGCTAGGAACGATGTTTCTAATGTTTAGATTCTGCAGATTAACCCCTTAATGACAAAGCCCGTACATGTACGGGCTCAAAATGCATTGTTTTCAATGGGTTTAGGGACCACCGATTGTCCTTAAGGGGTTAAGTGGAATACCACATTTAATATTTCAGTTGGCGTAGTAACCAATAAAATATATGGATATGTATGTCTGAAATTATATATATATATATATATATATATATATGTATAAATAATAACATTTCTCATAGTTTTTACAGAATAAAAATCATATCTGCCTTAAACCAGTTTAACATAAAGTGAAAACATATGCAATGAAACTACAGAAGGGTTTCAATATTTACAAAATAGTTTTTGCCAAATTATATATGTACAAAAGTGTATATTTTATTATATAGAAAATGAAAGCTGAGTTTGAGTCATATCTTTGCTCATAACTGTAATGTTTTTAATTTGAGAATTTTCCCAACGTATGCCTTGCAGTTAATAAATCACAGACATTTGGTTACCCACACTTCCTTTTTAAACAAGTCCGTCTATGACAATTACATACCACAGAACTGCATTGCTTCTAAAATAAGAGCATCTTGTTCCCATGATGTAATCATGGGGTGCCCCTGCCACCAACCTTCACAAAATGTATTTTCCATAATTCAGTCCAGTCCAGACAGTGTGCTTTATGCTGGTTAGTATGGTGTATGTTGTACCTCTGTTTCATGAGGTATAACCCCCAAAAAATGAGAATGTGGAAAAGGAACTACAGTGCTGGAAAAGAGTATTTGCCCCTTCTTGATTTCTTTTATTTTTGCTTCTTTGTCACATTTAAAAGGTTTAGATCCTCCCACTAATTTTGATATAACACAAAGACAATTTGAGTAAACACAAAATGCAACCTTTAAATTAATATTTAATTTATTGCAGGTGAAGCGTTAATAAACCTATATCACCCATGCAACAAAGTAATTGCCTCCCTAAACCTAATAACTGGTTGTGCCACCCTTGGCAGCAACAACTGCAATCAAACATTTGCAATTGCCAACTGGCAATGAGTTTTTTAAACTCATTGGCACGCTCTTCTTGAATTTTGGAATTCAGCCACATTGGAGGGTTTTTGAGCATGAACGTAAGGTCGTGCCACAGCATCTCAATTGGATTCAAGTCAGGAATTTCATTTCTTTTGAGCCATCCACAGGTGGACATGCTTGTGTGCTTCAGATCATTGTCCTGCTGTATAACCCAACTGCACTTGAGCTTTAGGTCACAAACTGATGCCAAGACATTTTGCTTCAGGATTTTCTGGTAGGGAGCAGAATTCATGGTTCCGTCAGTTACGGCAAGTCACTCAAGTCCTGAAGCATCAAGGCAGCCCCAGAGAGTCAAAATACCACTGCTGTGACTGTCTGGGGCTGTATCATGTTCTTATTGTAGAATGTTGTGTTAGCTTTCAGCCAGATGTATTGGGATCCATATCTTCCAAAAAGTTCCACTTTTGACTTATCAGCACACTATAAGAACATCATACCAACAGTCAAACACGGTGTTGCTAGTGTGATGGTCTGGGGCTGCTTTACTGCTTCAGGACCTGGGCATTTTGCCATAATGGATGGAACCATGAATTCTGCTCTCTACCAGAAAATCCTGAAGAAGAACGTCCGGCCATCAGTTCTAGACCAAAAGACTCAGTGCCGTTTGGTTATGCAGCAGGACAGTGATCCAAAGCACACAAGCAAGACCACCTCTAAATAGCTCAAAAGAAACAAAATGAAAGTTTTGGAGTAGTCTAGTCAATGCCCTGACTTGAATCTGATTAAGATGCTGTGACATGACCTTAAAAAGGCAGATTTAAAACAATTCTGCCAAGAAGAGTGTGCCAAACCTCATTCTTATGCCTCTTCTCTCGCCCGTGTTTTGGGATCTTTGGGTGCATTTGATTTTTGGAGCGTAGCAGCCGAGTTGTGGTGGTCACGGTATCTGGAGGCTCAACCGAAGTTATACTTTTTTCCTAGCCATCTCAGACCAAGGGTCCAACCTTTGACTCCTTAAATTTACATCTCCTAAGTAGCAACCGGCTTCTGTCAAAGGGAAAGGTTCATTTAAATCTGAAGGAATAACCATACGATTCATGAGATCAAGAGGTTATTCCATATAACATATAATGTTTTTTTTTTTTATTAAACTAAGTGAACTTTCAAATTTAGGATTTGGGAACGTTACCAATTTAATGTACTTTAGCTTAACATCCATGCCTATTTATACCTGTCTCCAGTGTAACTATTCAGTTCACAAATCGTTTTCAATCAAATACAAAATTCTGATCCAAAATGTGATTTCTTGGGAAAAGGTGGAACACTGATAATTTATATATTTTCCCCTTTGTATTGATTTTGTCTAGTGTTCTGGAACACATTTACTGATTCAATCTGAGTGTTTTTAGGCTCAATGCCTAACAAAAAATATTTTTGGTGAGAATTCAGCAAATATTTGTTGAAGTTGGCAGTTCATTTCAATCTGTATCTTTATCTTTTTTGGAAATATGCAATGGGTCACAACTAGGTCAGCTATAGTTACATATGTTTTGCTACCTATGTCCAAGTCTGCTGAGAACCTCACCCATTTAAATCATTACTGTGCCAAGTCCCCCCACCTCCTTTTTAGGGAGCCATAGCGTTCCAAATACATACAAAGTTCATGTTTAAATACATTTTGACTTTTAATTTTAATATGTAGCATGATTGGCCTGTAGCCCATTGGTCCCGATACATTTTGGCCAGTGACACTACTGCTTTCCAGTAATATTTGGACTCCAGCTCTGTTGCGTTCCACCAGCTAGAGGAGGACTGTTGATGGTGATGAGAGCTGGAATCCGATAAGAATTCATAGAATACAAATTCCCAAACACAGCTTTATTGGTTTAGTATAAAGGAAATAGGCTGAATGTAACACTTGTGTTTTATCACTGAGGGTTGAATTGTAGAAGCACCGGGCACACCCCTGCTGTTTGACAGATGTTTCCATTATCAAAGCGAGTTGAAGGCTGCATGTTTTGTGCATTAAATACACTTACAAAAATGTGTGTGGGTTGTCCCTCGCAACACAGACTACAAATTTAGCATAAAAGAAGCAACTTAGATTCTGTGCCCAAACCAGCCCAGCTCAATTTGTTAAATAGGCTATCTAAGGAGCTGCACAGGGGGGTGGCGCCAGACGCCTAAGCACAAAGATTTGAGGGGGGCCATCTATAATGTAAGTGATTTAAAGTACAACAGTATATGAAGTAACACATTACTTATGATCGCATGTTTTAAAGTAAATTATATAATAGTGATATAACTTTATGAGGAATCTGTATCTTACTATCCATACATCTATAGGAGCCCCTTAGATCAGTGGAGACCCTCATCTTTATGTTTCCATATGGCTCTCATTTGGTCAGGAGCAGCATGCAAGCTGCCCTCCTACAGTGGGGTGCGCCTGCCTCGGTGCTCCCCGGCCAATGCCAACCACCGCTACCTGCCGCCTAGGTCCAATGGACCCATCTGTATATGCTTTACCCAGGGCCAACATTTCTGTTAAGACGGACCTGTACTCCTCTACTAACAACTCTAGACGGAGGCACCTGATATGTATCGCAGGGTGGTGTTAGGGACGCTAGACAATAGGTCCTACCCAAGCATCCTCAGACATTGCTTAATTAATTGCTGTTAATGAAGGTCAATTCCACATCTCAAACAATATTTATTTGAAAAAAAATATTTTTGTCCACCAATAAATTCCAGCTTTTCAGCCAAGACACTAAGGCTCATGTGAACCTGAAGAGTTCAAAAGTTAAGAGTTGATCTAGCAACATCAAGATGAAAGCACAAAGCAAGTAAGTGTGGTTAGGAAAATAAAATAAAACCACAGCTCAAAGGATAAATTGATTCATCGCATTTTCCTAGAGGGAAATAATCAGTGACTGAAAACAAGAATGACAGCATTTGATTTTGAAGTTTCATATTTAACCTTGCAAATCTAAACTTTGTATGGCTTTTTTGAGCATTTTGCATGTCAGGGAGCCTGGGTTATTTGGAAAACTTGAAATGAGCATTCTAATTTAATTTAAAAAAATACCAGTGTTGTTTAATAAAAATGACAAGCGTGTATTAAATTCAGACTTACAGTCCGTTAAAATAAAAGCAAGAATTATTTCATTGAAAAGTTAAAGAATATTGAAAATTCAGAGTCCTCTAGCGTGTTCCTTTGATTTTGTGAACAGTTAAACTAACTTTCCTAGTAATGATTTTGAAATTCATTGTATTTTCTTACTCTCTCCTTACCGTCTCCCCTGTTCAAAAACACGCCACCAGGACAACCTCTTCCGCGCTCCTCCAATGTGATCAGAGGAATGGGGGGTGAGGTTGTCCCCTGGTTTGCGGAGGTTCCATCTAGTTGTGGAAGTGCTCAGAAGAGGAGAGAAGAATGCTGACAGAAAAGCGGAGACAAGAAAGCAGTTGTCCAAGTGAGGAATAATCAGCCTGCTTCAAACCAAAATTCAGAGCCTTCAACATTGTCTTTGTATGATTTGTTGGGGTTTGTTCCTCGTTTTCAGCCATACATACGAATTTAGTTAGATTTGTTAACATTTAAATTGACATACATCCGAATGCACACGTCTACAGCTTAGTACACTAAATGAAACCCAGTAATGGTGTTTAGACTTTACATTTTCGTATGCCATACAATATATGTTGAACTTTTGAGTGCCAGTGATGAGTATTCCACATAAGCGAATTGGTCCATTTTATATTTCAAAAATCAATGTATTTAAGCAAATTAAGATATCCTTGTGTTTATATTTTTAATTTGGGAAGAGGGTTTTTAGAGTAGAGGCCACCAATGATATCACAATTACTGATCCCTACGTGTAAGCGGGGATCAGCTATTTTTTCCAGCATTCTATCCAGCCGATCTCACAAGAAATCAGCATTCTGTCCCTTACATTTCTTAAGCAACATATCTTACTGTGTTAGCAGCCATATCAGGCAATTTTATTTTATTTTCTTTTTTTCCACTTATAGAAGCTGCTGATTGGTCACAGACGGATCTTCAGCTCTATCCTCTCCAGGATCAAACTTTCAGACGAAATAATGAGAAGACTGATCACCTAAGGTTTATTTCCTTAACAAACTAGAGAGCGCAATTAATATTTCGTCAAAGTGGAAACATCAGCTCTAAAGGAACACTTGAGCCATTTATGTATGGTAGTTAGAAAATGAGGGTTCTGTCTCCTTTTCTTCCTGTCCTATCTTATTTTACTGAATAAGGCAACGTATTTCAGTAAGCTGCCTGAGCACCTCAGCACAATCCACAAGTTTTGAAGTTGTAACTTGCAACCCACTAGATGGCAAGTATGTGATTTAAACTTCCTTACACTTAGTGAGTTCAGAGTTTTGCCAAAGTTCACTACAGTAATATCCAAATAGATAATGATCAAAAAGTGTCCTCTTTTCTTAATTTAATTTGCTTTTCCTTAAGGTAGGTTCTGTAACTAATTATTAGGCTATGAAATATTTTGTTATGGTTATTCTCCATTACCTTAGAAGAGTTTACAAAGTTTTCATTAAAAACAATTTTAATGCTGACGTACATACAGTACATATTATATCAAGCATCTCACTTTCAGCTATTTCAATATTCTTTCACTACCTTTGAGTTGCATATGTCTTTAGTGATTGACATTTCCAAATATATGAAGCCATGTGCATGTATTATTTAAGTGCAGTTCCGTCCTGAAAAACGACACATGATGAAATGATGGACTTTCCGTCATAATCAAATAACACATTCTGGGTGTTCTCTTTGCTTTTTTTTAGTTCATTTGTAGATTTTTCACCAATAGCTTCTTGGTATGCTATATATTTTATTCACAAAATTTGTATAAATAAAAAAAAATTGCACTACATAATTTTTACAAATTTTAGCTTATTAGTTTATTTACGTATACGTTTTACAAGAGAAATTTCCCATCAAATTTACTGCTCCATGCAAACCATGAAAAGTCTATATTCTACTCACCTTCTACGATGTTAATCACAAAAAAGTGCTGTTTCTTAAAAGGGAAAACAATGTGAATTGCCTCTGGCGCATTCTTTCTTTTACATGTCTCTTCATGTCTGACCGTGTCTTTTTAATCACATAGTGCTCCTTAAGGAATACCCTAAAGGCAGATACAGTATCTTCTTACAATTATTCTCTTTGGGTGACTTACTTGCCAAATAGCTTGTGTAATAATACACTCATTCACAAACAGGTAATATTCCATTCACAAGCATATCATTCATGTTTATAGCTGTCCTGACCCAAGTACTTCAGGAACTTCTAGGAATACCGTCCCTTCTTTCATCAATTACTTAAATGGAAAAAATGTAAGATTAAAATTTAATGAAATTGAGTATTTAATGTTGGTTTTGTACCAAATGCGGAATGCGGAAGAGTTGGAATTTATACATTTTCTATTATTTAATTGTTTCCTACTGAACTATTGTGTTAGGAGGTGTCCAAACTCCCTTCTTCCCACCCTTCTATTTGAACCAGCCATGTTATATAAGCTCCCATCAAAGAAGACTAATAATGACATCAGGAAGAAAACCTCTTAAATAAGGTCAAGTTGGACGCCCTGAGTAAAGTGAGACATTTACAGACTTGAAACAAGATCACAGTTCCTGTTGCAGTCCATAGCTACCATATCATTTTACATAGTTCATTTCAGCACCAGACTGAGGAGGACTAAATGATGGCCCTGGCACTTTAAGGTATTAATGACACAAGTGTAGCCTCTAGCTGGATACATACGGCTGCATGTTCCATTTTTATACTCTCACGGTGTGAGGACCGCAGGCTTCTGGAATGCCTTATTGGTAAATATGCGGCCCTATTAGTGACCGTCCACCAGGCATTTCCACAGTTTGCCAGAGAAGTCCTAGTGCCTCCCTAGTTTAGTGGAAGACGTTGCTAAGGCACATACTTGACTAGGATCCCATACACATTGGGATAGCTATAGTTGGCTACTCCTAGTGGTCTCTGATAATGCTATTGTTAAGTCACATAACTAAAAGCCAATTCAAATTGTCTTGTTTTTGGGAAAACAATCTTTATTGCTACTACCGGATCGGCCATCTGGCACAAGGGGCAGTTGTCCGACGGACAGTGGCTGACACCCCAAGTGTGTATCAAAACGTAATGTGCAGCTGTACATCTCCTACGGTCGGACGCACTTATGTCATATTCCGGCCCATGGCCTTAAAGCACCAGGGCAGCCTCGTCATCAGTAGCCCATCCCTGGATACTTGGACTTTTTAGCTATATATTACGTTTGTTTTTGTTATTAAAATTATTTATTTATTTTATTTAGGTACACATAGTTCATGTTTGACTCATTAGGAACCTAAAGAAAGTTTGTATTGCTTTCTGTCCAAATCTCTCACTGATCTCTTTGAGAACTGATATTTTACTTCACTCTACACATGGTGGGATTAGTAGTTGGGAAATGGAGACTTCATGACCTTTAAAGAGGGGTAGACATAATATGGGTCAGACTCAAGCATTAAGGTCAAGGAGTTACTCTGCATAAATCTTTGAGGGAAAACATGTGAAAATGGTATGTAAAATACTAGAAGAATCAGTAAGAAGTGGTAAGAATAATGCAAATTTGATGTTTTTATTCAATATTGAATTTTTCCAAAAACACAAAATATATACCCAAGGTTATCATCGCCTTTGCTATTAAGTAACAATTAGAACAAAACACATCTTCATACATATGTCACACTAGAACTAAAACCTGCCTGTGTGTGTTTATTAATAACAATAACTATAGAACCATAATGGGCAGAAATGCATTTATACAGAAAAGAATAGCATATTCCTCCATGCTTTATGAAAACCCATCTATGTTTCATTTTGAACCCAAATTGTGCTAAAATGCTGTTGTATTAAGAATGGTCTATAAGAAGCATTGCGACTGCATAGATCATTCCATGCAGACCTTCGCTGTGTACTGTGAAAGCAAATGCATTCCCATGACAAAACCAATGCTTATAAGACAAAAAGTGAACTATTAATTATGTGATTGTGATGTTATGTTGTATGTCTATGTATATGTCTATGTGTAATATGAATGTAAATATAAATAATAGATTTAAAGTGATTACATTATCAGAGTGATTTTGTCTTTATTTTTGTGTTCTCCTTTAGAAGAAAAAGTCCCAAAAAATACATAATACAACGTACAAGCAGGACACAGCTAGTTAATTAGTAGCGCTATAATATATTAAAAAGGAAAACTCCAAATACTTAGTCTTATATTATTATAATTATTATACAGTATTCTTTAAGTGTAGTGTGGGACATTGTGAAGCTCATAGGAAGTATAGCTCAAGGTGTCAATCTTAAAATGCTGTATGTAGTTGGTTTAAATTGTGATTTTATAAGGTGTTCAGCAATAGTCCTCCAAGTACACTTACATACATAAACGTATGTTTTCTACTTTTTGGAGGCTTAAAGTGATTTCCTATTACACATTTTTTTTTACTTTTTAACTTTTGGGTTAGAGACAAATGTTTCAGTCCGTTTTGGCCCATTTCTTTTCGTCCAAAAATTCAGGGGCATTTTTAATTTGGGAATGAAATTTGTTGCTTGATGCCCACATTCACTCTCATACTCTCATTAACTACTCTCTCATGCTGTCTAATTGTTTCCCTACCATCTCTGCTGACCACTTCCGCATCTATATCTTCTTCCACATCTTCTATCTTCTCCCTTCTCTTCTCTGTTCTATCTTCAGGTCTTCAATCCTTAATCTGGTATCTTCTTTCTTTGTCTACATCTCCACGGGCATAACGGTCAAATTCTTTGGCAACTTCCTCCAAAATGGTGGTGCTGAGGTGATCCTCCAATCAGGGAAGAGGACATCACCGAAAGCACCAACTAAGGGCAATATGGCGGCTCTTGCGGTGACGTCCACTTCTGATCTTGCAATTTTGCCCTCACATAAATGTGAGAGAGTGTGAGTGAATAAGGACCCACAAATGGCTTTGTTTTCATCAGATTTGAGGGGGGTCTTGCCTTGTTTTCAGTGCTTTGTACGAATCTACCAAAATTCAGTAAATTAGCAATTTGTACAAATCCACACAATACACAGGTCTAGTGGGCACCTTTTTTTTTTTTTTTACATTTTTCTTTCATTTGTTATTGTTTTTAAACATTTAAACTTTATTTGGCTAGAAATCCATTTAGGGTCTTCATAGAGATCGAAAAACTCTCTGGTAACTAAATGGTACTTCTAATAGTGTCATGGTGACTTCACTGAGGTCTGTAATAATAATTTTAAATTTAGTATTATGTTATATTTTCATTTAACCCCTTAATGACAAAGCCCGTACATGTACGGGCTGAAAATGCATTGTTTTCAATGGGTTAAATAAATGTAAATACATTTCAGAACTACTGGTAGTGGTATGATTTTAAAATAAAATGATGTATCAAATGAAGATACCCTAAAGCTTATGACATTAATAATAGAACGCTAGGAAGTTGCATGTTCCAACAATACCAATGCTATTATAAATCTGTATTACCAGATGTGAGACTTCCAGTTGGCCTGTGAGAGCTCTCAGATATTCTGTACTATACTTCAATGGTGCAACATAGTTTAACTATTAAAAGTTGAATACTAAAAAAGGTTTTTCTGTCCCTAATAAATATAACAATAACTGATCATATTTCATTAATTTTCCCAAATGCTCCTCTTTGCAATAATTTGTATTGTCCTCTGCATTAATAAAACCAAGATTAAAAAACAAGCAATGGTGAATTTCTGTATAGTATTTTCCAGGACTTCTTTCTAGAGAAAGAAGTAAAATTTGCTGACACCATTGTCAACAGTATTATCAGACGTTTGCTTCCTGCTGTGAAAGTATGTACATTGGTGATCAAAGACCTATTGGAACTTTGACCAGGAATTTAATCTGTAGCATCTACAGAGAACAGTTAAAACGTGGAAGAAGATCCACCTGGGTGATAAGGATATGTAAGAGACATGCTGATCTCAGCCCATGCCATACGTCAACAACTACAGAGTTACAGAACAAATACAAAACAGACATCCAGAGAAACCTGTAAACAACCTGTAAGCAGTAAACAACACTCATTTAATATCATATGGACTTGAGGAGCCATCATGTTTTGAACTAATGGCCCTAGCAAGAATTTCAAACCTTTTTAACTTGGATCAATCTAATACACATCTTAACACTTTGGTATTATTAGCTTTTACTAATATACTTATATATAGCAGGAGTGGACTCCTCTGTGCTGATCAATAACTGTGACATAATGACACTGGTGTCTTCCTTAGGAACCCTAGGAATAAGTGGATGAGGGCAACCTGTTGTGTAGACAATATATTAAACTGGGTTAACTACATTTATTTACTGACATACAGAGACACTTTATTTTTTGTAATAGAGCGAGCAAAGAATATACTTGGCCATACATCCCAACATTTCAGTTGGCCAAAGAGGAACACTTTTGTTTTTGGGGTGTTTTGGGTGACTGGGGGAGAGGCTTCACAGTTTGTCTGTGGTACTGTGGCCCCCAAATAGCTTGTTGTGTAATTGAACAAGTCATGCAGTTTATACAATTTAATATACAAACACATTATCTGTTCCTATACACAGTATTGAGGCTTTTAGGGCTGTAGAATACTGTGACACACATACACTAACACAGCGTGATCTCATAGAAAAGAGGGCCCTGAAAGAAGAAAAGTGGGACTTGCGTCCTTAAGAAATGTCCCTCCTAAAGACAAACATTTGACAGATATGCTCTATATAATTGGAAACCTCTTAAAGTTATGGAACTGTCTTGCCAGGGTTGTGAACATAAAGTTGTCCACAGTGTAAGGGTCTTTCTTGTTTCCAGAGGCACAGCGCTGTTGAAGATGTTTAATGCCTACATACTAGTGTAAAAGACACTTTATGATTTGGCCGGAAACGACTAATGCTAAGGAGGGACAGAGATACTTTCCCTGATTACAGCAGGATTATCAATAACTTGATCAGGGATGTTGCTCTAGACAGTTTGGAGCAGGAGAACTGGTCCCATTCCTCTCCCGCTCCCTCACGTTCTCAACCTACTTATGTGTTTCTAATTCTCAGCAGATATTATTCGTTAATGGAGATAAAAAAGATTGATATTTCTGTTACAATGTAGATATCCAGAAGTAACTTCTCATGTGCAAACCCACAATTTAAACCACAAGAATGAAATAACTTATTTACATTTAAGTTTTACATTTTCAGTAGTCATGAGTTTGCCACATCATCAGTACACTTGATGGGAATTCAAAGGAGACTGGGCGTGAGAATGGAATTTCCTATTCTTATTTGTCAGCAACTTTGTCGTTAACATCTATTACATTTGATTATCCATACATACATACATGTAAAGAAAGGTACATTGCACAGTGTAATAATGCCTACAGGCTTATGCTTTAGGCTAATTCCTTTTGAAAAAGAATTTGTGATTCAAGAGGGACATCATAACTATTTTAAGGTCATTGTGGCACAAAGATGGTGATGTCAGCTACCCTCTCCCTAAAAAGGGATCGTAGTTAAAGTTTAATATTTTATTGCTGAAATTATTATCAAAGCTAACATTTTAAAGTCAATCATATATATGTATATACACAATACGACCAAAAGTATGTACATACCTGATTACACCTGTATGAGCTTGTTTAACATACCATTCCAAAACCATGGGCATTAATATGCAGTTGGTCCCTCCTTTGCAGCTATAACAGCCTCCAATACTCTAAGAAGGCTTGACACAAGTATTTGGGGTGTTTCTGTGGGAACTTTTGCCCATTAATCCAGTAGAGCATTTGTGATGTCAGGCACTGATGTTGGATGAAACAGCCCCAGATCATTCACTAAACTTTACAGTAGGCACTTTGCATTCTGGTAGGTAAAATTTTCCTGGCATGCACCAAACCCAGAATCGTCGATCAAACTTCTAGATAGTGAAGTGTGATTCATTACTCCAAGCAACACATTTCTACTCTAGGGTTCAGTAGCAGAGTAGTGGCCTGAAGGGGACATACACACGGATCAGCATGACTGGGATGGCTGTAAATTACTCAATGTATATTTTCTGTGTGGTAGCCCAATGGGGACCCTCAGTTAGAGGATAATGCTTGCTGTTACCCCTCCCAAGAGGTATTTTTTTTTCTACCGGGGGGAAGACCTCCCTCACTTTTGAAAAAGCATGCGGAGTGAAGTTCCAGCCCACCCTCCCATTGTTTTGTTATGTTCTTGGTGTGGCACAGGGTCCCTTGGGGTCTGGCTTCAGTGCAGAAGTTGGCCATCTGAGGTATGACAACTCTGGTGGCATTAGTCGGACCGCTACATGCAGGACTCCCCACGGGATGGCCTGGTTTCGCTACCGTGTGCAGGGAGGACACTGGTAAATGCTCTTAACATCTTTAGCCTACGCCAGCACTCCCGAGAGATCCCGACATAGTAAGCAAGACATTCATTTATTATGCACTTATTGATGATGTTATTAGCTGAGGCTAATTGTGAGTGATGAGTATATGTTTACATGATTGATGATTGGCCTTGTCCATGTCATGTGCTTTACACCACACACCTGGCATAGTGATCTTCAACTTGTGTGTGTAGCTGCTCAGCTATGAAAGCCCGTTTCATGATGCTCCGGATGCACAGTGCTTGTGCTGATTTTGCTACCCGAAGCAGTTCGGAACTCTTTAGTGAGTAATGCTACAGGGGAAAGGCGATGTTTACATGCTATGAGTGGGACGTGGTCTAACGCTCAGTAGCTGAGTCCCACTTGGCAAGAGGTGGGATACTATGACTGTGCCACGTTTCAAGTTGTGGAGTTCTTCAGTACTACCCATTCCACTACTAATGTTTGTCTATGAAAATGGCATCCCTGATTGATTGATATGGTGTCCATTTATTTTTGGTCATATAGTGTATAACGTATACTGTATATAATGCCAGCTGGACCAGTTCTTTCATAAGCATGAACTTATTTAAATAATAAATTAAATCAAGACTCCTAGTCCTCGATGTTGGTGAGTACAGTCCCTGTACCAGGGGTTTGCAGGTTTTATTAAAGTTTTTCAATGGATACTGTGACCCAAACAGCATTACTTTGCAGAGGAGATTGTAGAATATCCCTAGTGTTTTAAATGTGCATATGCCGCGTACATAGTATCTGTGACAGTTACTAATGGAACAGCTTAGCAGGTTTATAATTGCTAAGTAAAGGCTCTTTTTGTATTCCCAGTAACCTTTTAATAAATACTTATTTTTCCAATGTTTATTCTTCCCAGAGAGTTAAAAAAACATTTCTACACAACCATGTTTTAATAGGGCGTAATGGTGACTCAAACATACAGTTCTCAATGCAAGGATTTATAGGTGGTCTCTTTATAAACAACTTCAAGTAAGGATGTCCTTTAGAACACAAGAAATCATACAATTCACTACTTTTAAGAATGTCATGTTTGTTGCTAAGTTAAAATGTTCACATTGCATGCTCATAAGGAACAAAGTGTTGGGAAACTATATTGACCCTTATAAGAAGAAGGGTTATAGTTATTTTAAATAAGTGCTCCACTATTTACAACCACTAGAGCATAAAATGCGATCTTTCTTAACTTCATCTTAAGTACTCATCTGTAAATGAAGTAGGGTTCAATCGGATTGTTCAGAAATAAGTTATGGAAGAAAAAAGGTTAATAAAACTGGTGAGTGATGAGTATTACTTTTGTCTTGAAAGCGTCATTTTATTTTTTATAATTGTGAAAAGACTGATAAAAAGTAAAAGTGCTATACTGTTATACTGTGTTATACTGCGTTATACTGTATACAGAATTACCACCTCGCCTTTCCTCTAGAAAAGGAATGAAAACGTGCTGTTGTTGAATTTCTGTGGTCTTTAGCCGTCCATGAGAGAGCCACAAATAAGAGAATGGTGTTGATAGTGTTACTTACAATCAAAAATATTACCGCACCTATAGCGCTTTTTATTTTGTATTTTATTATTTCTTTTGTTTTACTTTATTTGCTTTTAAAATATTTTCAAAAATATTACATGGTTTTACTTAACAAAAGACAAATCATTGTCCATTCTTTTAACGAAAGGTGATATTTAGAATGTAATATTGCGTTGAACACATATCCAAGCGCATTCTAATTTTATCTCTAGAAATGGCAAAATTGGCAAATTCTGTTAAATTTGCAATTTGTACAAATCGGAATGCACAAGTCTACTAGATAGCAAACATGCATCAATAAAAATCATTGTGTAGCTCCACTACACAATATCTATCCTTGTGTCCGACTACTTTGACGCAGGTTCAAGTCTCTCCTGGTACTGATATATTTCACTCAACAGTGAAATCACAACATAGGTGATGCAGTCCACAATCACCACAGGACCTAATGAATATATGTCCACTCTAGATTGCAATGGCCTGTACCTTATCAGACTGTAACCCTTTCACTAGTATCAATGTGTTTAGGGCCTACTAAAGCAGGTACAAGACACACGGCCACCCTTATAATGGAAGTGCTCGGTTGGGTCACATAATGCAACGTTATGTGACCCTGTATTAGTAGTGCAACAGCTTGCAGAGAGTGATGGGCTGTGTGCAAGGTTCAATTGTGAGTGAGTGTGGTGTTAAGAGTTAGTAGTGATGAGTTAGCATATCTTATTGTAGTGTGCATATTAGAGTATGGTATTATTGAGCGTTTTTCTCGCATACATAAGATTGTCTTCCGCTACTCGACTGACTGCAGTGGGAGCTCAGCTCCCATTGACTTCAACAGGCGTGCCACAGAGCGTGCGCAGGAAATATAGGTGTTTGGTGTCATAAAGGCAATCTATATTTTTCCAATGTATATAGTTTATTTTAAAATAAGTCACATGTAAGGTAAATGCTTTAACAATGCATTTTAACATATTTTTTAAAGACGGTGAAATAAAGATAAACATAAAATGCCATAAAAATGGACACCATTTTGTATAAAATAATTAATAATTATTATGAAATTTGAAACAAGTTATGACTGACCTTAAATTATTTTTTAAACATATTTATTCTTCTGTTTCCCAAATCTCCAGAATAAATTACCTTTATTCATTTTCTTGGACCAAACGCATGCCTAACTGAAATAAGCCATACAAAGACATTACCTTTTGAACTACACTGTACAATATTTTTGGCATGGGCCCCGTCTATTCCTTTTCCAACATATTCTTGCAACTGTGTTTAATAAATTCCAGCCTGTATCATATTATATTCTTGTTAAAATGTTATTTTTATTTTACTGATTTATTCCAATCCTTTTTAATACATTAAAACAAATAAAAGTTTATTTAGGGGACACCATGGGAATTGTATAAGCAGATCGCTGTATTTATGGTGACTATGTTCCGGACAAAAGAACAGTTTCTGAAAGATTGGATTTCATATTCTAGGGATTGTCCAGCTTATTCCAAGCTAGTTCATATAGCTACATATGTGCAATATTGGATTTTCGTGCCCTTACATTTTCTAGCCTCTATGTTTTCTTTTTCTCTTTTCCCCCACTCTCTCCATAGAATCCTCTGCCTCTCCTTCCAGCCTTTTTTCCATATCACGTAGCAATGAATTTCCTGTGCCAATAGATGCTTTCCCTACTTGGCAAAAAGTTCTTCTTTTATCATTTTCTTTTCCTTCTCCTCTTATCTGTCCAGCTCAGACCATCTCCAACAAGGTTTCTAAGAAGGAACAAGATAAGGGAGTACCAACACACTTCTAGTCCAAACTACAGTATTTCCAAAACTTCATGGGCAGCTATAGGGTCACCATCAGAAATCATGGAGACTTAAAGCCTTTGCCTCCATGCTCCTCCCATCAGCCCACCCATGTCTATCGCACTGTCCCACATGTCTATCACCCATGTCCCATGTCTATCACACTGTCCCACATGTCTATCACCCATGTCCCATGTCTATCACACTGTACCACATGTCTATCACCCATGTCCCATGTCTATCACACTGTACCACATGTCTATCACCCATGTCCCATGTCTATCACATGAGTGCAAGGACAAATAATAAAACACACGCACGCTATCATCATACACTTACACACTCTAATGCCATACAGTAATAGACATACACAGGCTAACATCATATGCTCACAAACACTAACACCTTACAGAAAAATATGTTAACAGTATGCACTAATGCACACACATACTCTAACACTATAAGATGGAATATATATTCTAATACACTAATGCCATACACACATACCATATGCTTACAAGCGCTCAATGACACTTACACACACCCAACACTAACACACAGACATACTGATTCTAACACAATACACACATGTGTATATATATGAGTGTGCATCATTGTGGGTGGGTGTGCTCACAGTGTTAAATAGTTGTCAGTATCTATGAGTTTGTGTCTATGTTGTTTATGTTGGCATTTGAGAGGTCAGGGTGGCTGAAGCTGATTTATGTGGTAGGAGTGTTTCAGCATGGCTTATCAGTAGCTTATCATTAATGAAGGTTTAAATGACCCCTCACAGCATCTGCTGAGCCCCAACCTCATCACAGGAGCTGCTGAGCCCCCAAACTGCACTAAATGGCCATAATCTGCACTAGTGGATCGCCAGGTACCCAACCTCCACCTTTGGGCCCCAGGGGCCCAATCTTCACTAGTAGGCTAATAAACTAACTTACAGGCCCAAATAGAGGGTCTCAAGGGTTTTGTCACCCCCTATTGGCTGTTCTCTGCTTCCTCATGCTTCTCATGGCCACATGAAACCTCTTCTCTGTGCTCATGGTTCTATATGAGCTGTAGGCCCACTTCCTTCACCAATGGTAGAACTGGAAAAGATGATAGATGGTGTTTTCAGCCAATAATACACCTGTACTGGTTGCAACCCCTCTGATGGCGGCCCTGGGCAGTTATGTATAAAATGTGTCGCTGGTGTAAGATTTCAAAAGTGTTTTTTACCACCACGATTCAACTATTCCGTTGGTTATGGTGATTTCCTTTCTTTTAACAGAATCAGTTTATACACTTCACCTCTACCGTGTTTGGCTCCTTGGGGAATGTCAAGGAGCAATCTGGCAATCAGGCATGAGAGGAGCATAGTTATTTAAGCGTTCCTTGACAGGTGACTGCACTGTGAAAGGTACAGATTTAAAGGTATTGCATCTGTTTTGTAACTGATATCACACGCTTGGGTAATATGACTATCACGTGTTTGCATCTGTTATAATGTCTGTGATACATTTCTGGCACCAGGATTAGTGTTCATTCCTTGTTTTGATATTTGTGATATATTTTTGGCACCGAAGTTAGAGTTGGCTATTGTCAATTAAATGAAAGATTATCTCATTTCCGACAGCTTGTGCATTTTTTAAATAAAAGTTATTAATAACATATACACGTATAACGTTCCCTAAGTGATCTCTAGGACAATGTCAGTTATAATTGTAAGATGTTCTTAGATCACTTATTCTTCCTTGGTGATTATAGCCTTCTTTTTACATCTATGGATATTTAATAAAATAAATCCCAGAAACCTGGTTGTTGGAAATGTCCCAAAAAATCTGTCAGCCATGCCTTGAACGAACACACATCCACAACACAATGTAAAGTAATGTGAGTTAAAGCAGATCAAACCAAAAATCCCGGAGTCTACCTTCTGCAAGACAGACATGATGGCGTGATCATCTTTTTGAGGTCAGGCAATTATATATTCATATAGAATAAAGATATACAAAGCATCACTGTCTTATTAGAAATATAATTCTATGTCAATCCAATGACAATACATTATTTTAGATAGATGTAACAAAATATTTTCCCATTTCGGATGTATCTCCTTTCACAATATGCATTTAGATATAAATGTATAAAGAAGCAATAGTGTCCAAATGCTGAAGATACCCAAACTTACTTAAATTATGAATTTAGATTTTCTTTTCATACTGAGCTTGAGTCATAAAACAACCCAGGAGGACTTATTCATCTCTGTTTCAGAGGTGGAATAGCAGTTAAGTTTAACCTTGTTAAAACACGATTCATTTAGAATGTGCTAAGAATAGTGTCTGTAAAAGTAAATACTGCTTATGAAATTTCTAATGGTTTGAACAGGTGGAGGAGTGAATAAGTGAATTATGTTAGGTCAGACTTGAATAGCACCAGCAGCTGCCGTCTCAAGAAGCTGTGTTTATAGTAAAAATGAAAATAATATTTCCTATTAAAGGGCAGACCCTGGGCAAATAATAGCCAATAATAATGTAGGCAATTTGATGTGGTGACATTTTCTAATTTGAGTGGGAAAATTTAAAAAAAATAATAAAAACAGAGTATGCAGTTAAATATTTTAGTTGATGAGCACCTGCATCATAGGTGATAGTTCCGAAAATGTTTGTAGAGTCAGCAGGGCCGGTCATCATGCCAGTCCTGGGGCACCTGGATTAGAGAGGGGGTGCTGGCTGTTACCCTACCAAATATCCTCAGTATATCTGACACCTGCCGGGGATGCAACAGGCAGCATATTGGGGAAGGCACAAGGGGTCTATGCCTACGCTGGCATTCCAAGTGTATGGATGTGAGGGGCAACAAGGAGACAACTTGCCAGGATACTGTTTGGTATCGAACCGACCCTTAGAGTCCATAACAAGCCATGTGCAATATCTTTCTCTTACTAAGGGTAGCTACAGTTTGAAAGAACATGAGCTTTTTAAGATGTAGTCTTCCTGCAGTAACTTTATGATGGTGCAGAGCAAGTGCTTCTGCTGGAGAAACCTTGCGTGGTTAGCCACTTATGATGTACAGACCTTACTACAACCCCATGGTTCAAATGATTAATCCTTATATAATCCTTTTTCATACAAATAATCAACAGTTTAGTTATAACCTGTATTGGTGAGAGACTCAAAGACAGACTGGGTCAGAGGGGCATTTGGTAACCTTTTAGGTATGTGTGTCAAGATCAGCTCCACTGATAAACGTTGGATCCATTGTTACTTTTCATGGAAAAGAGAGGTTCCAATAAACATTTTTAGTCCATTACATTCATAACTTCCTGTTATGTGTTTCCATTTTAAAGGTCAGACAACTGTTCTGAATTATTCTGTATATCGGTTTAAGCCTGGTTCATGCAAACAGCACAGTGATTATATATCACAAGGAAACTGTATTATAATATTGTTTGAGACAAGTTCAGCTTTTGATTGGTAATTGACCTGGTGGGAGTTTGAGCTGGGTTTACAAGATTTGATGTCACAAATTAAGCAAGAAATAAACAAGTTACATAATCTTGCCTAAAATGTACTTGGTTAAATAAACTCTGCATATTAGTGAGGAACTGTATTATGTTTTCGTTGTTCCACATTTGTTAGTGGTTATTGTTCAAGGAAAAAGTAAAACATTTGAATGAGAAGACGGCCAATGGGTTGTATTTATGGCCATATTTATGTATCTGTGCCTTAAGTTATAAGTATAACAGGTGGCACCCAAAAAAGTAGTTATTGCTTGTGAGAACAGGATGAATTTAGCCTCATTTGATGGATTCCTAACACAAGTGAGAATAATGCACCAAACATTAACCTTTTTAAAGATGCCATGGATTATTGAACTCACATCAGGTAATCTGTCTAACATCAGTTGAAGATTTGTGTCTGCATCAGTTACAAAATGCAGAACTCATTGTTATCAACGTGTACAGTGTTGAAACTCTAAGGGGATTTATTCAAAATGTTTTGACCACATATAAATGGTAATAAAGAAAGAAAATACAAAATAACCAGCTTTTTCAGACTAGAAGTAACATTGCTATTCTATAATCTTGTGCTGCCAATGGTATTCCATGAAGCAATGACAGTCCACAAAGCACTCCTTCTGTTACAGTAGATGGTATGGAACCATAGCTGGTATTATTGTTGCTGTAAGGAATTAAAAGCTACTTGTGACATCTACAGTTACCAAAATACTGGACTCCAATAGCCTTAAAGACTTATCATGGAAGGAATCAATACGCATGCTTGACTTTTTCCATTGATAGAATTCTGAAATCCAGAGATGTCTGGTTCAACATCTTGCTGGTATGAGCTTGGTTAGCCGGGTTCATGATGACTAGAGAAAGATTTCAACCTCATGGGTTGTTTTATGATAACTCTCTAATACACTCCATAAGGGTGTTCATCCATTTAAAGGTATGGTGATATGCAAATATAACTCCATGTTGTTCTCAATTAAGCATATTCAGATCAGTTTATTCTCACACTTACATATTCATAGTGAACTTGGAAAATCTCCAAATAAAATTCTCCAAGTCATTTCAGTTTGGCATTTGTCCATTTATCTTTAGGATTCCTAAACTAACTTATGTTAGGAAACAAAACTTTGAATGAATCCATGTCATGTTTTATGTTCTGTACAAAACTCCAGAGAGACTTCATGTCAATGTCTGTGCTGCCAACTGAAATATTAGAATGCCAGAACACAGGCGAGATTCATTCAAACATGCACATTGGACCACATATAGCAGTTGTGTATCTCTCAGAAACAAGCTAAA
Source organism: Spea bombifrons (assembly GCF_027358695.1). NCBI lineage: Eukaryota > Metazoa > Chordata > Amphibia > Anura > Pelobatidae > Spea > Spea bombifrons. The sequence continues at coordinate 88,455,666 of NC_071091.1, read as the reverse complement.
ATTATTTTTCTTGCAACCACCTTATCTATTTCTTGCAATCACCTTCTTATCTATTTGACCCTATTTGCACTGGATTACTATATGTCTTTCTCCAACCAAATTGAATTAATCACCATCTGAAATATGATATGCACTTCAGATAGCACGAATATTCCAGAATAAATGGGATATCATTATGTGCAGGCTATCAATGCAAAATGGTTTATAACATGTCTTACTAACACTTAGCGAGTTTGTTGTGACATTGGACTGGACATAACTCTTGGGCAATATTGTCACATTAATATCAAGACAACCGGCAGAAAATACAATGTAGGGCGCAATATATTACTTATACCATGGAACATTGGGTTGGAAGAAATTGAGACTTAAGTGCTACTAATCTGCTCTAGCAGGGGCGTAACTAGAAACCATGGGCCCTGGTGAGAAAAGTGCCCCGGGCCCCTAACTTCAACAGCTAATCTGTGCTGTCATTGCCACCAAACAACTTGTCTGTGCCTTCTTTGCCCCTTGCCCGGCCTTCAAAAATACAACATATATAAACACACTTACACAAATTACAAACACTTACTCACTCTTAACACTTACACACTCCATCTCACCCCACTTACACATACATGCTCACAAATACCTACACACACAATTACACATCCATGCTCACACACACAAGCACACATCCATGCTCACACACACAGAGGTACACATCCATGCTCTCACACACAAGTACATATACATCCATATATATAAACACATATACATATATCCCACCTCTGCTTACCTCTAACCACTTCTGCAGCTTTCTCTCCAGGTGTTCGCAGAGAGCAGCCTCTGTTTCACTGGTGCGATCCAGGTCACAAAAGACCCTTTCTCACCAATTTTGAACCTATACGCGGAGACAGGAACAAGGGGTCACGGGATCACAGTGTGCTCTAGTTGTGTGGGGGCTGCAGTTCTCTCACCAGCAGGGTGATAGGACACACAAGCCCATGCAACACAAAGGGCTAGGAAAGGGAGGGGTCTAAACAGCCAATGAGAACAACTTTGTGTTGTTATTGTTCTTTCACTTTTCTTTTAGAATGGGGTAGCCACATAGCTATGAAACAGGTTATAACTCAGTTGTTATAGATATTATATTATATTATAGATATTAAAAATAAAAAACATGAGACCAAAGACTCATTATGGTTTGAGTTTTTAAAGCAGAAATAATTATATATGGGCTGGATAGTTGTTATCTGCTGTA